>NC_084620.1:38665879-39022129 GCF_033978795.1 Nerophis ophidion
CAAAAAATGTGGCCTTTTATTGTAGTCTTAACTCAGGGTCAACATACTCAGGATTGAAGCTAATTTATATCAGCTGTTTTGGAACCCAGCACTCAGTTTTCCATCTTTGGGTAAATCGACTTAAACTTCGGGTACCAACTTAGTTTGTTGAACCTCTTACCTCCTGGAATACGCCTTGGATTGTAGATGATAGTACCGCCATTTTCTGTCCAGATACTATGTACTTAGAAAGCAAATCTGTGCCAGTGTTAAAGTTGAGTGAGTAGTAAATACTACACTATATAAACTGTGCATGTGGAAAATTTGAATGCATTCAAATAGTTATTTTTTAAGAAGTGTATCTGTGCCAACATATTGTTCTGGACCTCAAATAAATCACCATAAAATGTTGACCATATTTCTCTGCTTGCCTGTGAATATTATCATTCATTTGTGCGTGCGTGCATGCGTACGTGCGTGCGTGTGTGTATACATACATTTTTTTATATATAAAGTATATATATTTTTTATGTAATATGTTTGTATGTATATACATTATCCATCTGTATGTATGCTATACATAATTTCAATATATAATGTATGTATATATACATGTGTGTCTGTGTGTGTATCTATATGTTTCTGTGTATACATATAGATAAGTGTTTCTGTGTATTTGTTTATATATACATATATGCAGTGGGGCAAAAAAGTATTCAGTCAGCCACCGATTGTGCAAGTTCTCCCACTTAAAATGATGACAGAGGTCTGTAATTTTCATCATAGGTACACTTCAACTGTGAGAGACAGAATGTTAAAAAAAAAATCCATGAATGCACATTGTAGGAATTTTTAAGAATTTATTTGTAAATTATGGTTGAAAATAAGTATTTGGTCAACCATTCAAAGCTCTCACTGATTGAAAGAGGTTTTTGCTCAAAATCTCACGATACATGGCCCCATTCATTCTTTCCTTAACACGGATCAATCGTCCTGTCCTCTTAGCAGAAAAACAGCCCCAAAGCATGATGTTTCCACCCCCATGCTTCACAGTAGGTGTGGTGTTCTTGGGATGCAACTCAGTATTCTTCTTCCTCCAAACACAACGAGTTGAGTTTATACCAAAAAGTTCTATTTGGGTTTCATCTGAATACATGACATTCTCCCAATCCTCTGCTGTATCATCCATGTATCCATTTTGGTATAACAATCTTCACCGTCTTTCCGCGGTTAAAGCAAAGCAGCATGTGAGGTCAAAATAAATTGTGTGATTAATCTGTGTATATACATGATTTATGGAATATCTTTCGTGAATAATTACATGAGTGAACTTGATATTTTTGACAATCCTATATATATATATATATCAATCAATATATATATAATCAATCTATATATATACATGCATATATATATGTGTGGGTGGGTGGTTATTTTTCTTTATATATGGATATATATTTATATACGTATACGTATGTACAGTATATGCATATATATGCACATATATATGTATATATATATGCACATATATATGCATATATATGTATGCATATATATGCATATATATATATATGCATTTACCGTGCATACATATACCTATATAAATATGTACACATATACTATTATGTTTATTGATATATTAATATATATACTTATATATATACAGTATGTATATATATATATATATATATATATACAGTATGTGTATATATAATATACAGTATGTGTGTATATATATATATATATATATATGTATGTATGTATGTATGTATGTATGTATGTATGTATGTGTGTGTGTGTGTAAAGTTAAAGTACCACTGATAGTCACACATACTATGTGTGGTAGAATTACCCTCTGCATTTGACCCATCCCCTGGGAGCTGAGGGGAGCAGTGAGCAGCAGCGGTGGCCACACTCGGGAGTCATTTTTGTAATTTAACCCCCCAATTCCAACCTTTGATGCTGAGTGCAATAAAAATTCCAAGCAGGGAGGTATTGGGTCCCATCTTTATAGTCTTTGGTATGACTCGTCCGGGGTTTGAGCTTACGACCTACCGATCTCAGGATGGACACTCCAACCACAAGCCACTGAGCAGGTTGTATGTACACATAATATAAATATATGTATACGTGTGTTTGTGTGTGTGTGTGTGTATATATATATATATATATATGTATATATATATATATATATATGTATATATATATATATATATATATATATGTCTCTCTCTCTATGTGTGTGTGTGTGTGTTAATCCCAGGAAAGGTTGATGATGAGCCAAAACAAGGAAGTATGTGCTGTTTTGGCGTGCTCTTCATAAGCCAGTGTTTATTACAGAGGCTATTGACGCAAGAGTGAGAGTTAGGTGGCCGACGTGAAAACTCTCAGTCTGTGTCATTGTTTGATCTATTGCATAATTCACCTCAAGCAACAAGTCAAAGTGTGTCTCATAAAAAAGAAGGTTAACTGTCTTTTTAAAGAGGGGGTAACAAACTTTGTGCTCGTGACGGCCATCCTGCTCTCGTTCATGCCTTGTTATTGAGACTGGGACCATCTGCGACCTTTGTAATGTGACGCTGGCCAAGAGCATCTGAATGCAGGCACATGACCACAAACGGGAGCGGGGTCGCTTGGCGAAAGTGGTCATCACACACCAGTATGAGGCCTTCACCTCGACATGCCACTAAAAATATTTAACTGTTTTTGCTTAAGTGACCATGTTTACCTGCAGGACTTTAAGACTGCTGTTTCTTTTACTGGGGTAGGTGGCTAAGATGTCTAATGGCAGCAGATTTATGATAGCAGAAGGCAAAAATCAAGTGCAGGTGTGCATCACATCGCAGGCCTGCTCATCTCCACTTTGCACCAAATAAAAAGGTAATGCATGAACAATTTACAATTGACTCACTGATGTTTAAATAGGTTGAAAAACATAGATGGTAATAATTGTATGCATGACATTTATATCTCCCACTTATTATAAAATATTTTGCATTTTCTTCTAAACACTTTGCAGTAAAATATTTCCACCAAGCAGGTTCAGCGTGGGGCTGCACGGTGGACAGGGGTTACCTCAAAATACGAAGGTCCTGTGTAGTCCTGAGTTCACCCAGGCTAGGGATCTTTCTGTGTGGAGTTTGCATGTTTTCCACGTGACTGCATGGGTTCCCTCGGGGTACTCCGGCTTCCTCCCACTTCCAAAGACATGCACCTGCGGATAGGTTGATTGGCAACACTAAATTGGCCCTATTGTGTGAATGTTGTCTGTCTATCAGTGTTGGCCCTGTGATGAAGTGGCGACTTGTCCAGGGTGTAAGCCGCCCGAATGCAGCTGCGATTGGCTCCAGCACCCCCGTGACCCTAAAAAAGACAAGCGGTAAAAAATGGATGGATGGTGGTTCAGTGTGTACTTTTTTTATTCTCTCTCTTCCTCACAATGCACCCTTAAAATGGCTTGTTATGATTTTGTGAGCAGGTCTAACTAAATTAGGTCAGTGTGTGAACTTGTATAACCAGCAAGCAGTGGCCTTACATACTGTAAATCATGCTGACACGGCTATTTAAGAAGAATTCACAAGCACTGCAAAGACAGCGATACTGAGATATTAGAGCTACGGCACGACGTGAACTTTTTTTCTGGTTGTCTGCATGCGATTGTGGGAATAAATCACATCTGTTGATGGGGGTTTTAAAGTCCTGGCAGAGAACAACTGTTGCGCCTATCAAATGTGCACGTGCAGGGATGGTAAGTCGAGATGTTGGCTCAGTGGAGATCTTCAAGGAGAACAGGACAAGTATTTTATATTCATTGACTAGCTAATACAGAACTTACATTTTTAAGGAGGATTAAAGTGTATTTTTGTCATAACAAAAAGGGAATGCAGACATTTTATTTAAGATGCATGGTATATGTGTAATATATACAAATGTTTTTAGATGTACATCCATCCATCCATTTCCCACCGCCTATTCCCTTTGGGGTCGCAGGGGGCGCTGGTGCCTATCTCAGCTACAATCGGGCGGAAGGCGGTTTACACCCTGGACAAGTCGCCACCTCATCACAGGGCCAACACAGAAAGACAGACAACATTCACACACTAGGGCCAATTTAGTGTTGCCAATCAACCTATCCCCAGGTACATGTCTTTGGAGGTGGGAGGAAGCCGGAGTACCCGGAGGGAACCCATGCAAACTCCACACAGAAAAATCCCAAGCCCGGGATTGAAGCCAGGACTACTCAGGACCTTCGTATTGTGCGCAACCCGAGGGTCCCTGGTTCAATCCCCACCTAGTACCAACCTCGTCACGTCCTTTGTGTCCTGAGCAAGACACTTCACCCTTGCTCCTGATGGGTGCTGGTTAGCGCCTTGCATGGCATCTCCCTCCGTCAGTGTGTGAATGGTTAAATGTGGAAGAAGTGTTAAAGCACTTTGAGTACCTTGAAGGTAGAAAAGCGCTATACAAGTACAAGCCATTTATCATTTATTTATATGAAATAAGTATGCATATATATGTATCTATATATTTATATATATATATATATATATATATATATATACATATATATATAGATACATATATATATATATGGGGACGGCGTGGCGCTGTGGGGGAGTGGCCGTGCGCAACCCGAGGGTCCCTGGTTCAATCCCCACCTGTAGTACCAACCTCGTCACGTCCGTTGTGTCCTGAGCAAGACACTTCACCCTTGCTCCTGATGGGTGCTGGTTAGCGCCTTGCATGGCAGCTCCCTCCATCAGTCTGTGAATGGTTAAATGTGGAAGAAGTGTTAAAGCTCTGAGTACCTTGAAGGTAGAATAGCGCTATACAAGTACAAGCCATTTATCATTTATTTATATGAAATAAGTATGCATATATATGTATCTATATATTTATATATATATATATATATATATATATATATATATATATAGATACATATATATAGATACATATATATATATATATATGGGGACGGCGTGGCGCTGTGGGGGAGTGGCCGTGCGCAACCCGAGGGTCCCTGGTTCAATCCCCACCTATAGTAACAACCTCGTCACGTCCGTTGTGTCCTGAGCAAGACACTTCACCCTTGCTCCTGATGGGTGCTGGTTAGCGCCTTGCATGGCATCTCCCTCCATCAGTGTGTGAATGTGTGTGTGAATGGGTAAATTTGGAAGTAGTGTCAAAGCGCTTTGAGTACCTTGAAGGTAGAAAAGCGCTATACAAGTACAACCCATTTATCATTTATTTATATGAATTTACATATGCATATATATGTATCTATATATATAGACATACATTTACAAACATATGTGTATATGCATATATATGTATACATATATACACACATATATAGATATACATACACATGTATATATGTATATATATATACATATACACACATGTATATATATATACATATATATGTATATATACACATATATAAGTAAATATATGCATATCTGTATGTAAATATATAAACATATATATTTACATATATATATATGTATGTGTGTGTGTGTGTGTGTGTGTACACATTAACCCACACAGATATAAATATATATTTTACTAAACATAATAGTATTTCAGGCAAAGTTAGTTATTTTTCTTTATCAAGGTCGATAATCCAACTTGTTTAGTGACATATTGTGCCAAAGCAACCAAACTATAAAATTGGCCATTCAGAAATTGACCAGCCAACTCGGTAGGCCAATAGAGGCTCGCTCTGATTGGTCAGGTGCCTGTGTCAGCTGACCTGCTGAAGGTATAAATAGTCCCGTAGTGGCTGATTGTTGACAATGTGTGCGTGGTGTTGAACTAATATGGAAGTAAGCAAGAGTTAAAGGCTATTTTGCTACTTAACTTATAAGAAACCAAGCTAAATTATTTTTCCGCACTAAATAATATATATATTTATATAAGGTGAGTCTTACTATTTCGGGCGTTCCGAAGAGGTGTAAAGTTAATTATCCGATTGAGCTGACAGCTGTGTGTGCTTTCAGCAGCAGTCCTTCAGGGGGACATGGTGGCCACGAGCACTCCGAAGACCAAAGGCGGCGAGTGTGTCTCAGAGGGCGGAGAGCGGAGATACGACCAGGCGTGCCTCGAAAAGGGTGAGTTTGACACTTTTTTTATGGGGTTTGTTTATGCTAAATGGGTTGCTGCCTGCCGTAAATTGGCGTCACTGCAGTCATATGCTGTTAAATTACTTTTCACGGCTTCCTCCCACCTCCATAGACATGCACCTGGGGATAGGTTGATTGGCAACACTAAATTGGCCCTAGTGTGTCAATGTTGTCTGTGTTGTCCCTGTGATGAGGTGCCGACTTGTCCAGTGTGTACCCCGCCTTCCGCCCGAATGCAGCTATGATGGGCTCCAGCACCCCCGCAACCCCGAACGGGACAATCTGTAGAAGATGGATGGGTGAATATATTTGCTTATAATTTACAATGAACAGTCCCCCCACTTTAGTTTTTAAAAAAAAATCAATTTTGAATTATTTTACTAACAGAATATGTAAGCCATGCGCTTAAAGCCTACTGAAATTAGATTTTCTTATTTAAACGGGGATAGCAGGGCCATTCTATGTATCATACTTGATCATTTCGCGATATTGCCATATTCTTGCTGAAAAGATTTAGTAGAGAACATCCATGATAAAGTTCTCGACTTTCGGTGCTAAGAGAAAAGCCCTGCCTCTACCGGAAGTCGCAGACGTCACATGTTGATGGCTCCTCACAAATTCACATTGATTTTAATGGGAGCCTCCAACAATAACAGCTATTCGGACCGAGAAAAAGACAATTTCCCCATTAATTTGAGCGAGGATTAAAGATTCATGTTTGAGGATATTGATAGCGACGGTCTAAAAAGAAAAAAGAGTTTAAAAAAAAAACGTGATTGCATTGGGACAGATTCCGATGTTTTTAGACACCTTTACTAGGATAATTCTGGGAAATTCCTTATCTTTCTATTTTGTTGCTAGTGTTTTAATGAGTTTAACAGTACCTGATTGTCGGAGGTGTGTATCCATGGGTGTGTTGACGCGCAGTGTCTCAGGGAAGTCGACGGCAGCTTTATGGGCAGCACAAGCTCAGCTGATATCTGGTAAGAGGCGACTTTTTACCACAATTTTCTCACCGAAACCTGCTGGTTGACATTCGGTTGGGATCCATGTTCGCTCTGATCCATAGTAAAGTTTCACCTCCGTGAATTTTAAACAACGAATCACTAGTTTTTGTGGCTAAAGGCTAAAGCTTCCCAACTCCATCTTTCTACTTAGACTTCTCCAATATTAATTGAACAAATTGCAAAGGATTCAGCAACACAGATCTCCAAAATACTGTGTAATTATGCGGTTAAAGCAGAGTACTTTTAACTGTTTGTGTGCAGCGCTCATATTTTCTAACAGCCCGTGACGTCAAGCGTACACGTCATTACGCGACGTTTTCAAGAAAAAAACTCCCGGGAAATTTAAAATTGCAATTTAGTAAACTAAAAAGGCTGTATTGGCATGTGTTGCAATGTTAATATTTCATCATTGATATATAAACTATCAGACTGCGTGGTGGGTAGTAGTGGGTTTCAGTAGACCTTTAAGGGGCCCCCTATTTTGCAAAAACAACTTTCCTTGTCTATTTGGGACCTGCACACATCCGTAAATCATTGCGTGAATATTTATGAAACTATCTTTCCTTCCTTCCTCCAAACGAGCTGTTTGGAATTTGCACAATTAGTGACTTCTCAAATTCGCGGGGGGTGCTGGAGCCTACCTCAGGTGCATTCGGGCGGAAGGTGGCGTACACCCTGGACAAGTCGCTACCTCATCGTAGGCCCAACACAGACAGACATTCACACTCACATTTACACACTAGGGCCAATTTAGTGTTGCCAATCAACCTATCCCCAGGTGTGTGTTTTTGGAGGTGGGAGGTAGCCAGAGTACCTGGAGGGAACCCACGCAGTTGTGTTAAATTACTTTTCTCATATACTGGCTTATAATTTGCAGCAAACATTCCTCCACTTAGTTTTTTTTTTTATCGATTTTGAATAGCAGGATATGTAAGCTACGCGCTAAAGGGTTTCTATTCTCCAAAACCCCCTTTCCTTGTCTGTTTGGGATCTGCACAAATCACTGCTGATCTTTATGCAACAATCTTGCCTTCCTTCAAACGAGCTGTTTGGAATTTGCACAATTAGTGACATCACAAATTGGGGAAACATTCAGCAGATTCTCCAAATATGGTGTAAATGTACCCAAAGTGCGTGCATCCGCCATTATAGTCCAGCACTGTAGTCCATAAACAAATTTTTTTTTCGTAGACTGGCTAGTACACGCACATGCATCCTCCGCTGTTGCCATTTCTAATATAAAGTAGCGTGTAGTTCTAACTTAGCGTATTTTCCCGACTATAAGGGGCAGTTAAAATCGTATTTTTTTTTGTGCGCCTTATAACCCGGTGTGCCTGTGTGGCGTAATTCTGGTTTTGCTTACTGACCTTGAAGCAATTTTATTTGGTACATGGTCTACTAAGTAATCATTAAATGGCAGTTAAACATAAGAGATGCATGGAGACCATACTTGGCAACCCTCCCAATTTTCCCGGGAGACTCACGAATTTCAGTGCCCTCTCGAAAATCTCCTAAGGCAACCGTTCTCCCGAATTTCTCCCGATTTCCACCCGGACAACAATATTGGAGGGGTACCTTAATAGCGCTGCCATTAGTGTCTTCTCCAACCTGTCGTCACGTCCGCTTTTTCCTCCATACAAACAACGTGCCGGCACCATCACATATGTGCGGCTTTTACGCACACTTAAGCGAATGCAGCGTATACTTGATCAACAGCCGTACAGGTCACACTGAGGGTGGCCGTATAAACGACTTTAACACTGTTACAAATATGCGCCACACTGTGAACCAACACCAAACAAGAATGACAAACACATTTTGGAAGAACATCCTCACTGTAACACATCAACACAACGCTACCACCAAAACCCTGCCCCCCCACCCTAATCCCGCCCTGCCCCATCTCAAACCCCCCCCATCTACCGAATTCAGTGGTCTCAAGGTTGACAAGCATGGTGTAGACTGCACTATGATGGCAATATGACTCAAGTAAACGACACCAACATTTTATGTTCCATTGAAAATAAAGAACATTACACACAGCGCTCAAAAATCTATCAGTTTTAGTACGACTTTGGTAAGTTATGAAGCTGCACAGCTTGAAGGATTGTCGGTGAATTAAATATGACTATTTTTTTGGTGTGTGTATGAGGTAAGACATATCTGGCTTTTTGTTTCGCGATATTATGCAAAAGCAAATTTTCTTTCTTGTACCTGCGGATCTGCATAAATCCTGAAATTTTGTGAGTCCGTCTTTTGTAGTCCGTAGTTGATAAGCTTCTTTTTCTCTTCTTATGGGGGTTAATTTGCAGTTGCCATTTCTAATATAAAGAAAGTAGTGTAAAGTTGTTACTTATCTGTCCGTAAACTCGCCATGAAAGCACTAAAACATACCCGCGTAGTGAGTTTACTTTATTCACCCAAGGAACTTTAGTTATTAGAGTTCCGGTGGGGCGGTTTGTCACGTACACATTTGTTTCCGGATGAGGAGATGCTGCGCCGTTATTTAAGTAGTCTGAATGTCACTAAAACACGCTTAAATAAGACCGCCCACAAAACGCTGCATCAGGAAGAGACTGTCGGAAAGCGGCTTGAAGATCTGTAAAACATAATTTATGCAACATTTTGACCAAAAAAACGCCATTACATATTATGTAGACCAAGGAAGTGTTTCCATTTAGAATAAAAATGACATCTTTTAATGCGCCCTATAAATAAACCATTTATCAGCAGTGCAATTTATAATCAGTGCAACCTATGGTCCGGAAAATATGGTGCATCACTCAGTGGACTCACTATGGAAGCGCTAAGAAATACAACATGAATTAATGGGGGAAGAACCAGTCAAAGTGGAGGCACGTAAATAAGACCGCCCACAAAATAGCGCATCCTGAAGAGACGGTCAGAAAGCATGCAACATTTTAACCAAAGACTCCCCATTACGTGTGATGTAGACCACAAGGAAGTGTTTTAAGTGTACAAACAAAATCATTAAGGTCAATGTGCAACATGGACCTGCATAGAGCAAAGAGGTGCTTTAGATTTGTGTAAATTCAGTTGATTCTCCAAAACTAGATTTTTGGGACCACTGCTTGGCCGGACCCCCAAGGAATACTGAAGACAGAAGCTGCCTCCAGCTGGCAAAGATGTTTGAGAGCTGCCTGTCGCGAGCCAAAAGGTCAACGCTCCACTGCTCCACCGTGCTGGTCCCAGAGAAGCTGACGCGGAGGATAGCGGGTGAAGTTCTGCGCCTGGCGTCTTGCGAGCCATGCGGCCTGCGAGGCTGTGTTCTCTACGTGCTCCTGGAACTGGACAAGGGCTGCCAGCAGCTGGAGCGCATCGTGTGCGACGCCAGCGTTGTGCCCACCTTTGAGCTGACTCTGGTGTTCAAGAAGGACGGCACAGCTTGGCCCAGCCTGCGGGATTTCCTTTTCATGGGCACATGCTTCGCCCCCAACTTCAGACGCGCACTTAAACTGAGTCCAGGTTTCCGCCTGGTCAAAAAAAAACTGTACTCCTCCTCGGCTGGTACCGTGATCGAGGAGTGTTGAATTGTGAATGTTTATTTGGATAAATGCACTTTTACTATGACACAAATGACCTTGGACTCCTTGGTTTACACTGATTATGTACCAAACATTTGGACATGTCAGCCAATTATCTGTCATTTTTGTAATGTTTTTTTAATTCTTCTCAGTGATGTTCTGTCTTACTACTTAAAGCTAGCAGATGAATGCTTACTTTACACTGTAGCCACTTTAATGATGCTTTGAATGTGCCTGGCAACCATAACCATTTGAACTTGAGAGCACCTGTCCCTTTTACCTTGACTGTTTTTTAGTAATGCTGTCACATTGAAAGAACATGGGTGCCTTAAAGCAGGGGGGACAAAAGTGTGGCTTCCCAAATATTCATATCGACCTCTTTCAAGCTCACACAATTTAGCCATTTTCTGAACATGATCTCCACGGCCGTATGGTGCTGCTGTATGCTTAAACTCGCTCTTTGGCCCTGCAGGCAAAAAATTAGGGCGCTCCTGCCTTAAAGCATGCTTCGCCATGTTGGTCTGTCCTGATGCAGATCGAACTATGAAATCTTGTTACTTGCAAGCTGCAACAGGAGGCACAAAGAAACCTGCTGTTTTGTGACCCAGCTGTTTTTAAAGTGTTATTTGAACATGTGACTGAAAGAAGCTTTGACTTGCCTGTCAGACAATAAAAAAAATATCATCCTCACTTGGTAAAGGTTTGAGTTGTGTACAAGCTTAGGGGTAAGGCTCGTGTCATGGTTTGTTCCACATCTTTGCTGCAGTCTTATTTCAAAATTCAATGAATTTTGTTCTCAAAATTCTATACTCAATACCCAATGACAATTTTTTTAAATTTTGTAAATCTATTTAGAAATCAAATGTACTTATTCACAGCCTTTGCTCAATACTTTGTTGATGCACCTTTGGCAGAAAATTCCAGCCTTAAGTCTTTTTGAATATGCCACTTGCTTGGCACACCTCTTTGAGCAGTTTTGCCCATTCCTCTTTGCAACATCTCAAGCTCCATGTTTGATGGGAAGTGTTGGTTTTCATCCAGGATGTCTCTGGACATTGGTGCATTTCTCTGTGGAGAGAAGCGAACCTTCTAGGACAACCATGTGCGGCAATCCACTAATCAGGCCTGTGTGGTTGAGTGGCCAGATGGGAGCTTTTTGTGTAAAATGTTGGTCTAAATGCACCTGAGCGACTCTGACACCATGAGAAACTAAATTATCTGGTTTGAGGAGACAAAGATTGAACTCTTTGACGTGAATGCCAGGCGTCATGTTTGGCGGAAACCAAGCCAACACCATCCCTACAGTGGAGCATGGTGGTGGCAGCATCATGCTGGGGGGATGTTTTTCAGCGGCAGGAACCAATAGATTAGTCAGGATAGACGGAAAGATGAATGAAGCAATGTACAGAGACACCCGTCGATCATAACATTTTACTACAGTGTATCAAAACATGTATTGGTATGTGAGACTTACCCTTGTCTTGGTTTAACTCCTATCTTACTGACAGGATGCAGTGCGTCTCCCATAACAATGTGACCTCGGAGTATGTTAAGGTAACTTGTGGAGCTCCACAGGGTTCGGTTCTTGGCCCTGCACTCTTTAGTATATACATGCTGCCGCTGGGCGACATCTTATACAAATATGGTGTTAGCTTTCACTGTTATGCTGATGACACCGAACTCTACATGCCCCTAAAGCTGACCAACACGCCGGATTGTAGTCAGCTGGAGGCGTGTCTTAATGAAATGAAACTATGGAAGTCCGCTAACTTTTTGCAACTCAACGCTAAAAAAACAGAAATGCTGATTATAGGTCCTGATAAACACCAACACCTATTTAATAATACCACCTTAACATTTGACAACCCAACAATTACACAAGGCGACGGGTAAAGAATGTGGGTATTATCTTCGACCTAACTCTCTCCTTTGAGTCACACAAGAGTGTGACTAAAACGGCCTTCTTTCATCTCCGTAATATTGCTCAAATTTGTTCCATTTTGTCCACTAGCGACGCTGAGATCATTATTCATGCATTTGTTACGTCTCGTCTCGATTACTGTATCGTATTATTTCCGGGTCTCCCTAAGTCTAGTATTAAAATATTACAGTTGCTACAAAATGCGTCTGCTAGACTTTTGACAAAGTTTGATCATATTACGCCTATACTGTATATACCTGTATACATACATACATGTATACCTATACTGGCTCACCTGCACTGGCTTCCTGTGCACTTAAGATGTGACTTTAAGGTTTTACTACTTACGTATAAAATACTACACAGTCTAGCTCTATCATAGCTTGCTGATTGTATTGTACCGTATGTTCCGGCAAGAAATCTGCGTTCAAACGACTCCGGCTTATTAGTGATTCCCAGAGTCCAAAAAAAGTCTGCGGACTAGAGAGCGTTTTCTATTCGGGCTCCAGTACTCTGGAATGCCCTCCCTTTAACAGTTAGAGATGAAACCTCAGTTGAAGCATTTAAGACTCATTTGTATACTCTAGCCCAGGGGTCGGGAACCTTTTTGGCCGATAGAGCCATGGATGCCAAATATTTCAAAATGTATTTTTCCGAGAGCCATTTAATATATTTTAACACGAAATACAACTAAATGCGTGCATTTTTAAGCAAGACCAACCTTTTTAGAGAATAAGTCTCAGAATAACATCGTTATTCTGAAGCTAACCATTCATCCATCCATCCATTTCCTACCGCTTGTCCCGTTCAATAAGTAAAATACTTCTTACCATTAATGCGATTTCTCGAGCAGGTGGGGTAGAAAATTGATGGACTGATTAAAATGCACGAGAACGTTTATTTTTAACTCTGTGATTACCAGCGGATTTATTCATTACTTATCGTGTTAAGCAATGTCAGCTAAGATTTATCTGAGAGCCAGATGCAGTCATCAAAAGAGCCACATCTGGCTCAAGAGCCACAGGTTCCCCTATCCCTGGTCTAGCCTTTAAATACACCCCACCCCCTTTTAGACTAGTTGATCTGCCGTCTCTTTTCTGCTCTGCACAAATTCAGTGACCACAGGTGATGCGCTGGCTGTCCAAAGTCGGGACCCAGGGTGGACCACTCATCTGTCCATCAGTTGGGGACGTCTCCATTCAAGATGATCCCCTGCTGGTCCCACTACGGACTGGACTTTCACACTTTTATGCTAGACCCACTCGACAGCCATTGGGGGGGTGCGGCGAGGAAAGGACCGCACTTGTCCCCACATCTGCGGTCCCCTCCAAAGTTTCTCGTTGTCATCCCATTGGGTTGAGTTTTTTCTTGCCCTGATGTGGTATCTGACCCAAGGATATTGTTGTGGCTTGTGCAGCCCTTTGAGACATTTGTGATTTAGGGCTGTATAAGTAAACGTTGATTGATTGATTGATCCTAAATGAGAAGCAACGCTTCTCATCCAACATGATGGAGTTTGTAAGGTGCTGTAAAGAGATCGGCGTGCCAAGATTGTGGAGGTGTATTCAAAAAGACTTGAGACTGTAATTTCTGCCAAAGGTGTGTTAAAGTATTGAACAAAGGCTGTGAATATTTATGTAGATGTGATTTTTTTTTTTTTTTTAAATACATTTGTGACGATTGCGTGGCATCGTGATGCAAGTTCGTTCTCTCGTGGATGCAGTCAGGCTCGGACACAGCGTGAAGGTAAGAAACAAAAGATGTATTAACAAATAAAACAGACTTTGTCAAGAAAAAGAACAGAACGAGCATGGGAGCTACAAAAAACCAAAAGCGCTAGCATAGGAGCTAGACAAATAACAAATACTTAGCGTGGAAACTAGCTGGTTGCGAACAGGAATACGGGATCGGAATCAGAGTCGTCACTGTTGTGAAACACAAACTAGGAAGCAAGGTCGAATGAACGAAGGAGGCAGGCTTAAATCAGGACAGTAATTACAAAAACAGGTGTGTGTCCGGAAACAAGTGGCAGGTGAAACTAATAAGTAACTATGGTGACAGAACAAACAAGGAAGTGCAACCAGGAACTAAGGCAAACATTAGCAGAACATAATACAAAAAAGACTCAAAACCTGTACATAATATGATCCGGGCAGTGGATCATAACAACATTTGCAAAATTGAAACAATTACCAATTCACATTCTCATTATTGGGTGCAAGTATAGAATTTTGAGAATGAATAGTAATTCTTACCATTTTTGAATAAGACTAGCAAAATGTGGAAAAAAGTGAAGGGCTGTGAGTGGAACTCACTGCAACCATGAAGTCAAGCTTTGTGGACCAGTCACGTGACACTCATTTTACCTATAAGTTTGTACGCAATTCAAACTTCACCACATTTGAGGGTGAAATAATGATTATTCTATTCATAATTTTATTGGCAATTGAAATTTTCGTTGTTGTTGTTGAATGTGCAAAATTAAAAAAAAGGTATTTCCACACTGTCATTACGGGGTATTTTGATTACAAAAATAATTTGATTCCATTTCGTAACGAGGTTTTAACGTGTAAAATAATAAAAAGAGAAGCGCCGTGTATGTTTTACAGATGCACTGTAAGCAGCTAAAGCACACATGCAGATTTTCAAAATACTTTCTTGCGCACAAAATGACAATAAAAACCTGGTAAAAGTCATATAAATGTCACAAGTTTTTTCCTAGGATTAAATCTCTTGGTTGCACAGGCTCTTCAATACATGCTGCAGAATGCAATCAGTTTGTGCAACATGGCTCTTCCTAGTGACTCGGAGGTGCATACCAAATGGATACATGATAGATTTTATCACCACCGTGAAACATTTCAGTACTTGGGACCCGATGTGGAATTGTATCTGTGTACGCGTGATGTGTGAGGCAAAAAGTAGGTCACCGTTATGGGTGCATGCTCCACTTAAGTTTTTTTTTTTCACAGAGTGACAGGTCAGTCGGGGTAATGACACTACTTTGTTTACTTCTTTACTCCTTGACCTATCTTCAGAAAGACATATTTTGAGATATATGACCTATTTATGTATTCACAGATTTGTTTGAAGTGTATCTGCAGGTTCTTTCTTGTCTCCAGTGACCCTAATGTGATGTTGGCTCTGAAACTGTTTGGACCTGGCAGGTCCTCCGTGATCCTACCAGTGTCTTGTGGCAACTGACAAGTTGGTGTTGTCTCACAGTCACACGCTGGAAGGAGGTCATTCAAAACAGACGTAACTCAAACTTTTATTTAAAATGATTCCGCTTCATCGTGCACTTATTCATCATGAACCTGACATTTTCTGCATGATTTTTTTTTGTTATTAGCTAAAAACATGAATGCTTGGTTTAGAAATCAATCAATCAATAATAGGGGTGTGGGAAAAAATCGATTCGAATACGTTGTGCGATTCAGAATCGATTCTCATTTTTTTAAAAATCGATTTGTATTTGTATTTTTATTTTTTTAATCAATCCAACGAACCCCTACACAGCAATACCATAACAATGCAATCCAATTCCAAAACCAAACCTGACCCAGCAACACTCAGAACTGCAATAAACAGAGCAATTGAGAGGAGACACAAACACGACACAGAACAAATCAAAAGTAGTGAAACAAAAATGAATATTAACAACCGTATCAATATTAGTTATAATTTCAGCATAGCAGCGATTACAAATCCCTCAGTAACATCATCATTAGACATTTGTAAAAATAAAAAGGAACAATAGTGTCACAGTGGCTTACACTTGCATCGCATCTCATAAGCTTGACAACACACTGTGTCCAATATTTTCACAAAGATAAAATAAGTCATATTTTTAGTTTGTTTAATAGTTATAACAAATTTACATCATTGCAATCAGTTGATAAAAATTGTCCTTTACAATTATAAAAGCTTTTTTTGAAAAAATCTACTACTCTGCTTGCATGTCAGCAGACTGGGGTAGATCCTGCTGAAATCCTATGTATTGAATGAATACAGAATCGTTTTGAATCGGAAAAATATCGTTTTTGAATCGAGAATCGCGTTGAATCGAAAAAATCGATATTATCTCGAATCGTGACCCCCAAGAATTGATATTGAATCGAATCGTGGGACACCCAAAGATTCGCAGCCCTAATCAATAAATACATCAGCAGCATGTGATTAAAATGTTAAGTTTTAACTTGAATCTAAGAGCTGTGAATAAGTGAAGCCCATGGACATAATTAAATCATGAGTCTAAAAACAAGATAATATATATCCAATTGTGTCAGTTGAATCACTGAAAATTAAATGGATATTACCTACAATACATCATGTCCCAATAGGTGTAATTCCTAAATAGGAAAATAGCACATTTTTGTCACATCTATTAAAGTCAACACTTGAATGCTGATTTGTTAATTGTATTTCAAATCTTTATTTAAATGTATTCCCCCCAAAAATATATATATATATTTTTAGCAAAGGATGTACAAATCGTGGTTATATTTAAAACACTACTCAAATGTTTGGACGCTGATTTGTAATGTGCTGGAAATTAACCTAAAGCGTTGGATGCTTGACATGGTCTTTTTCAAGGATGTAATGTTCAAAACCTTCTAGTAATATTCATGTATTTATAACATGTAAGGCTCAAACATAAAAAATGATGTTCAATTATTGTTCAATTTTGTAGAAAAAAACTGACATGACACAAAGCTGCAGTCATTTCAAATGGCAACTTTCGGATTTGTCATGTCTTTTTGATTATGTCTTGTTTGGCTATGTTCTGTTGACCTTTGGACTCTTTAAGTTCCTGTTTTTTCCACTGGTTACTCATTGTGTCCACCTGTCTCTGATTAGTGCTCGCCCGCTCACCTGCTTCCCGAGCACTAATCAGAGGCAGTATTTAAGCTCGTCTTTGCCAGTCGCCCTGGCGTCATTGGGTTCGTTTCATGCTTTGTTCTTGCCACAGTAAGTCATACTTGTTTTTCATGCCAAAGTTCATGCTGTTCTTCTCAAGCCATAGTAAGTGTTGTTTGATTTATGTTCATAGTCTGTTTATGTGTTAGTTTTGTTTCTTAGCCCAAGTTGTGCCTCCGCTGTGAGCGCTTTTTGTTTGTACCTTTTTTTAGTTAAAATTATATTTTTACCTAAAAGCCATGTCCCTAGTGTCTGCCTTCCTTGGAGACCGACCCCGCAGGAAGCTACGACACCTCTCCCCCCCCCACTCCTTCGTGACAGGAATATGGAAAACACTGAAAAATATGTGATATCAATGGTGACCGTCAGTAACAGTTAAATTTTTAGACCAAACAGTGTGAGAAAGAATATGGAATCACTCAAGTTGAATAAAATAAGTATGGAAATCACACAAAACTTGAACACACCACTGGTACTTAGTACACCTTTGGCTTTTATCACATCCATCCATCCATTTTCTACCGCTTAATCCCTTTCGGGGTCATGGGGGGCGCTGGCGCCTATCTCAGCTACAATCGGGCGGAAGGCAAGGTACACCCTGGACAAGTCGCCACCTAATCGCAGGGCTTTTATAACAGCATGTAGTCTTTTGCATGGACTTAACGAGTGACAAACAGTACTCGTCATCAATCTTGCTCCAACTTTCTCCGATTGCTCTTGTCAGATCAGCTGTGCAGGTTGGAATCTTGTTATGGAACATTTTCTCCAATTTCCATCGCTTATTTTCAATTGGATTGCGATGTGGACTATTTGCAGGTCGTGACATTGACGGATACGATGAATATCTATGTAAATATGTTTACCAATAATAGTGCAAATAGCTTAAGATAAAGGACAAAACATGGGCAATGTTTTATAATATATATAATTAAGTCCAGGGTGTACCCCGCCTTCCGCCCGATTGTAGCTGAGATAGGCGCCAGCGCCCCCCGCGACCCCGAAAGGGAATAAGCGGTAGAAAATGGATGGATGGATAATTAAGTCATTCAATATTAACATACTGAGATGAAGACCAACTTGTCCAGGGTGTACGCCGCCTTCCGCTTGATTGTAGCTGAGATAGGCACCAGCGTCCCCCGCAACCCCAAAGGGAATAAGCGGTAGAAAATGGATGGATAAATGGATGAGATGAACAATATATTTTCAATAAAGTTGAAAGTATTTCTCATAATTCTTCTTTGTACTTTGTAAGCACTATTAATTGGAACAACCTCTTAAACTGGATCACATCAGTACAATGTTTAACTTATTCACTTAATCCATTCCATAATTTAATTCCATATACTGATATGCTAAAGGTTCTGAGTGTTGTACATGCATACAAATGTTTTAAATTAGACTTTCCTAAGGCTATTGTTAAAGCTCCCTTCCAGTGGGTCCTCCTGACTACCAAGCATTTCTAGGCGAGCCCGTTTCATGCTTACAATATACTATTTATTTTTCAAAATATTGTTCTCATGCTGCTTTTAAGCAGTTTTCTATTTGTCTATTGCTCTCCCTCTTGCTCCAGCTCCACCCCCGTCTCTCCTCCTGGCTGCTGTTTATACAGAGCGACAGGTGATTAGATAACAACACCCAGGTGGGCCATCTACGCACCTGTTGCTGACTTCGAGGCCGGTCCTGCTGCAGGCCCGCAGGCCACGCCCCCCTCTACAGTTAATTTCTCCTCTTTATTTGAGAAGAATTGTTGTACATTCTTTGGTAGCAGGTTATAGTTTACTTTGTACATAATTTTAGCGGTTTGTAATTTTACCAAATCATCGAACATTTATATTTTTGACTCAATAAATAAAGTGTTTGTATGTTCTCTATATCCAACATTATGTATCAGTCTAATTGATCTTTTTTGTAACACGGTTAACGAATGTAGCGCACATTTGTAATTATTTCCCCATATTTCTGCACAATAACTCAGATATGGTAACACTAGCAAGCAGTAGAAAAAAATTGGTGATTTTGGGCCCAGGACGTATTTTGCTTTATTCATTGTTTACATTTTTTTGCCACCTTATGTTGTATATGCTGCGATGAGGTGGCGACTTGTCCAGGGTGTACCCCGCCTTCTGCCTGATTGTAGCTGAGATAGGCACCAGCGCCCCCCGCCACCCCGAGGGGAATAAGTGGTAGAAAATGGATGGAAAGATGGATGTTGTATATGAGATTTAATACACCCAAAAATCTGGTTTATTTTACCCTTTCAAAGTCTACTCCGTCTATTTGTATTTGTGTATGTATTTAATGAAGATATTTGATTTGTGTACACTGATTTGCAAGGATGTTCCTGGTTCTTACACAGGCCAGGCTTCTCTTTATGATGGCGAGCTAAGGAAAAAGAATCATCTAGTCCAAGGACCGTCCTTGGGAGATTCCAGCCAGGAACCCCACTACCTGTTCTTTCTGGGCCGGTAGGAGGCTCTCGAGCCACCCTCTACGCATTTTCAACTTTAACCGCAGCACATGGACTGTACTGCTATACACTCTCCAAGAACTTTATTATCCGAGCTGAGGTTTAAACAAGATCCAGAGACACTGAATCGTTTAATTGAAATTGTATGTGTATATAATAACTGTTTTCCTTCAAATTTCTCTCACCTTGAATGGCCATTCAATTCATTGATGTGTGTATATCTGCTGTCCATCACTAATTATTTAATACACAATGCCAACCAAACTGCAATTCAGGCTCTGCCTTCTCTCTCCGAGTCAAAACTCTAGTCTTCTCTTCCTAGCCCAAAACACCCCATATATTTTACATTGATTTGTAGCACGTATAGGTTACACACACATATGGTCAAAAGTCGTACATGACCACGTAGTGCTTCCAGTCCAAGTTAGGCACAAATCAGTCAAGTCTGGCAACCACCTGCTCCCACAATGACTGCAGTACAAGGTTGCCCAAAACAGACAGTAATGTATTTCCTGCCTTGTCTGTCTTACCATGTCATATTTGCAATGTATCTTTGTTCAATGTCTCTATGATGTGATGTAAGGCAGGATTGATCCAAGCTCGATATAAATCATATGGTAACTCCCCCATATTGTAGTCTGCTTCCTTACTTGTGTCTTAGTATTATTACCCACTATCATTGACCTAATGTATCTTTCTTCAAGGAACGTTTTTACAGTGTTGTTCTATGGCAAGATGCGCTATCGTCTTGAAAAGTATGCAATCCTCCCCAAAGACGTTTTTCGATTGATGCAATAAGAAAGGTGTCCAAAACATCAATGTAAACTTGTCCATTTATTGAAGATGTAATCTCCCCAGTGTCATTACCTGACATGCAGCTCCTTATCATCAATGACTGTGGAAATGTTTTCTTCAGGCAGTCGTCTTTATAAATCTCATTGAGTCTAAAAACAAAGATGGTGAACTATATGCCTGGGCAAGGCGAAGCCTCAGGAAACTCTGGTGGATGTGCAAATCGGTCGTACGAACAGGATATATGGGTGAAAGACTAATCGAACTATCTAGTAGTCATCTGAAATCTATTTTAACTGTGAACCAGTGGACACTGGCATGGCATTTTTCTTAATCATTACCTAAATAACTAAACCAATACTGTGTCTTCACAAATTACCTGGTTTGACCAGGTCTTTGCGCGAGCAGGCTAGATTGAAGGTCTTTCCACTAAGACCTCAAAGCGGCCAAATTGTAACGGCGCAAATTCGAACCCGCTGTCCTCCTGCATCTGATTGTCACAGTTCCTCCTCTGGCTGCTCGCTCGGACATGCCCCCGCTCACGCTAAGCGCAGCACACCCACGCAGCGACAAGCCTGCACTCAATCACCAATCTGCACACCTGGTATTGATGAGGGCGGCCTGGATCGGCGCGGGAACTTAGTTACCTCTTTGTGTACCGTATGCCTGATGTTCGCTCACCGTTGTTGTGTTTCCCTCTGTGATTCAGACGTCCGTGTTGCTCTCCCGCAGAGTCTTCCCCCTTTGAAATCGTCTTTTGTTGCCCCCCTGTGTTTTCGGACTGCCTTCCTCGATTGCCGACCCACGCCTGAACACGTATCTGGCCTCTTCTCTCCTGCCCTAGATAATCATCTGCCTGTCCCTTGGACTGCCTTGTTCCTTCGCTCTCCACAACACTTGATAACACACACTTCAGTTAATCTACACACATAGTAACACACATGAGCACTGGGGGTTGACACACTCCATTTCTTTAGTTTATTTAGTAGTATTGTTTGGTAGTATTATATATGTACATTGACTTTATATATAATAAATAATACTTTACCTTCCTCTGGTGTCAGTCTGCCACCATCTCCCCTCTGCAAACCACAACACAAATCAATTGAAGTATGATTTGGTTGATATCAGCACTTCTTCAGTCATCAACAATTATATCATCTGAGAAATGGACATTGAAACGGTGTAGGTCTGACTTTGCAGGATATGTACAGCGAGCAGTGAACATAGAGAGATCAGAAAGCATAAGAACAAGTATATACATTTGATTATTTACAATCCGGGGAGGTGGGATGTGGTGGGTGGAGGGTGTTAGTCTAGGGTTGTAGTTGCCTGGAGGTGTTTTTTTTTAGTGCGGTTTTGAAGGAGGATAGAGATGCACTTTCTTTTACACCTGTTGGGAGTGCATTTCATATTGATGTGGCATAGAAGGAGAATGAGTATAGACCTTTGTTAGATCAGAATCTGGGTTTAACATGGTTTGTGGAGCTCCCCCTGGTGTTGTGGTTATGGTGGTCATTTATGTTATGGAAGTAGTTGGACATGTACTTCGGTATCAGGGAGGTGTAGCAAATTATATAGACTATGGCTCAGTTCAAGTTTTTTTACTCTGCCCTCCACCCTGAACCAGCCGACTTTGGAGAAGTGGGTAGGATTGAGGTGTGATCTGGGGTGGATGTTTAGAAGTAACCTGACTAGCTTGTTTGGAGTCTAGAATTGAGGGTTTTGGAGGTGCTGGGGTACCAGGAGGTGCAAGTGTAATCGAAAAAGGGGTTGAATGAGAGTTCCAGCTAGAATCTTCATGGTGCTTTTGTTGACCAGAGAGGAGATACTGTAGAGAAATCTCATTCGTTGGTTGACTTTTTTGATTACCTTGGTTGCCATTTTATCACAGGAAAGATTAGCCTCTAGAATGGAACCTAGGTAGGTGACCTCATCTTTCCTGGTGCTAACAATGTCACCCACTTTTATAGTGAAGTCTCTGACTTTCTTAAGGTTGATTTGGGACCCAAATAGGATGGATTCAGTTTTACCTAAGTGTATGGATGATTTATTGTCAGCGAGCCAGGTGCAAATTCTACAGAGTTTGGCACTGAGGATTTTTTTCCACCTTGTCACTGCAAACAGGAACAATTTACAGTCGCATGCTGCTGGCATGTCGTTTGCGTATTTTAGGAACAATAAAGGCCCTAATATACTGTCTTGGGGGACTCCACATCTTACTTAGAGGGGGTACAAGGTGCCGTTCACCTCTACCACTGGTTTCCTCCCCTCCACGTAAGATTGCATCCAGCTCGATGAGGTTTTATCAAATCCAATTGCTCTGAGCTTATCCAACAGTATAGCGTGGTTAACGGTGTCAAAGGCCTTCTGAATGTCCAGCATGATCAAGCTGCAGTATTTGCCCGCGTCCACCTCATGTTTGATGTGGTGGGTCAGGTAGAGAAGGCATGTGTTAGTAGAGTGGTTAGTTATGAAGCTGGATTGGAATTTGTTTTCTGAATTCTGTATTCATTCAATACATAGGATTTCAGCAGGATCTACCCCAGTCTGCTGATATGCTAGCAGAGTAGTAGATTAAAAAAAAAAAAAAGCTTTTATATTGATAAAGGACAACGTTTTATCAACAGATTGCAATAATGTAAATGTGTTTTAACTATTAAACGAACCAAAAATATGACTTATTTTATATTTGTGAAAACATTGGACACAGTGTGTTGTCAAGCTTATGAGATGTGATGCAAGTGTAAGCCGCTGTGACACTATTGTTCTTTTTCTTAATTTTTTTTATAAATGTCTAATGATAATGTAAATGAGGGATTTTTAATAACTGCTATGCTGAAATTATAACTAATATTGGTACTGTTGTTGATAATATTAATTTTTGTTTCACTACTTTTGGTTTGTTCTGTGTCGTGTTTGTGTCTCCTCTCAATTGCTCTGTTTATTGCAGTTCTGAGTGTTGCTGGGTCAGGTTTGGTTTTGGAATTGGATTGGATTCTTATGGTATTGCTGTGTAGTGGGTTTGTTGGATTGATAAAAAAATGAATAGAAAATAAAAAAATAGATTTTTTTTTAAATGAGATTCGATTCTGAATCGCACAACGTATTCGATTCGATTCGTCTTCGAATCGATTTTTTTCCCACACCCTTAGTGGCAAGGTACCTATCGACCTGTTCATAAACAATATTTTTCCATTACTTTCGAAATGGAACTGCAGACTAGTGACACGTTTAATCTGATGTAGGTCTTAGTTTTGGAAATTAAAATCAACACGGTATTTCTGTGATTTTATTCCAAAAAATTTAGTGATTTTTAACATTTTTCACTCACTTGATGTAAAAGTAAAACAGTTACTGTCAGAATGTTTATAATTTTTCCTTTTAGTGTTTCTTAGAGCCAGAAAGTTGCCATATGAAATGACTATACTATACTATATGCCTTTTTTTTCTCTAAAATTAAACAACTTAATGAACATCCTCCGAGTCTGGTGATTACATGTATTTCTTCAAGGGTTGTACGAGCCAAGGTTGCTACTGCCATCTAGTGGAAATCTGCAATACTACAAAGCTCACCAACATGAAACGTCGTTTGCCATACACGCTACTGATATTTCAGTGTGTCAATAGTGCTATTTTATTTAATATGGAGAATATTAAGAACTCTTATTGTGTAGTTTTTGTAGTAGTGTTGCTCTTACTATGAACGTCCCAGGAAGCGGAAGTAAAGTATTTTCACTTAGTGGGTGACTTGACTGTTGTGGTCGTCATGGGCAACAAATGCGCGACGAACCTTGACCATGTTGTTTTACTCTTTTATTGAAGTTTACTTTGTTTAAATTGACAGCCTCTCTTAAGAAATGGCGCCGAAGGCCGCTAAAAAGGACAAGGCGAAGAAACCTCCCGCCGCACAAGGTCCGGAAGCGCAGAGTTGGGAGAGTGGTCTTGCGAACGCACAGTTTGAAGAGGTGAGAATTAGCATCATTAATTAGCATCACGTATGCTAGCTGCGCTTTAATGGTCCGTTCAAAAGAATATCGATACTACTAACATTTGTGCTGATAGTATATGTTTCTGTCACATTGACTTTTATGTATTTTTTCCACATTGATTCAACGCACCAAATTTGGCAAATCATTAAAAATACTATTATTGTATCCATCCATCCATCCATCTTCTTCCGCTTATCCGAAGTCGGGTCGCAGGGGCGGCAGCCTAAGCAGGGAAGCCCAGACTTTCCCAGGTCAGCTGGGAGACATAGTCTTCCCAATGTGTCATGGGTTTTCCCTGTGGCCTCATACGTGTCGGACGTGTCCTAAACACCTCCCTCGGGAGGCGTCTGGTCGCATCCTGACCAGGTGCCCGAACCACCTCATATGGCTCCTCTCGATGTGGAGGACCAGCGGCTTTACTTTGAGCTCCTCCCGGATGGCAGAGCTTCTCACCCTGTCTCTAAGGGAGAGCTCTGCCACCCGGCGGAGGAAACTATTTTATCTAGCGGCCGATAAGTGCTTTAAAATGTAATATCAGAAATTATCGGCATCAGTATAAAAGTTATCGGTTTTAAAAAGTAAAATTTATGACTTTTGAAAACACCGCTATGTACACGTATGTAGGGAGAAGTACAGAGCGCCAATAAACCTTAAAGGCACTGCCTTTGCATGCCAGCCCAGTCATATAATATCTATGGCTTTTTACACACATAAGTGAATGCTATCTATAATTGGTCAACAGCCATACAGGTCACACTGAGGGTGGCCATATAAACAACTTTAAAACTGTTACAAATACGCGCCACACTGTGAACCCACACCAAACAAGAATAACAAACACATTTCGGGAGAACATCTGCACCGTAACACAACATCAACACAACAGAACAAATACTCAGAACCCCCTGCAGCACTAACTTTTCCGGGATGCTATAATATACATCACCCGCTACCCCCTACCCCCCACACCCCACTCAACCCCGCCCACCACAACTTCCTCATGCTCTCTGAGGGAGAGCATGTCCCAAATTCCAAGTTTCTGTTTTGAGGCATGTTAAAAAAAATAATGCAGTTTGTGACTTCAGTAATAAATATGGCAGTGCCATGTTGGCTTTTTTTTTTCCATAACTTGAGTTGATTTGTTTTGGAAAAGCTTGTTATATTGCTTAATGCATCCAGCGGGGCATCACAACAAAATTAGGCATAATAATGTATTAATTCCACGACTGTATATTTCGGTATTGGTTGATATCGGTATGGGTAATTAAGAGTTGGACAATATCGGAATATCGGATATCGGCAAAAGAGCCATTATCGGACATCTCTAGTTTTATCTGATCCTCATTGTATTTTCCAGGAGCAATGGCGAGCCTGTGTGTGTTTCATGGTTGGAAGAAGTCCACATGACGAGGACCTAATTCCCACTTTGCTTCGAGCTGTGCAGCCACCGCAACGCAAACTTTTTAGCGCACTGACATGGGAACACACAGCAGCAAAGGTGGTCCTGAATAATGTGGCTGTTTTATGATGGACAGTTTATGATGGTGATGATTTTTTTCTGTTTTTAAAAAAAAATACAGATTATAGAATATGGGAATCCTAAAGCTAAGAAACGTGAACATTTCCCTCAATTTTATGAGGTTAGTGTATAAAATTTATAAAAGCCAAGGGGTGTGTTCTAGCTTCAACGCCGTGTAACTTGTTCTGGCAGGTGACCGAGCGTGCAAAGGTGCTGCTCGACGCAAAAGAGGAGATTCCTACACAGCTTATGGCACAAATAGTCAAGTTTATGTTCCTGCAGATCAAAGAGAGTGACCATCAGAGGAGAAAAGCAAAACAAGTGAGTGGCAAGCTGTGATTGTGTTTGACCTTTTGTTGGTATTTGTTGATAATCAAGTGTGTTTCAATGTTGTATTTGTGCTTGAGGCGGACGAAACGGCTGTGACCACCAAGGATAAAGCAGGTCCCAAAGGAAAAGGCAAAGGCAAAGACAAAAAGCCAAAGGAGGAGCCACCCCCCACGTCCAAAACAAAGCTTAAACGGAGGGATGAAGTTGAGCCACCTAAGTACATAGGTACACAGTACTAGAGCCCGAGCGTTAGCACAGGTGTCAACTCAAGACATGAGGGCCAGATCATGGTCCACCACATTGTTTTAAGTGGCCCACAAAAACTTGGAAATAAAATGCGTCAGTTAAGTATTTTATCGTGTACTAAGTGTCAACTCAAGACATGAAGGCCAGATCATGGTGCACCACATTGTTTTAAGTGGCCCACAAAAACTTGAAAATAAAATGCGTCAGTTAAGTATTTTATCGTGTACTAATTGCTGGTAGTATGTCAGACCCGTTTCCAGCGAGGGCTGGACTTCGCCAGGACTGCCCTTTGTCACCGATTCTATTCATAACTTTTAGGGACAATTTGTAGGCGCAGTCAGGGCGTTGAGGGAATTAGGTCCCTACTTTTTGCAGATGATGTGGTCCTGATGGCTTTATCTGACCAGGATCTTCAGCTTTCAGGGGATCTGTTCGCAGCCGAGTGTGAAGCGATTGAAAATAAGCACTTTTAAATCGTAGTGCCATTTCCGGATTGGGGACGAGATCTTTCCCCAAGTGGAAGAGTTCAAGTTTGTCAAGGTGTAGTTCACGAGTGAGGGAAGAGTGGATTGTGTGATTGACAGGCGGATCGATTCGGCGTCTACAGTGCATCTATCTGTTGTGTTGGAGAAAGAGCTGAGCCGGAAGGCAAAGCTCTCAATTTACCGGTTGATCTACGTTCTCATCCTCACCTATTGTCATTAGCTTTGGGGTTGTGACCAAAAGGATAAATCACGGGTACAAGCAGCCAAAATTATTTTCCTCCGCCGGGTAGCAGAGCTCTCCTTTAGAGACAATGTGAGAAACTCTGTCATCCAGGAGAAGCTCAGAGTAAAGCTGCTGCCCCTCCATGTCGAGTGGAGCCAGATGATGCTGTTCAGGCATCTGGTCAGAATGCCCCCCTGGGGAAGTGTTTAGGGCATGTCTGACCGGTAGGAGCCACAGGGCAGACCCAGGACACGTCTCACAGCTGGCATGGGAACGCCTTGGAATCGCACAGGAGTAGCTGAAGGAAGCGGCTGGGGAGAGGAAAGTCTGGGCTTCTCTGCTTAGGCTGCTGCCCCCGCGACCCGTCTTTGGATAAGTGGAAGAAGATGGATGGATTTTTCATATTTAATGTTTTTTTTTCTTTCAATTTTGACAGAAAAAAAATGCATGCACTGCACATATTTTATTATATTTTTCAAAGGTTTTTGTTCAAATAGAAATAAAACAAACAATTTCAAAGCAAGTTATCCATCAAATTGTACATAAAGAAACATGATAATCAAATACAAAGCAGTTGTGTAATAATATCATGAGGCAACTACACATTTATAGTCATATACATTCACAGTTACACGCAGCTCTGTGTGGGCAACCATTACTGTGAAGTGGCCCTCAATGAAAACGAGTTGGACAATCCTGCCCTTTTGTCTGAGCAAGGAAAAAAATGAATTTAACAGTAAAAACTTCTCAAATAATTCTTGACGTACTTTGGTGCATGTTTTTTATGTTTTGCGTAAAGACGACGAGCCAGTTGACGGCCCTCAACACTACATCCTGCTGCTTGGCTTTCACCAGCCTCAATTGATCGGGGCGCTTGATGCTGCGGGCGTGCGCGTGTCCAATGTCATCAGTTTGAGTTCCCCGCCCCCACCGCAGCAGCCGGCGGGGTATGAGGAAGAGGATGAGGAAGAGATCTCTGAGGCCGATGCCAAACGTGAGCGAGCATCTTTGATAATTACTTTTAATGTCAAAGGTCAAATGTTTGCTATCTTCAATCAGTTGAGGACACTGCTGCTAAAGAGAAGTGGGATGCTCAGGCCAAGGTGCTTGACCACTTCTGGTCTGGTTTGAGACAAGTGTTAGACAATGCCGCAGGCAACTCTCAACTGCACAACGTGGCTCAGCTGGAGTATACGGTCCCGGATGTCCTGATAACATTTGATCCGGAGGATCCCGAGGCTGTGGTATGTGTTTGTTGATTACTTCCCATGTCTCTCTTTTTCACTCACATCTGCCAGGCACTTGCAGATGGGCACGGCGACACAAATGTTTGAGGGCGTGGCCAACCTAATCTACGACTGTCTGGACTGGCGCAGGCAGCACCAGCACTACATAGACACCACCCACTTCTTAGCTGTGCCCACTGTAGTCACGGTGGACCGCTCTCTACCTCCAGAGGTATGCACATATGCGCACACAAACCTTAATTAGCCCGAGAACAGAGCTATGGGTTGTGTTTAAATTTTGTGGACTCACAAGTTGCATTCTGAGTGCATTCCAACTAGAAGTACAGCAAAATGTACTAACCCTAAACCACTGTCAGTACCTAGATGTTGTACTAAACTCCTCAAATGGTGGGTGTGCAACGGAGGAGCCTAACCACCCTCAGTCATCATCATCTCATAAAGAGAGGGACTAATTAGAGTGGTTGCGTTTTACAATTAAAAAAGAGAGACGTGAAAGCGGAAAAATATTTCGATTATCAGTGTGCAATGACACAAATAAATTTGAGAGCGTACACTGTCAATATCAGTGCCTTCAGAAACTTATGTAATACAGAATACATATAGTAATTTATATCAGTGCAGAAGTGCGCAAATTGAAGCACTTAGACCCAGACATATTTTTCCTATGTTTGGTGCTGAGAACCTATTATATGTTTTTGAGCCTATGTTTGAAAAGACACATTATTGTTGCTTAGAACATAACCAAAACGTCACTTTAGCATTACATGGGACCTTTAGGCTTCCGTGAACAGCTTTTAATTGTGTGTTTTCCTGCCAGCCACCACCAACTCTATCGCCACAGTCCAAGAAATCCGGGCGCCCTCCTCCACCAAGTATGAACCTTCTACTTTACTTTCTGTTTCATTACAGTCCAGTCCATTCTGTTTGTTGCTTCTGTGCACAGAGAAGGCGGCATTGTCTCTCACCACTGATGTGGACATGCATCACTACAGCAGCCTCCTCGACCACGTGCCAGCTGAGGCCTGCTCGGTGCCGCTGATCTTGCACTGTATGCTGGAGCAGGTTTGTTCTTCTTGACAGGATCATGTTGTCCCCAATAATATTAATCTCCCACTATTCGTTTGTGTGTACAGGTTGTGTTGACGAGTGAGCAGTTCCTTCAGCCACTCGTGTCTGATGAATCAGGGCCTCAGAATGTCCCCCCTCTGGACCATGAGCTAGTTGGTCAAATGCTCAACACAATCTTGCCTCGGGTCCACGCAGATGAAGAGAGGAAACACTTGCTGCAAAGTTTGTTGACCACAGTAAACAGAGAAGAGGACAAGGAGGTACAAAATATAAAATAATCATTAATTGCAGTTTATTACGCTGGGCACTGGTTATTTAGAGGTGCACATGTGGAAATGTTCAAGTTTTTCTTTGTTAGATCATTAAGGAGAAGTTTGACAAAGAAGAGACTCCCAAGAAGCCTGAGCAACCTGTGATCATTAGACACCATGATGAAAGAGCACTGCGCCTATTTGGTGTAAATGTAAGTAGCATTTTTGTTACTCAAAAAGGTTAATTATTCATTTTTATTCATACACTTTTCAAATTTTCTTGTAATCAGACAAAATTTTTGGTATATTAGATGGATTTTTTACCGGACTTGTTTCGACTGTCATCTGCAGTCTTCTTCGAAAGGGTCACCTGACCACTGCCGCCTATGAGCTGTTTTGTTGCCTATCAGCTGTTCTTATAAGTGTGGCCAACCAGGCAGACCTGTCAAGTCTACACCGCCGCTTGATGGTTAATAGAGGAGGGAGTCCCAGGTATGCGAATGCATGAATGCTCCCTCACCCCGATGGATGGTTTCTTTGGGCCGCTTCGTTAGTTCGATCGCCTCCTTAATTCAACTAGTAAAAACAAAGAAAAAGAGAACTAAGAAAAACCTGAAATAAAGAACAAACAGCTGATAACCTTACCATACATTAGGGGAAAAACTGAACCAATACAGCGAGTCATGAATAAACACAAAATAAACAACAGTTAAACCTCACACAAAAACAAGACAGTTACTTGTACATCCAAAAGACAAAATAGACCAAGTAGACTTGACAGGTCTGCCTGGTTGGCCACGCCTAGTGATAGGCTGTGGTCAGGTGACCCTCCTGAAGAAGACAGCAGATGACAGTCGAAACATGTCAGGCAAAAATTCCATCTAATATACCAAAAATATTGTCTGATGACAAGAACATTTGAAAAGCATTTTTGTTGTATCACTTATGTCACCATTAAAACTAAATTAAGTCCTTGTCCTTCCAGGGGGTTCAGGGTTTCGATCCCCCCCAGGTGGAGGCATCCATGATGAGGTGGTCACCAGTATGGAATCTAATCGATTCTGTGGCTCATAGACAAAAAAGCTCTTGCTGGAGGGCCATTAAGCAACAACTCCAGCACCAATGCACTGATGGTATAAGAAATACAGAAGAACCTTTTTTTCTCTCTTAGTTTAAAAATTATGTTTCACCATAACCATGCTCCGCAGAGGAAGTGTCATGGCCACAAGTGGAGCGCTTTTTTCACCAGAGTGTGTTTGAGAGCATGTGGCTGACTGGGCTGGATGAAAATGGTGTCCTGAGAAAAGATTCTGGAGCTCTGAGCATGTTGGACACAGTACAAAACCACCCCCTAAACCCATGGGACAACCCGCTGTCTTTTGCCAAGAAAACTCTGCGCAAAAAATGTGAGTTGGGGCTTGCGGTAATTAATTCATTGACATACATTTACACAAGTAGTTGAAGGCTGAAATTATTTATTCTCTGTTGTAGGTCCAAAGTTTGTACACGAAGACTGTGCTACCACAAAGGTGTTTATATTGTATTTTTTTTATCTCTCTACAGTAGTGGTTTTCAAACTTTTTTCACCAAGTACCACCTCAGAAAAACCTGTCTCTCCAAGTACAACCCTAATGACCAACATTACAATACAGTAGCATAGTAGGTCCAAGTAATCATTTAAAAAACAAGACAAAGCTTTTTTGCTCTAGTATATTTAATATTTTGGGCTACTATAACATTACACACAGTTGAAATAGTAACACTGTGTTTTAAAATACAGAAATAAAAAACTGTCGTTTAATCGGGATTCTTTGTCATACCGCAAGATAAAGCCCACGTACAACAAGTGGTACACGTACTACAGTTTGAGAATTGCCGCTCTACAGCAGGCCTACTCAACTGGCGGCCCACAGGCCACGTTCAGCCCGCTAAAGCTTTTCATTTGGTCTGCCCAAATAGGCTTCATTTGACCCCTCGAGGGTTGCTCGTGTATGCAGTACTACAACCATCCCGCAAGAGGAAACAGCGAGGCATATGTGTGACAATGAAGCAGCAGTGAGGTGAAAAAATAGACAGAGAAAAAAAATCAAAATTTAAATCACTAATATCTAAAATATTGTGCGTTAAGATATTTAGTTTGTTTTGTATTCAAATTGCTGACTTTGTGATGTCTTCTGTATTGGTGGTCGTAACTCTGTGGCTATCGAAGTTCGTTTAATACATATAGCACTAAATTTGACCAATAATGCTACCCCTTAGATTTAATTGTGTTGAGCCACATTCATTGTGTGTAATATTTGCTGTGGATTTTGTTTAATTTCTATCTGCGTAAACTTCTGTAGTTTATTTTGTGAATGTATGTATTTAAAATACACAATGAATGGTATAGTCTTATGTTTTTTGCATGTTTATATTTTAAGTCATATAAATCGAATTGAAGGAAGAAGTGTAGAAAAGTAATAAAAGGAAGGAAAATAAATAAGAAGGAACATCAATCTTCAACAAAACTTCAGGAGCTTTTGTTTCTTTATGCTGTTAAATATCTGTCGAGCTGCACATGTTGGATTCGAGTAGTGTAGGCAAAATAAAGAATTTATTGACAGTGCTGTGTGAAAGCCGATGTGTTTATTCAGGAAAGGAATTAAAAACCTGCAGAGGAACTTTCTGAGGAAAAATCCCCATTTTGATTTGGAGCCTTTGGGCTCTTGAAACTGTGGCTCTCTTCGTGATGTAGTTGAGTAGCCACGATCTACAGTCACCATGCAACAATTACATTAGGTACACCTCCACATTCTGATGAAATCCAATTCTGCCTTAGAAAGAAAACACATGTGCATTTGAAGTGCACACCTCTGCCAAGACAAAATACTAAGGAAAAGCCTTGCATATAAAATACTTGAATATTGTAATGCTCCCTTACGGGCTGCAGGGTGGCAGTAGTTTACATTTCAGAATGATTAATAAATGCGGTACAGCTAAAGGAGAACAGCATTTAAAACAAAAATGGACCTTGAAAGATTGAAGGAGCAGTATAACGTTTAATGGTTTATTCATCGGTTATTGCACAAAACTGTGCTTATTTAAAGGCCTACTGAAATGAGATTTTCTAATTTAAACGGGGATAGCAGGTCCATTCTATGTGTCATACTTGATCATTTCGCAATATTGCCATATTTTTGCTGAAAGGATTGATTAGAGAACATCGACGATAAAGTTCGCAACTTTTGGTCGCTAATAAAAAAGCCTTGCCTGTACCGGAAGTAGCGGACGATGTGCGCGAGCAGTCATGGGTTGTAGGGCTCCTCACATCCTTACATTGTTTATAATCATAGCCACCAGCAGCAAGAGCGATTCGGACCGAGAAAACTACAATTTCCCTATTAATTTGAGCGAGGATGAAAGATTTGTGGATGAGGAAAGTTAAAGTAAAGCACTAGAAAAAAAAAAAAGGCGACGCAGTGGGAGCGATTCAGATGTTAGACACTATTACTAGGATAATTCTGGAAAATCCCTTATCTACTTATTGTGTTGCTAGTGTTTTAGTGAGATTATAAAGTCATACCTGAAAATCGGAGGGCTGCGGTGACCGCCAGTGTCTCTGAGGGAAGCCATATGGAGGAGCCAAGAAAGTCACAGCTGCCTTTTTGACAGCTGCTGCAGGAGGACACAAACTCCGCTCAAGTCTCTGGTAAGAGCCGACTTAATATCACAATTTTCTCATCCAAAAACTTGCTGGTTGACATGTGGTAGAGAAACATGTTTGCTTGACCGCTCTGTTCCATATTAAAGCTTCACAACAAACAAACAAACACCAGCTGTGTTTTGGTTGCTAAAGGCAGCTGCAATCCACCGCTTTCCACCAACAGCATTCTTCTTTATAGTCTCCATTATTAATTGAACAAATTGCAAAAGATTCAGCAACACAGATGTCCAAAATACTGTGTAATTATGCGATTAAAGCAGACAACTTTTAGCCGTGAGTGGTGCTGGGCTAAAATGTCTGCTCCAACCAATAATGTCACAAGCACGCGTCAACATAAGCGTCATTATTCTGTGATGTTTTCAACAGGATACCTCACGGGAAATTTAAAATTGCAATTTAGTAAACTAAACCGGCCGTATTAGCATGTGTTGCAATGTTAAGATTTCATCATTGATGTATAAACTATCAGACTGCGTGATCGGTAGTAGTGGGTTTCAGTAGGCCTTTAATTGTGGTTGTAGTTGTCATTGGTGTAGAACTATGCTGCACAGTACTGAGTTATTGACAGTGGCTGTTGTAAATGTTTTGATAAAGCCGTTAGACTTGAGCAGATGTTCCCAATGAACTGACTTTTTGAATGTTTTGTTACCCTCCATTAGGTCAGCGAGCAACGAGAAAGTCAGCTGTCCCTAGCAGATATTCAGAGTTGTCGACTAAGGTCTCTCTTGGACTGGCACTATGTGGAACACTACGACGCTGCCATCTTACCACAGGTAAGGTCTTCATGAAATGTTTTTGTTCTCAACATTGTTTTTACTCTAAATTGGGTGGCGTCTAATGCAACTGTAAATGATATTGTTCCACCATAGGTTCTTCAGTCAGCTGCTCAACGATATCGCTGTGTGGACACACTCAAAGGAAGTCATAATAATGTCATGTACATCTTCTGCCACAATCCGATAAGTCCTAATCGCATGTGCACAGAATTCTGGAATGTAGACCTGCACACGGACGTCAAGTTCAGGTAAACGGCACACATTTTGAGTACTTGCAAAATTGTGTCAAAGTTGGCAGATCTGTTTAAATCTTGCAGTATTTAAAAGCTGCTATTACACTACTGTTTAACAGGATATACTTGGAGCATGTAGCAAACACCATCACAGAGTGGACTGAGAAAGAGGATCTGAAGAGACATCGGGTGAAGATCAACAGAGTTAGCACTACAGAGAGTTCAGAAAGTATAACTTCCTGTCAACATGTTTATCATTCATTATTATTAGTATTAATATTCATATATTGAGATGAATATTATTCAGCACAATCTTAATCACATGTTCTTGTTCTTGTGCTTCACAACACTGTAGGCTCAGCAGAAGATGAAGCGGAATCTAAGGAGACGTTCATCACAAAAGACTCCATCAAAGTTTGTCAATAAAGCACTTGGACTACACAAAAGATAATGACGGATAATAAGAAACATTTACAGGCTTCCTTGTTGGAGGAGGAAAAGCAAAAGGAAGAGGAACCCAAGAAAGGTAAGAAGCCAGGAAAAGCAGCGCCAGCCAAGGGCAAGAAGCAGACGGATGAAGCGAAGTCTAAAGATTCCAAGAAAAGTGATAAATCTGCCGCGACTGCTAAGAAAAGCAAAGCCGAAAAGGACAGTATCTCATCCTTGACTTCAGACCTGTCCTTTTCCAGTAGACCTGATCTCAAAGACGAGCCCAGCACTGTAAGAGCGCAGACAAGCAGATACACACCTGTACTAAAAGCTGCTAAAGATAGTCTGAGAGCACTATGAACTCTGCATCTGCATAAACTATACCTGTTAATACAGTATTTAGAAACAATTAAAGGTTCAACCTATCATCTAAACATGCCTGTGTGGTACTTATAGGGATTCACAGGCTTCCATATGGATGGGATGTTGATCCATTTGTTGGGTCAACTCCAGTACCTCTTTCCATCAGATGGGGGTCACATCACCGTGGAGACCATCAACTACGTGGAAGGTAAAGTGAGCATTCACACATTCCATTTTTAGAATTTTTCCGGCATATGTTGTGATTTGATGTCTGTACTGGTGCAAAAAAATATATAACTCCAGGTTCTAGCATGCTGAAAGTGGCTGTGAGGAAGGATGATCATCATTTCTACACACATATCAGCCATGTTGTCCAAACAGCCAAAAGTGAAGTCAAAGGTAAACAGACTGATCCACCTAAACACTGTTCAGAGAGAAATTGGAGCACACCCTAATGATCGTGAAGTAATGCTCATGACAAACAGACGCCACACCAACAGAACATCCTGTGAAGATGACCGCAGTGAAGTGGCGGTCCTTCTCGGCCTTGCTGGATAATGGTGTCCATCTCTCCTATAGTTTCTATGGGCCAACGGGAGAATACAAAGGTGTGAGCTCTTGCAATGAACATTTTGATATTTTTAATATAAGATACCTGCTGATACTAAGTTAACCTCTAAACTGGATCAATAAATCAAAAGCTTTAGTGATGTGTTGTAAAATTCCACTTACTGCCACTAGAAGGCACACATGTATTGTCTATCTCAGCTGTGGTCTATCTGTAGCCAGTCATTACTATAGTCTACCACCATTATAGTCTTAAATTTCCTTGTTTCTTTTTGTTTTTTTGTTAGAGAGTCACAAGGAAACTGAAATAGAGCCACAAAAGGCCATGGAACCAGTGGAAGATCTGAATCCATCTGTGGAAGAAACTCCAAACATTGACAACGACCCTTCAGAGGTGCAGTTTGACACAAATAGAAATATCAATATTTGCTGTGATTGTGTCAGTTTCATGTTTCGTTTGAAGGTGTGTGAAGGCCAATCACAAGAGTCGTTAATTGCATTCAAGAGCCTCAACTTGTCCCTCCCTTGCGGCCTGCTGTTGCAGTTTCTGCGTGATGAAGGTGAACTACTCCCACAAGGCTTGTGTGCAGAAAATGGCCTGCATGCTTACATCAAAATGTGTGTGTCATCAGAGGACCCGAGTATGCTTGTGCGACTGAGTTTTCACACCCCGGGCCATCAGGACCCCTCCCTTGCCAAAGAGGCGTCTCGCATTGTTACCAGCCATGGAGCCGTGATCCGATACATGAAGGACGGCTCCTCAGAGGTAAAAATACTTGCAGTCTTAATTTTGGTGACTAATTATTTTTGTCATAGTTTTTGAACTACCTTTTTCCCCTTTATATAAAGTGAGATGACAATTGAAAATGAAATCCAACTTTAATATCTAATTTGGTTTGGTAGACGGTAGGGACAAGTTAAGATTTATTCAATCACAGCTATTTTAGCTAGTTTAGTGAATCATGAAAAGGCCTGGAAAGGTAAACAAAAGGGGCAGAAGACTGCAAGATATTACAAAACAACGGCGAAAAATGTAGCATGCATTCCAGTCCAAGGGAGCAGAGTCAAATGCACAGGTTTGCAGTGATCACTTAGTTAAATGTTTGTTTGACATACTTTTAACAGTTATTTCACATTAAAGTATCTAAATATTATTTGTGTTTCTTAAAACATATTTTTGCTTCGAGTGTTTTAAAAATCACCAAATCAAGTCTGGATGAAAGAAAGCAAACGTGAGTGAAACTTCAGAGTTTAGCTTTTACCAAAGCCAGCGTTCATAAATGAAGCACATACACACGGTTGACATCCAAAGTTGTATTTTTATAAAGATGAGAAAAACATGTACTCGTAAACTGCGCGTGCAACAGCAACAAACATGGAATTCAGCTTTACAGGAGCAAATATGATGCATTTTTATCCGGAATAATCTTGATACTAATTTCCTTGAATCAGCAACACACAAAGTAGTTGTACACCTTCATGCTTTTCCAAGCTTTCATCTATTTTTTCATGTAGAATGATGTCTGGAGCACAATATACTTCAACATGTCTAGGAACGCTACTGACGGATCATTTTTGATACCACTCAACACATTTTTTTTTTATAAAGTATAGGGATCTATTCCACTGCATAGGTAGATTTTTTTGCTCCTATCTACTTTTTGCAGGATGACCCTGAAAGGGATAAGTTGTAGGAAATGGATGGATGGATATAGGTTTCCTGCGTACTTAGATAGTTTGTGTGCTGCTTGCTGTACAGCAGCCTTCTTGACTTGGTTGACCACCACTGTTTTTCACTTTCGGGAAGAAGTCCCGTCACGGAATACTATCAATACTCTTGCACTTTCCCCCATTAGCTTAGGCTCGCCGTAGACACGCAGCTCCCCTTGTAACATAAGTTATCGGCTGCAAAATGTCTACGCCTAGCAGAAAGGGAAGAGTAGATGGACACATTTCACGTTTGATGTAACTGAGACCAAGACATACAGTCGTGGTCGAAAGTATACACACACTTGTAAAGAACATAATGTCATGACTCTCTCGAGTTTCCAATAATTTATACAACTTTTATTTTTTTGTGATAGAGTGATTGGAGCACTTACTTATTTGTCACAAAAAACATTTATGAAGTTTGGTTCTTTTATGAATTTATTATGGGTTTACTGAAAATGTGACCAAATCTGCTGGGTCAAAAGTATACATACAGCAATGTTAATATTTGGTTACATGTCCCTTGGCTTCACGGTTAGTGGTTAGTGCGTCTGCCTCACAATACGAAGGTCCTGCAGTCCTGGGTTCAAATCCAGGCTCGGGATCTTTCTGTGTGGAGTTTGCATGTCCTCCCCGTGAATGCGTGGGTTCCCTCCGGGTACTCCGGCTTCCTCCCACCTCCAAAGACATGCACCTGGGGATAGGTTGATTGGCAACACTAAATTGGCCCTAGTGTGTGAATGTGAGTGTGAATGTTGTCTGTCTATCTGTGTTGGCCCTGCGATGAGGTGGAGACTTGTCCAGGGTGTACCCCGCCTTCCGCCCGATTGTAGCTGAGATAGGCGCCAGCGCCCCCCGCGACCCCAAAAGGGAATAAGCGGTAGAAAATGGATGGATGTCCCTTGGCAAGTTTCACTGCAATAAGGCACTTTTGGTAGCCATCCACAAGCTTCTGGTTGAATGTTTGACCACTCCTCTTGACAAAATTGGTGCAGTTGCGCTAAATTTGTTGGTTTTCTGACATGAACATGTTTCTTCAGCATTGTCCATACGTTTAAGTCGGGACTCTGGGAAGGCCATACTAAAACCTTGATTTTAGCCTTATTCCTTCACCACTTTTGACGTGTGTTTGGGGTCATTGTCCTGTTTAAACACCCAACTGTGCCCAAGACTCAACCTCCTGGCTGATGATTTTAGGTTGTCCTGAAGAATTTGGAGTTAATTCCCCTTTTTCATTGTTCCATTTACTCTCTGTAAAGCACCAGTTCCATTGGCAGCAAAAAAGGCACAGAGCATACCATCGTGCTTGACAGTAGGGATGGTGTTCCTGGGATTAAACGCCTCACCTTTTCTCCTCCAAGCATATTGCTGGGTATTGTGGCCAAACAGATCAACTTTTGTTTCATCTGACCACATAACTTTCCTTGAGAAAGTCTTATCTTTGTCCATGTGACGTCAGATGAAAAAAAATGTAGCTGTTTGGCCACAATACCCAGATTAATGTTTGGAGGAGTAAAGGAAAGGCTTTTAATTCCAGGAACACTATACCTACCGTCAAGCATGGTGGTGGTAGTATTATGCGCTTGGCCTGGTTTGCTGCCAATGGAATTGGTGCTCTACAGAAAGTAAATGGGACAATGAAAAAGGTTGATTACCTTCAGATTCTTCAGGGCAACCTAAAATCATCAGCCGGAGGTTGGGTCATGGGTGCAGTTGGGTGTTCCAACAGGACAATGACCCCAAATACACGTCAAAAGTGGTAAAGGATTGGCTAAATCAGGCTAGAATTTAAGGTTTAAGAATGGCCTTCCCAAAGTCCTGACTTAAACGTGTGGACAATGCTGAAGAAACAAGTTCATGTGAGAAAAAGGATTGGCTAAATCAGGCTAGAATTTAGGTTTTAAGAATGGCCTTCCCAAAGTCCTGACTTAAACGTGTGGACAATGCTGAAGAAACAAGTTCATGTGAGACAACCAACAAATTTAGCTGAACTGCACCAATTTTGTCAAGAGAAGTGGTCAAAAATTCAACCAGAAGCTTGTGGATGGCTACCAAAAGCGTCTCATTGCAGTGAAACTTGCCAAAGGACATGTAACCAAATATTAATATTGCTTTCTGAATACTTTTGACCCAGAAGATTTTGTCACATTTTCAGTCGACCCATAATACATTTATAAAAGAACCAAACTTCATGAATGTTTTTTGTGACAGACAAGTATAATGGATTAGTTTTATATAGCGCTTTTCCAGACATTCAAAGCGCTTCGCAGAGAAGTGAGAACCCATCATTCATTCACACCTGGTGGTGGTAATCTACTTTCATAGCCACAGCTGCCCAGGGGTAGACTGACGGAAGCGTGGCTGCCAGTTTGCGCCTACGACCCCTCTGACAACCACCTATCATCATTCATTCCCCAGTGTGATTGGCACTGAGGGAAAGGGTGAAGTTTCCTGCCCAAGGACACAATGGCAGCAATTTGGATAGTAAGAGGCGTGTAGCAAACCTGCAACCCTCAGGTTTCTGGCACGGCCGCTTTACCCACTACACCATGCCGCTCCAAAATATGTGCTCCAATCAAAAAATAGGAGTTGGAAACTCAAGAGAGCCATGACATTAGGTTCTTTACAAGTGTATGTAAACTTTTGACCACGACTGTATATGTAAACATACAGCGCAAGCGATTGTCATTGTTAAAATCAAAACAAACTTTTAGCTGCTTTTGCAGGAAAGCAATCCTGACAAGTGAAGCGATCAAGGTAAAATTTGCACAATAATTATTATTCTGATATTCATATTGTACGTTTACTGCATATTTTTAGTTGTACAGTGTCATATTATTCATACAATAGTATTATTCAACATTTGAAGAAACATTTCTGGGTTTTTCAATTTAAGGTAAAAAAACACTAAGGTGGGTGTTAAAGGCTGACTAATTGATGTATCCATTGAAAGCAGATTTATTTATTTTTCTTATTATTAATTTCATTGTTTGGATGGTTTGCAGGCAGCATTAACAAAAGTTTAACTTTAAAGGTGCCTTATCTTTATATGCCTATTCATGCTTATATATCCAGATGATTAAAATTAATATGATTCTAGTTGACTAAAATTACATTTATTAAATTAAATGTATTGAAACTAAATGTCTAAATTAAGAGTAAAACCAAATAACATTTAAATCAGTAGATTATCACTAAAAGTAAGGTAACACTGCTATATAAATGAACACTGCATACTGTACATGCACATGTTGCTGCTGCTTAGGATCATTGCCTCATGTTTGTATTGCAGTTGCTATTTGCAGATGGTTCAATCAGTTCCAGCTCGGACTCTGGTCCAGTATGGGTGCAGGAAATTGACTGCAGCTCCACAGAAGGTAAAGCACCTTAGTTTATATATATAAACTAGGGACACTTGATTAGCACTTTAATGTTCTTGCTTATGTTTCGGCTGTGCGCTTCTAGAGCAAAATTCAGAGAAGCCGACTCTTCCTCCTCGAGGTTTTTGGACAACTACGACTCCCTCTGGTGCTCGAATCAGTACCATTGGTACCACACAAAAATATAACCCAACGACCCCTCTTCTAACATACAATAAGTCAGACCCGGTGACTCAAGAGGTGAGAGAGTTCTGCTGCATGTCAGCCTTTAGCCACATGTGCGGTACGCTTTCTTTTGGTTTCCCTAGATGATGTTGAGCCGAGAAGATCTAGTGGTCTTAGTGCAGAAACCAGACGGATCTTTGATTGTTGAACATGCAGATGGAACCAGGATCACCACGCTCTACCATGACAGGCCACCGAGCATGTGTGATGACAGGGGGCCTGCTGGGGAGACTGGGGAAGGAAGCGCTGACACACATTCTTGTGGTAGCATCCCCTTCAAAGAGAAGGTGGTGTTAGTAGAGAACGAGTCTTTCGCCACCGTGGTGATGTACCCAGAACGACACATAGCTGAAATCTGGTTGGCGGATGGGACTATCATTACTGGGAATAACAAGGGAGCCTATCAGGTTGGTGAATGTATATCATCATGTCATTCCTGACCTGACAAAACAAATCCAACGGTATAATTAAACAACTCGCTCTGATATCCAAGGTGGTCCCATCCAGCATGGGGCTTCTGCAGATCCTAAGTGACGGCACATTTGTTTACTCCAGTGGGACCCCTCAGGGTGCCCACTCCTCTTTCATAATGAGCCACACAGACCGTGTGGCCTTTGACTTAACAGACCTCCATGGAAACCACTTCCAGGTTAGTTGCAGTTTGAAAGTGCAACACTAAAGATTAACACTCTGAAGTGGGACATATATTTAGCATTATTTTCCTATTAGAGGCATGTTTTTAAACCTATTCTATACAAAACCCAAAACCAGTGAAGTTGCCATGTTGTGTAAATTGTAAATAAAAACAGAATACAATGATTTTCAAAGCCTTTTCAACTTGTATTCAAATGAAACACTGCAAAGACAAGATATTTAATGTTGGAACTGAGAAACTACTTTTTTGTTGTTGTTGCAAATAATCATTAACTTAGTATTTAATGGCAGCAACACATTGCAAAGGGGAATTTATACCACTGTGTTACATAGCTTTGGCTTTGAACAACACATTTGAGAACTGAGGAGACAAATTTTTGAAGCTTTTCAGGTGGAATTCTTTCCCTTTCTTGCTTGATGTACAGTAAGTTGTTCAACAGTCCGGGATTTCCGTTGTCATATTTTAGGCTTCATAATGCGCTACACATTTTGAATGGGAGACAGGTCTGGACTATAGGCAGGTCAGTCTCGTACCTGCACTTTTTACTTAGAAGCCATGCTGTTGTAACACATGCAGAATGTGGCTTGGCATTGTCTTGCTGAAATAAGCAGGGGGGTCCTTGAAAAAGACGTTGCTTGGATGGCAACATATGTTGCTCCAAATCCTGTATAATAATAATAATAATAGATTTTATTTGTAAAAAACACTTTATATTGAGCAAACAACATCAAAGTGCTACAGTGTATTAAAAAATAAATACATAAATAAAAAGATAACTAAAAATGTAAATCAAAATAAAAACTACAACAGCCTAATAGCTAGAACTAGTATGCATATATCTAAAAAAAAAAAAAAAAAAAGGCTTTTTTAAAAAAAAGAAGAGTTTTTAAGCCTTTTCTAAAAGCACGTGGTCAGGGGGAGCGTTCCACAGACTGGGAGCGGCAGACCAGAAAGCCCGGTCTCCCATTGTTTGTAGCTTTGTTCTCGGAGGTCGGAGGGGGTTAGTCTGTCCGGAGCGGAGGCGTCGTGTGGAGGATTTGGGGGTGAGCAGTTCTTCGAGGTAGAGGGGGGCATTTCCATGGAGGCACTGGTGGGTTAATAGGGAGACTTTGTATTCGATCCTGAGTGGAACAGGAAGCCAGTGAAGGGATTTGAGAACTGGTGTGATATGGTCGTATTTCCGCACTCATCAGGATCCTAGCAGCACTATTCTGTAAGTACTGCAGCTTCTGGATGTTCTTGCTGGGGATCCCAACAAGAAGTGAGTTGCACTAGTCTAGCCTGGAGGAGACAAAGGCGTGGACGAGCCTCGGCATTTGAGAGTTAGTGAGGGGCGGACTTTTGCAATGTTCCTGAGGTGGTAGGAGGTCTTCCACAGTTTTATTTGAGCCTCAAAGGTCAGGTGAGTGTCCATTCTAACACCCAGATTAGTAACTGAGGATGAGAGGTGAATGTCGTGGCCGGAGAAGGTGATGCTAGTGATGGTGTCTGACTGAATTTGATGTGGGGTGCCGACTAGATTGGCTTCAGTTTTGGAGCTGTTCGGTTGAAGAAAATTGTGTTTCATCCACGCCTTTATCTCCTCCAGGCAGTAGGTGAGTGTGGATGATGGCAGGGCTGCAGAGGGGTTGGGTTTGTTTTCAGGTAGAGTTGGGTGTCATCGGCACATATATATGTATGTACCTTTCAGCATAAATAGTGCCTTCACATATGTGTAAGTTACCCATGCCTTGGGCACTAATACACCCCTATACCATCACAGATGCTGGATTTTCAACTTTGCACCTATAACATTTCGGATAGTTCTTTTCCTCTTTGGTCCGGAGGACACAATGTTAAAAGTTTCCAAAAATGATTTGAAATGGGAACTCGTCAGACCACAGAACACTTTTCCACTTTACTGAGCTGATCTCAGTCCATCTGAGATCAACTCAGGCCCAGCAAAGCCAGCAGCGTTTCTGGATGTTATTGATAAATGGTTTGCGCTTTGCATAGTAGAGTTTTAACTTGCACTTACAGATGTAGCGAACAAACTGTAGTTACTGACAGTGGTTTTCTGAAGTGGCCCTGAGCCCATGTGGTGAGATCCGTGAGATCCTTTACACACTGATGTCGGTTTTTGACGCTGTACCGCCTGAGGGATCGAAGATCATGGGCATTCAATGTTGGTTTTCGGCCTTGCCGTGACTTATCCTGATTCTCTGAACACCATGTGATGGTGAAATCCCTAAATTCCTTGCAATAGGTCGTTGAGAGATGTTGTTCTTAAACTGTTGGAGAATTTGTTCACACGTTGGTTCACAAAGTGGTGACCTTTGCTCCATCCTTGTTTGTGAATGACTGAGCATTTCATGGAAGCTGCTTTTATACTCAATCATGGCACCCAGCTGTTCCCAATTAGCCTGTTCACCTGTGGGATGTTCCACACCTGTGGGATGTTCCAAATAAGTGTTTGATGAGCATTCCTCAACTTTCTTAGTCTTTTGAATCATGTTGCAGGTATCAAATTCCAAATGATCTTATATTTGCAAATAATAACAAAGTTTACCAGTTCAGACATTAAATATCTTCAGTTGAATGTACGTTAAAAAGGATTTGCAAATTATTGTATTCTGGTTTTTTTTTTTTTACAATTTACACAGTGTGCCAACTTCACTGGTTTTGGGTTTTGTAGAATTACAATTATTGAGTGTACACAGTTTTGCGTACACACTGTTGGTTCGCTGTGTCGCCGATGTTGAGAAGTAATTTCCGCAGGACTAGGACTGCAGTATTCTGCCCCTTATATTATGATTCTTATTATCAACACAGTCCAGGGTCTGTTTTTGATTTAAAAAAACAAAAAACATTTTTGGAACTCATACAACTTGTGTTAATGGGGTTATAAACCAATACATTCTACAACTGTGACAATAATATGTGTGTGTTGCAGGTATTGGAAGATGGCCAAGTAACAGTCCATAATGTTGGCCCAGCTCCAGGAATGCTGCCGGAGGAAGAGGAGGAGGAGGAGGAGGAGGAAGAAAAGGAAGGGGAGGACACAGAAATATCTATGTGTCATGGGAAGCCCAGAGGAAATTATCCCAGGTGACACACACATTGTACATGAGTGTGATATTCCAATTAGCTATTATTAGTATTACTATTGTCTTTGACAGGCTCTTCTTGGTCCATGAGGATGGATCCGGTTCTGAACTTCTGAATTCTCAAACTGTGGTGGAACTGCTGGACCAGGCTCACTTAGACCCCACTGTGGCTCTGCTGAAGGATCCACTACCAGACACACAAGGTGAGTTAACTTAAGTCAGATAAAGTCATGACACTTGTTTTGGTATATTTGTGTAGTACAGCATTTTGGGACTCTTACAGATGAGTTTGGCATCACCTTCCTGAAGCCCAGCAATGAGAGCATGCGCTCCAAATGGGTGCAAGAAAAGCAGGACCTTAATGTCATGCTTCAGAACTTTAGGAACCGCAGTTCGCATGAATTTCCCTCTGTTGAGGTACATTAAGTTTTACAGTACATTTTACATAATGTCTTGTACATACTGTATCATTATACAGTACATAGTGTGTAATTGCATGCTGTCTTATTCTACATGTATTATTACATTTCATTCTACATAATGTCTTATTCCATAGTGTATCATTCTACATGTATTATTACATGTCATTCTACATAATGTCTTATTACATAGTGTATCATTCTACATACTGTCTTATTACATACTGTACTGTCATTCTACATAATGTTTTATTACATATTGTCATTCTCCATGTTTTATTACATACTATCATTCTACATAATGTCTTACTACATGTAATTCTACATACTGTCTTATTACATAATGTCATCCTTCATAATGTCTTATTACATAATGTCTTATTACATAGAATAACATTCTACATAATGTCCTATTACAAAGTATAACATGCTACATAATATCTTATTAAATAGTATGACATTCTATATAATGTCCTATTACCGTATTTTTCGGAGTATAAGTCGATCCGAAGTATAAGTCGCACCTGCCGCAAATGCATACCGGTAACAAAGAAGGGAAAAAAACATACATAAGTCGCACTGAAATATAAGTCACATTTTTTGGGGTAATTTATTTGATTAAACCCAACACCAATAATAGACATTTGAAAGGCAATTTCAAATAAATAAAGAATAGTGAACAACAGGCTGAATAAGTGTACGTTATATGACGCATAAATAACCAACGCATAAATAACCAACTGAGAAGGTGCCTGGTATGTTAACATAACATATTATGGTAAGAGTAATTCAAATAACTATAACACTTTGTGGCGCTTCAAGGCAGGCGCAGTGTTTGTCGTCGGCGTGTGCCCTCGATTTTTAAATGTGTTTTTAAGCTGTTCCTGAATTTTTTAATCGTAACATCTTCAAGGCAACGTGCTGGGAGCGGTTTTATGCATCAGTGTGTGGCCATCGGTAGGATTCAAACGAGATGGAAGGACTAAATTAGCGCAAATATCCTCCACACTTCCTAATGAGCTTGAAGGGACACGCAACGCAGCCCAGCTGAATGGAATCATAAAAGAGACGCTGAGAAGCATTGGAATAGCCCGCAAAAGAAGCCGTGCGCGAGGATCTAAAGCCGGTAAAAACAGGCGGCAGAAAATAACAGTTACAGAAGGACACAGACCGAGCCCCATGCAAAGAAGGAAAAGGGTGAGTGTCCTGGCTGAAATACGTTGTGTTAAACCTGACCGAGAGAAGCCGCGCATGCCGAAGTTAACTCTCTGCAACGCGAGGTCTTTGATAAACAAAACTGACGAATATGAACTGTTGCTGAAAACTTTAGATGCAGACATCGGGTGCGTTACTGAGACGTGGCTGCACAATAATATTCCGGATGAATCGTTGTCAGTCACGGACTACCAACTGTTTAGGAGAGACAGAAGTGGAAAAAATGGAGGGAGCGTGGCCGTGTACTGTCATGAGAGACTGCAGGCAAAGAGAAGGAGGGACCTGGAGAGTGATGACTTTGAATGCGCATGGGTTCAAATACAACCGCGCCGGACCCCCAGCAGTGTCTCAACCATATTTGTGGGAAATCTATATCATCCACCATGGGCAGACAAAAAATCGTGCCAGGACCAAGTCCTGGAGTATTTAATGACTATCATAGACACAATTAAAGCGTCTTCCCCCCATATGGGGCTATATTTATGTGGTGATTTTAATAAACTGCCCACAAAAATGCTGACCTCCTCCCACCCCGATATTCGGCAGTTAGTTAAACATCATACACGTGGGCAAGCCACCCTAGATCTAATTTTTACGAACATGGCTAACTTCTACGGCCCCACAACCACCCTTGCCCCCCTAGGTGCAAGCGACCACAAGTGCTTGGTGCTGGGCCCAGTAAATACAACAGGGCAGAAACAACAGGTGAAGAGGAGGAGGGCTCGATTAGTGACCACAGAAAGAAAAGAGGCTCTGTCAACATGCATCGCTATGACTGATTGGTCTGCTGTCTATGAGGCTGTGGACATCACTGCCAAAGCAGCAAGTTTTAACAACTATATCCAGACAGCAATGGACATATGCATGCCTGTGCGACTGAAAAAAATTACAAACGCGGACAAACCATGGATGACAGAGAAAATAAAACAGGCCATAAAGAAAAGACAAAAAGCCCACAATAAATGGGGGAAAGTAGGAAAATGGAGAGAAATCAGAAACTCTGTCCAAAGACTTATACGCAAGGCAAAGATTAGATATTATAAAAATGAAATACAAAACCTAAAGAAAAAGAACCCCAAGGAGTGGTGGGACTTCATAAATAAAGGACTAGGACGCGCTAAATCATCAACTGATGGAAGAATCAAAATACAAGAAGTTGAAGAGGACAAAGCTGCAGAAGCCCTGAACAACTTCTTTGCGGAGTCGTGGACTAAAGCAACACCCTATTGTGTATATCCCCTACCAAGAGCTACCCCTAGCGACATCTGTAGCATTGGTGAGATGAAGCTAGCCCTCACTCGGATGGACCCCCAGAAAGCAAGTGGGCCGGATGACATTCCCACCTGGCTGCTGAAAGAACATGCAGAGGACCTGGCACCGGTCATCACACATCTGGCCAACTGCTCTTTCCAATAGGGGTGTGTCCCCGATGTATGGAAAGAGTCAAATGTCTGTCCCATACCCAAAGGCCAAGACCCTGGCTCAATCTCAGACTGGCGTCCTATCTCACTAACTTCTTGTGTGGGGAAAACCATAGAACGTTTTGTGTTGAAAAAGCTTATGCCAACCGTGCTGGACGTGTGCAAAAATCAATATGCATATCTGCCTAAGCACAGTACAACAACGGCTCTAGTCAGGGCAATGCACACCTGGCTTACCGAAACCGACTCCAAACCAACGATGGTGAGAGTACTGTTGGCAGATATGTCAAAAGCTTTTGATGTAATTGACCATGGCATCTTGATGCAAAACATATTGGACTTAGGACTGTGCCCATATCTGACAGCCTGGCTCCATAGTTACATCTCAGGCATCTTGATGCAAAACATATTGGACTTAGGACTGTGCCCATATCTGACAGCCTGGCTCCATAGTTACATCTCAGGAAGGAGACAGAGAGTGGTGGCAAATGGAGTTCATAGCCCCTGGATTGAAGTTACATCTGGGGTACCACAAGGGGGTGTTGTCTCCCCATATGTCTTCCTCCTTTACATGGCTACCCGGAATGCTGTGTTTGAGGACACCTTTGATGTGGGGTATGCAGACGACATCGGGCTATCGAGAGCGATCCCTATATCCAGCATCATGTCAGACACAACCATGTGCCAGGAGACACAAAGGCTGGACGAATGGGCAGCAAATAAAAAAATGATACTTAACGGGAAGAAGTCAGTAGAACTCCGACTATGTTTTGCCCGTAATCCACCACAACCTCCTGCACTGATGTTGGGGGGACAGGAGGTCCCTGTCGTGGAAACAACAAAGTACCTGGGTTACCACCTCGACCAAAACCTCATTGGAGATGTGCACATCGAGAAGGCAATAAAAACCGCCTCCAAGCGGCTGCACTACCTCACAGTCATGGCGAGACATGGACTACCTGCCGATGACCTTGTTACCATCTACACCACTCTCATCAGGCCGTGTCTGGAATATAGCTCAGTGCTCTTAGTGGGCTGCTCCAAAAAACAACAGGCAGAGCTAGAGCGAGTCCAGAAACGTGCCTGTAAAATCATTACAAGGAGAGCTGGAAACATCTCACAACCCCTACCATCACTCCAGACCAGGAGAGAGGAGGCTGCTGTGAAGCTGGTCAGGGATATGCATGATGAGCAACATCCTTTGCATGACCTGCTACCTCCAACACGAGGCAGCCGCACTGCCAGGACATTGAGGAACCAACATAAGCTGGCTGAACCCGAGCCCAGAGCAAAGACAAAGAGACTTAAAAACTCTACCCTGCACGCTGCAATTAAGCTGTATAATGACACTAATTAAATAAGTAATATAGTTATATACCAGAATGCTAACAGTTTCCATGCTGCTGCTGCCCTGAGGATGTTCAAAATTTTCAAAATACTGTTTGTTCTTTTAATTTTTTATTGGTGTTTGTTTGATATCTATTGTAAAGTTCAGCTGTTTTTTCAGTGGGGCCTTGGCTCCACTGCAAGCATGAATAAATAAAGTCAAGTCAAGTCATATAGAACATGCTATACGTTTACCAAACAATCTGTCACTCCCAATCGCTAATTCCGATGATCTCTTATACGTCTAGTCTCTTACCTGAATGAACCAAATAATATTATTTGCTGTTTTACGGTAATGTGTTAATAATTTCACACATAAGTCGCTCCTGAGTATAAGTCGCACCCCCGGCCAAACTATGAAAAAAAATTGTGACTATATAATTTCAGACATAAGTCGCTCCTGACTGTGAGTCGCACAACTTGTAAAAAAAACTGTGACTTATAGTCGGTAAAATACGGTACATAGTATAACATTCTACATAATGTCTTTTTACATAGTAAGGCAAGAGTCTCATTACTCAAAATCATTCTCTTTTTAAGCTCATACGAGAGCAGGTCCCCTGGGGAGGGGCCATACATTTGGGCTCCCGCGTTCTTTCCTTTTATAGTTTGATATGTTCTTTTACAGAATAGAGCAGTCCTGTTCTTTCCTCTCGCGCTTTGATATGGTCTTTGATAAATTACAACATGACTTGTTGTTCACACTTCTGTAAAAACCAGCAGGTCATGAGATGTGATGTATAAACCCCGTTTCCATATGAGTTGGGAAATTGTGTTAGATGTAAATATAAACGGAACACAATGATTTGCAAATCATTTTCAACCCATATTCAGTTGAATATGCTACAAAGACAACATATTTGATGTTCAAACTGATACAACATTTTTTTTGTGCAAATAATCAATAACTTTAGAATTTGATACCAGCAACATGTGACAAATAAGTTGGGAAAGGTGGCAATAAATACTGATAAAGTTGAGGAATGCTCATCAAACACTTATTTGGAACATCCCACACGTGTGCAGGCTAATTGGGTGGGTGCTATGATTGGGTATAAAAGCAGCTTCCATGAAATGCTAAGTAATTCACAAACAAGGATGGGGCGAGGGACACCAATTTGTAAGCAAATTGTCTAACAGTTTTAGAACAACATTTCTCAACGAGCTATTGCAAGGAATTTAGAGATTTTACCATCTACGGCAGGGGTCAGGAACCTTTAATAACACTGTTATTCTGAAGCTAACCAACAATAAATAAAATACTTCTTACCATTAATGCGACTTCTTGAACAGGTGCGGTAGAAACCGGATGGGCGGATTAAAATGCATGAGGATGTTTTATATTTTGAACGTTATTTTTGACACTGTGATTACCAGCTGAATTATTCATTACTTACCGTGTTAAGCAATGTCAACTAAGATTTATCTGAGAGCCAGGTGCAGTCATCAAAAGAGCCACATATGGCTCCACAGCCATAAGTTCCCTACCCCTGATCTACGGTCTGTAAAACCATCAAAAGGTTCAGAGAATCTGGAGAAATCACTGCACGTAAGCAATGATATTACGAACCTTGGATCCCCCAGGAGGTACTGCATCAAAAACCGACACCAGTGTGTAAAGGATATCACCACATGGGCTCAGGAACACTTCATAAAACCACTGTCAGTAACTACAGTTGGTTGCTACATCTGTAAGTGCAAGTTAAAACTCTACTATGCAAAGCGAAAGCCATTTATCAACAACACCAAGGAACGCCGCCGGCTTCGCTGGGCCCGAGCTCACCAAAGATGGACTGATGCAAAGTGGAGAAGTGTTCTGTGGTCTGACGAGTCCACATTTCAAATTATATTTGGAAACTGTAGACGTGGTGTCCTCTGGAGCAAAGAGGAAAATAACCATCCGGATTGTTCTAGGCGCAAAGTTCAAAATCCAGCATCTGTGATGGTATGGGGGTGTATTAGTGCCCAAGGCATGGGTAATTTACACATCTGTGAAGGCACCATTAATGCTGAATGGTCCATATAGGTTTTGGAGCAACATATGTTGTCATCCAAGCAACGTAATCATGGACGCCCCTGCTTATTTCAGCAAAACAATGCCAAGCCACGTGTTACAACAGCGTGGCTTCGTAGTTAAAGAGTGCAGGTACTTTCCTGGCCCGCCTGCAGTCCAGACATGTCTCCCATCGAAAATGTGGGGCACATTATGAAGCATAAAATACGACAACAAGACCCCAGACTGTTGAACAACTTAAGCTGTACATCAAGCAAGAATGGTAAAGAATTCCACTTTCAAAGCTTCAACAATTAATTTCCTCAGTTCCCAAACGTTTATTGAGTGTTGTTAAAAGAAAATGTGATGTAACACAGTGGTGAACATGCCCTTTCCCAACTACTTTTATGTATGTTGCAGCCATGAAATTCTAAGTTAATTATTATTTGCAAAAAAAAATAAAGTTTATGAGTTTGAACATCAAATATGTTGTCTTTGTAGTGCATTCATTGAATATGGGTTGAAAAGGATTAGCAAATCATTGTATTTTGTTTATATTTACATCCAACACAATTTTCCAACTCATATGGAAACGGGGTTTGTACAAAACATTTCACTTGATTTACGTGAAGCATTAAAGTTAAAATAAGCAAAAATAAAATGAGCATAAAGTCTGTGAATCTTTGGGTGTCCCACGATTCGATTCAATATCGATTTTTGGGATCACGATTCGATAATATATCGAGTTTTTTCAATTCGATTCGATTTTCCATTCAAAAACGATATTTTTCCGACTCAAAACGATTCTGTATTCATTCAATACATACGATTTCAGCAGGATCCACCCCAGTCTGCTGATATGCAAGCAGAGTAGTAGATCAAAAAAAAAAAAAAGCTTTTATATTTGTAAAGGACAATGTTTTATCAACTGATTGCAATAATGTACATTTGTTTTAACTATTAAACAAACCAAAAATATGACTTATTTTATCTTTGAAAATATTGGACACAGTGTGTTGTCAAGCTTATGAGATGCGATGTAAGCCACTGTAACACTATTGTTCTTTTTTTTTTTTTTTTTATAAATGTTTAATGATAATGTCAATGTGGGATTTTTAATCACTGCTATGCTGAAATTATAACTAATATTGATATTGTTGTTGAAAATATTCATTTTTGTTTCACTACTTGTCTGTGTCGTGTTTGTGTCTCCTCTGAATTGATTTGTTTACTGCAGTTCTGGGTGTTGCTGGGTCAGGTTTGGTTTTGGAATTGGATTGCATTGTTATGGTATTGCTCTGTAGTGGTTTGTTGGATTGATAAAAAAAATAAAAATAGAAAAATCGATTTAAAAAAAATGAGAATAGATTCTGAATCGCACAACGTATTCAATTCGATTCGTATTCGAATCGATTTTTTCCCACACCCCTAATAAGCACCATCTCACAAAAGGTGTTCTAATGTTGTTCAAATCAAATGTTAAACATGAATATTATACGCATTCTAAGCTAATCTTAATGTGTGAATAGTAAATGAGGGGGGACGGCGTGGTGAAGTTGGCAGAGTGGCCGTGCCAGCAATCTGAGGGTTACTGGTTCAATCCCCACCTTCTACCATCCGAGTCACATCCGTTGTGTCTTTAGGCAAAACACTTCACCCTTGCTCCTGATGGGTCCTGGTTAGCGCCTTGCATGGCAGCTCCCACCATCAGTATGTGAATGGGTGAATGTGAAAATACTGTCAAAGCGCTTTGGGCTCCTTAAAAAAAGGGATACAAAAGCGCTATACAAGTACAACCATTTACCATTTATGAGCTGCTCAAATTACTAAGCTATATACTAAACTATTTTAAGAGTATACTGAATCAAAAATGGGGTGAAATGTAACATCAAAAATGGTCCAAATCACAATATTACATAACGTCAATCTACATATCTTATTATCTTATCAGTCTACATAATATATTATTACATATTATGTCGTTGTACTTAATGTCTTAATACAGATTATATCATTCTCCATAATGTTTTGTTACAGTGTTAATGTCTTATTACATAATGTCATTCCACATAGTATTTACATAATCTCATTCCACATGTCTTTATATAATCCAATTCTACATAATGTCTTATTATATCTCATATATCTTATATCTATTACATTGTACGCAATGTGTCTTACACATTTGCATAACAACACCATCTTTGCCCTCTCTCAGTTCCAGAAAAGTTCAAGTCCTTCAGGGACCACCACAGTACGAGGTCTGACCCTGGGAAACTGGGTTGGTCGATCATCAGTAGCCATTGTAGCCATGCAGAGCTGCCCTAAGGTCCTGGAAATTAGGGAAATTTGTCAGCACCGAGCCATCACCAGAAGGTTTAAGAATATTATGGATATGCGACTGAAGGTCAGTAGGTTACATCTGAGCTTGGGTGTTATTGTTACACATTTACATTTTTCAGTGCTTCTCAATTATTTTGTTACACCCCCCCCCCCCCCCCCCCGAGGAAAAAAATTATAATTTCCCTCCTCCACACACACACACTCTCCGCCACAACTATTAAAAGTGTAATTTGTCACTTCTGCATTACATTGTATCCTTATTAACATTTAAGAAAAGGAAAAAAGAAAGCAAGTCGTAACTTTACTAACATTGCATTTTAGTCAGTAACAGAAAATATTTAAAGTGCATTAATTTGCATGAAATTAAAACCAAAATGGAATCCTTATTTTTTGACATTTAAACATTTATTGACCAACTAAACATTTGATGCTGAAAAATAAAATAAACTCAATAAATAATAAATTCAAGGAGCACATTATAGAAAACACTTTAACCTGCAAAACAAAAATACATTTAACAATTTGTGCTGATTTATTATATTTTTTATAATCATATTGAAGTCAGGATGAATGGCTACAATAAGCATGTTTTGATGTCCAAGTGCATGTGTTGTGCTCATGCTTAATCAGTGTAATTGCCCCCCCGGCATCACGGCGTGCCCCTAATATTTGAGAAAAACTGACTTTGTCAACACAAGCCAAATACTGTATACTTCTCCTTTCAGGGCTACATTGAGAGTTTGATGGAAAAGGCACAGTGGTCAGCAGATGTGATGCTCAAGGATCCTCGCAGTGAAGAGGAGCGTGTCCATGCAGGTGTTCTGCTTACTCAGGTGCTTCACACACAGCCACACATCAGCACAACTGTACTAAGTGTGCTAACTGGACAATTGTCTCTTGAAGTCTCTTATAGAGATAAAAGATGAACACACCCTTGAAAACAGGACCCCAGGTAGAGGAATTATTTGTTATCATTATTCAAGGTATATTTTTGAAAATTTGCTGGGCCTTGCCTGTGTCCCCCTACAGGAGATATTGGCAACCTGTACAGTCAAGCCATGCAAGCGCCAGCTGAGGTGTTGGATGATTCTGAGGATCTCGCTATTGCACCGAGCGCCAGGTAAAACTAATTTACCACAGCGGATTGGATGATGTAACGCCTTCATGTTTGTCGATCTAATCCAGTAACATCCAACCACGGCGCAACCGCATATTAGTGTGCTGTGAGAGGGTAATTGTCCAAATGACTTTAGTTGGTACACTTGGGTGGTAATCTATCATGCCAGCGACAAAGCGCGACAGAACAAATACATGCACTTCGACAATGGTAGAAGAGACATAATAAATAGGGATGTCATTTTTTTAATTAGTCGCAATTCTTATTTGTACGATTCTTGATCGACACAAAAAAAAAAAAATCTAAAATCGTTTTTGTTCTTTTTTTAATCTGTCCTGTCCAGCCATTCAGGCAAATCATTTTGTTGATATAGATGCCCATATCTGAGGGAAATGCGGTAGGAATGGATGGATGGATGGATCTGCTGTACAGATTTACTTTAGAAAAGACAAGTGTTGGATACTTCTGTTGTTGCCTTATTTGTATTCCATCCATCCATTTCCTACCGCTTGACCCATACATATTTGATTTTATTAAAGGTTTGGGAAGTATTTTAATAAACAAAACCTGATTTCTTTTAAGTAATATAGAAATGTATCAAAGCTGTTATTTATTTTATGGAGGAAATTGTCATAGAACTGGAACCCTATGTTATTAAAAAAGTATTGATTTTGAATAAGAAATTGTCTGAATCAAAAATTATTTCTGAATCAAATCGTCAGCCCCAAGAATCAAATTGAATCCTGTGGTTCACAAGGAACTGTGCTGTGGGATTTTTTTTTTGAAAACATAATCCCTGACTCAAAAAAGGTAGTTAAAGTATCCTCTTTTCTTGTTCTCCTCTAGCTGTGAGGTCAAAGAGACAAAATGGACTGACAGACTGGAGCAGCACAGGTAAAAAAAAAAAAGATAGATGATAAGATTTTTATCATGTGCAATCTTGTACATATCCTGTGTGCTTCAGACAGGAGCTGTTTGAGGTGAAATATTGCGTCGATGCCCTGAAGAAGAAGCTCATTGTACCATACTTCCACCCAGAAAACGTCTCTGTACACCAGGCAAGTGTTGTCCCAAATTCACCTTATGCACCTTACCATGTAGCGCTCCAAAAAGCTAGTTTTTCCGATAAAATGGACCAATGTTTTGAGACAATTACTCCATCAGCCAACCTGTCAAGTGTCCCGAAATGTTTGGCCAGACAGTACATTAGTTGGAACTTTGATTTAATGCTGCCATTTTTTTTCTCAGAATCTTCTCCACCTTGGAAGTCCAGACATTACGAGGCCAATCTTTGAAACCTTTCCCAGACCAGACGATACAATGGAAGCCTTCAACTTTGATGTCCTACAACACTACAGTAAATTATTGGTCTTTTATTCTTATTTATTCTATATATTAAGCAAAGCATTTGCAAACTGTATTTCTTTACTGTACGAAGCACCACAACCCTCCATCTCAACACAAACTCATTCTGCCATCCCAACACCAACTCATTCTGCCAGGTAAGTCACTTGATCGACACAGTTGTATCATCTATATAGTTAAACTATCGCATTAATGATGTAGCAAATGAAGACATACAAACTTCTAAAATATGATGACAAGAACTGCTAAAAAATCAATGTAGCACATGTACACACAACTCACAGTATTTAGGTTCTGCTCCTTGGTTATAAAGTGTAGCAATATGTTGTGTTGAACCAGGGGTGTCAAACTCATTTTAAATCGGGGGCCACATGAAGAAAAAGGTACTCTCAAGTGGGCCGGACTGGTTAAATCATGACACGATAACTTAAAAATAAAGACAACGTCAGATTGTTTTCTTTGTTTAAAAATAGAACAAGCACATTCTGAAATTGTACAAATCATAATGTATTTTTTTTTTTTTTTTTTACAATTAGCTGTTGCGGTTAATAGTATATATACTTTGTCGTTATTTATATTTTTACTGAATTAATTATGTGATAATGTTCATCAGTCAACTCATTGGTGTTAATTTTCAATCCATCAAGATAAAACAATTATATCACAATCAAATTACAGTATGTTATTTATGTAGTTTGATCATTTTCCTCAACTGATATACTATACTGTATCATGTGGTTTATTTTGTACATATGTAGCATAATCTACAAAGATACAAAGAATTGCTATTGCAACATCCAGTGGACATATTTAGAACAACTGTTTCTTTCATTCAAAAATTTCAGGTTAATTTTTATTCTTAACAAGCTCATCCCGTGGGCCGGATAAAACCTGTTTGCGGGTCTGATCCGGCCCTCAGGCCGTACGTTTGACACCCCTGTGCTAAACGATACGACACAGATGTCATTAAGTAAAGTTTATTTGATGACAGTCGGGCAGCAGTGAGGAGCAGGACACCTGCAATGAGACCTCAAACTGCAGGTACAGTCCTCCTTCCTGAGTTCCTGCTGAAACATACACACCAATACAAAGATGTGGACGATGTCTCTCGTGTCCATACCAGGTCACAGCAGTCGGACGGACTACTGTAGCCCGCTCAGGTCAGCCCAGGTGAATGTGATCGGGGAGCCCAGACGTACGATAGTGAGACTACCGCCAACAATTGTCAGCTCCAAACCCTACAGTGTGCCAAATTACCATGTAAGACAACACACCCGTGTAACAGAAATAGCTTCTTTTTTTTGTACTCACCTTTCTCGTCTTCCATAGTTCCACTCTGTGGAGGAGCCGGTGCGCCGCAGGTGTCGTACCATTTCACTAGCTGGTCCGGGTGCTGTCATGAGGGGCTTTGAGCTTCGACCGTCCAGCGTTGACTTTGGGACACAGAAGGAGGGAACTTCTTCTGCTATCACCGTGGTGATGAAGAATGTGGGCGTGGACACCTGCAGGTAAGACAACATGGCAGTGAGAGATGACTGGCGTAAAAGGGTCATATTAGGATTTTTTCCTACATTTACAGTAAAACACTTCATTTTGGTCAACATAACATGCATAATAATGGTGGTTCTTTGGTCAAAACTTTGCACAGATTATATTTTTCTGACTGTCTCTTCTGGATGCACCCGTTTTGTGGGCCGAAGCTCTCCCCTTCCAAGCTAGCCCACTTCGACTGCATCTCCCCCCCTTAAGCCATGTTTTAGCGTTGCGCGCTTCCAAATATAGTTCACTGACAGATTTAATTAGAACTATGCGCTACTTTTTATTAGAAATGGCTACAGCGGAGAATGCATATGTATGTAGAGTCTGTTTTTGCCCCCCTCCACCAACAACAGGATAGAGAAAAGAAGGAACTTATTGACTACAAAGTGAAACGACCCAAAAAACGGCGGACTTGTGTAAAGCCATATAAGGAGATACCCGCTTATGTAACCCAGGCACAATATGTCACTGAAGTCTTAAATTACAAAAGGTTTGGCTGGAGCATATTTTAAAGTGGGTAAATAATGTTTTATAAATATCTCCGCCATGTTTCCATGGTTTGATTTCACATTATCAGGACTTATGTGGATCCCAAATACACAAAAACAGGTGCAATCAGATAAGAAAAGATGGTTTTGCTTGATAGCACCCCTATAAAGATTATCAATCAATCAATCAATGTTTACTTATATAGCCCTAAATCACTAGTGTCTCAAAGGGCTGCACAAACCACTACGACATCCTCGGGCAAGGAAAACTCACACGTTTTTAAACACAAGAAATATTTCATAAAATAACTAACGGCCAACCAATATTGACCATATGTATAGGTAGGTCTTTATTGTCATTGCACAAGTACATCGAAACTTTGTTTTCAGCACAAACCCGTTCAGGATTACACAAATAAACAGTGTACAGAGTCACAGAACAGGAACGCTGATGAGTCGCCACAAGGTGCCCCATAAAAGATGGGAAAAAAGGTGTACGCTGGGGAAGGATGAGTAAGAAAAATGATCCAAATCAGTGTCCGCATCCTCCAATCATTTGTGGCAGCTTTGGGGTACTTTGAAGACTGCCAGCAACTTCAAATTTGTTGACAAACCAGAGCAATGCTTATTCTAATTAGCAGATGTCCTGTTGTCATAATTCCAAAGAGGTGGATATCTTTACGTCCTTTACTGAAAGGGTCGCCGGGCACGTGGCACTCCTTCTTCTCCCAAGAGTCTGTCGTGTGTCTAGCAACAACCGCTCCGTCACGACAAACAGGTTCCCCCAAACCCAAGATCGTGTCAATTTCATTGAGGCCAGTTAAATAATTCCAATGTTTGAATTTGGAAAGCAGTGCAAAAAAGACAAAACACGACAGAGAAGCGAGCAGGATAGACAAGGGAGAAGAAAGGGGCGCGTCCACCCTTGAAGAGTGCCAGTGAGAAAAAAACACCATAGGGGTTTAAGCAACAAATAAAATACTGTTTGTCCCAATTAGAAGGGAGACATATCTGTTCGGGCCGAATTAAAGGATTGCCCATTCATTGTTGTCAATCATGGCTGTCTCGTACACGTGTGTATGCCTGTGGCACGTACCCACTGACACGAACAAAAGGATTAAAAAAACGGATACAACAGTCGCCGTGCTGCTGTTAAACAGCTGTGTGATACCATATATCAGGGCTTCTCAAACTTCTTTCACCAAGTACCACCTCAGAAAAAACTTGTCTCTCCAAGTACCACCATAATGACCAACTTTAAAATACAGTAGCATTGCAAGCGTAAGTATTCATAAAAAAAAGGCAGCGGTTTTATTCAACAAGTATATTTAATATTTTTGAGCACTGTAATATTACACACAGTTTGAACCATTACACTGTGTTTGAACATACAAAAATACAACTTTAATCAAGTGATTCTTTTGCGTACCACTAGATGAAGCCCTCCTATCACTAGTAATACATGCACCACAGTTGAGATTCACGGTCATGTATCGTTCCATAAACCACTCTTGCGACTGAGACATGGTGTCCTCATAAGTAGGGTGTATCTTGGATGGTTTGAACTAAGAAGAGGCCAGGTCACATTAATCATGGCTCTTTCGAACGTGAGCGCCCTCCAGGCGTCTACTATCCGTGACTTTAGGTGCTTGTGGTCTATGTCTCTTCCAGATTCCACATCATACAACCTCCCACCTCTTCAGGCCTGCGTGTCAAGTACCACCCAGGGCCTGTGAGTTTACCAAAACACTAACGACAGCCATGAAGAGCCAACTACAGTGACTCTGAATGTATGTTTAGGTGCCTGCAGGTTTGCACATTGAACTGCAGATTGAGCTGTTTGCCATGTGTCAGGTCCAAGAAGGCAACATGGACCCCAGGAAGTACATCTTCCAGGACATTGTCATCCGCACAGAAACTGACATCCTCTATCTGCCTGTCATGGCCAATATCCTTAACACAACATCTACCTGCTAGTGTGACACAATAATTCATTACAACAAGTAAGGTAGTTTTTAAAATGTTCTACCATCTAAACTTGCCTCTGGCTGATTTCTTTTTTTTTTATTATTTCTTAATTGTTTCGGATCATTAAGTGGACTTAAATTCATTCCTTGGCAAACATCCATCCCATCCATCCATCTTCTTCCGCTTATCCGAGGTCGGGTCGTGGGGGCAGCAGCCTAAGTAGGGAAGCCCAGACTTCACTCTCCCCAGCCACTTTGTCTAGCTTTTCCTGGGGGATCCCGAGGCGTTCCCAGGCTAGCCGGGAGACATAGTCTTCCCAACGTGTCCTGGGTCTTCCCCGTGGCATCCTACCGGTTGGACGTGCCCTAAACACCTCCCTAGGGAGGCGTTCGGGTGGCATCCTGACCAAATGCCCGAACCACCTCATCTGGCTCCTCTCTGTGGAGGAGCAGCGGCTTTACTTTGAGTTCCTCCCGGATGGCAGAGCTTCTCACCCTATCTCTGAGGGAGAGCCCTGGCACACGGCGGAAACTCATTTCGGCTGCCTGTACCCGTGATCTTATCCTTTCGGTCATGACCCAAAGCTCATGACCATAGGTGAGGATGGGAACGCAGATCGAGCCGTAAATTGAGAGCTCTGCCTTCCGGCTCAGTTCCTTCTTCACCACAACGTATCGGTACAACATCCGCATTACTGAAGACGCCGCACCGATCCGCCTGTCGATCTCACAATCCACTCTTCCCTCACTCGTGAACAAGACTCCTAGGTACTTGAACTCCTCCACTTGGGGCAGGGTCTCCTCCCCAACCCGGAGATGGCACTCCACCCTTTTCCAGGCGAGAACCATGGACTCGGACTAGGAGGTGTTGATTCTCATTCCGGTCGCTTCACACTCGACTGCGAACCGATCCAGTGAGAGCTGAAGATCTCGGCCAGATGAAGCCATCAGGACCACATCATCTTCAAAAAGCAGAGACCTAATCTCGCGGCCACCAAACCGGAACCCCTCAACGCCTTGACTGCGCCTAGAAATTCTGTCCATAAAAGTTATGAATAGATTGGTGACAAAGGGCAGCCTTGGAGGAGTTCAACCCTCACAGGAAATGTGTCGGACTTACTGCCAGCAATGCGGACCAAGCACTGACACTGATCGTACATGGAGCGGACCGCCACAATAAGACAGTCCGATACCCTATACTCTCTGAGCACTCCCCACAGGACTTCCCGAGGGACACGGTCGAATGCCTTCTCCAAGTCCTCAAAGCACATGTTCCACGACCAGGAAGAAAACCACACTGTTCGTTCCTGAATCCGAGGCTCGACTATCCAGCATAGCCTCCTCTCCTGTACACCTGAATAAACCATACCGGGAAGGCTGGGGAGTGTGATCCCACGATAGTTGGAACACACCCTCCGATCCCCCTTCTTAAAGAGAGGGACCACCACCCCGGTCTGCTAATCCAGAAGTACCGCCCCCCATGTCCACGCGATGCTGCAGAGTCTTGTCAACCAAGACAGCCCCACAGCATCCAGAGAACTCCAGGCGGATCTCATCCAGCCCTGGGGCCTTGCTACCGAGGAGCTTTTTAACTACCTCGGCAACCTCAGCCACAGAAATAGGAGAGCCCAGGTCTGTCCGGCATCCTCCCCCACCACCGCAGCCAACTCACCACCAGGTGGTGATCGGTAGAAAGCTACGCCCCTCTCTTCACCCGAGTGTCCAAAACATGAGGCCGCAAATCCGATGACACAACTACAAAGTCGATCATGGAACTGCGGCCTAGGGTGTCCTGGTGCCAAGTGCACATATGGACACCCTTATGTTTGAACATGGTGTTTGTTATGGACAGTCTGTGACAAGCACAAAAGTGCAATAACAAAACACCACTCGGGTTCAGATCCGGGTGGCCATTCTTCCCAATCACGCCTCTCCAGGTTTCACTGTCGTTGCCAACATGAACGTTGAAGTCCCTCAGCAGAACAAGGTAATCACCCGAGGGAGCACTCTCTAGTACTCCCTCGAGTATACCCAAAAAAGGTGGGTACTCCTGAACTGTTGTTTGGTGCGTAAGCACAAACAACAGTCAGGACCCGTCCCCCCACTCGAAGGCGGAGGGAGGCTACTCTCTCGTCCACTGGGTTGAACTCCAACGTGCAGGCTTTGAGCTGGGGGGAAACGAGAATTGCCACCCCAGCCCGTCGCCTCTCACTGCCGCCAACGCCAGAGTGGAAGAGAGTCCAGCCCCTCTCGAGAGAAGTGGTTCAAGAGCCCTTGCTGTGAGTCCGACTACATCCAACCGGAATTTCTCTACTTGGCGCACTAGCTCAGGCTCCTTCTCCCCCAGTGAGGTGACGTTCCACGTCCCAAGAGCTAGCTTATGTAGCCGAGGATGGGACCTGCAGCCCCGCTCACATCGCACCCGACCTCTATGGACCCTGCTATTGGTGGTGAGCCCATTGGAGGGGGGACCCACATTGCCTCTTCGGGCTGTGCCCGGTCGGGCCCCATGGTAACAGGCCCGGCCATCAGGCGCTCGCCATCGTGCCCCACCTCCGGGCCTGGCTCCGGAGGGGGGCCTCGGTGACCCGCGTCCGGGCGAGGGAAATCTGGGTCCTCGATATGTCTTCTTCATAAAAGGTCTTAGAGCTTGGCAAACATAAGTGTGTGAATGTGAGTGGGAAGACTTGTCTATCTGTGTTGGTCTGTCATAAAGTGGTGACTTATCCAGGGTGTACCCAGCCTTATGCCCGAGTGCAGCTGGGATAGGATCCAAGCACCCCGCTCGCGACCCTGAGAGGGACAAGCAGTAGAAAATGGACGAAAACACAAAAGGTAGTTTATTCATTTCGTCGAGCTGTGTAAACCTAAATGACCCCTTTTTGAAGTTAATGCTAAATTAAATGTTTTAATTAGCTGAGTTGAGTGTCACTGATCACAAACATTCCACTCTGTTAGGTTGAGTTGCTTTTACTTTTTTAATGTGGCACCATTTAGATGTGCATAGGCTTTTTTTCTTGAATAAATGAAAGTAATCATTTAAAACAGTTTTTGAGGTTACTAAGCTTAACTTTATAAGTCTGTTCGATGATCTGAAACATCTTAAGAGTGAAAATCATGCAAAATAAGAAACCAGCCGTGCGTTTTTGTACACAGTATAAAAGAAGGAACAATGCACCTGAAACATTCTGTGTTCAAAGTAGAGCGAAAGAAGCCTTCACTAATGTAACTCATCCTGCCTGAGGGCTTGTATGACATTTGGCTGAAGGATCACTCTAGTCCAAGCAGCAGGAAACACTTGAGGCAGCCCAAACAGTCCTCCAGCCTTCCAGCAGCTCAGGGTCTTGGACAGACTTCACCCAGTGGACGAGGGGTGGGCGCTGCAGCACACACAGGTACATTTGCAAAAAAGAATGCATTTAAATGAAGTTCCACTGTTTCATTATTGTGTCTTTTTTTTTCCCAGGGCACCATAAAGGCAACGCAAGTCTGTGATCAACAGTGCTATCAGATGAAAGATGAGTAAAGAAAAGCTAATAAAGATTTAAACTATGTATTTTTCAATAATCCAGTCAAATTTGAGATTTCACATGAATACAAATCAAAATTAACCAGCTTTGAATACATTATGTTAATAAAACAATGTGGGAGTAATGTCAAACATGTCATTTCCTAATGACATATTGTGTTCTATATTATGTCATTAAGAAATGACATGTTTTCCCCAGACACGATTAATTATGACCTTTTAGGATTTTCTATGCATCAAGATGACATATATTGTAGCTGTTAACATAAAAAAGTTATTTCACTTTTTTTTTCCAATTACAATGAACTTATCTTATATTAATCATACCCAGGAGAGCTCATTGGTCAGCGCTCTTTATTATTTACTTTCTACTCCTATTCCCACCTACCTCAGGAATCACACTCAGACGCTCACTCATTCAAACACTCATAGGTAACCCTTGAGGTGTCATCATTGACTATTATCTTTAGCACTTACTTAGTTTTTCAACAATATGTTTTTCAAGCAACTAGCACATAACATTACTCTGTGTGGGGTAGATGAAACACCCTGCAATGTACAAACCCCAAAACCAGTGAAGTTGGCACGTTTCGTAAATCGTAAATAAAATCAGAATACAATGATTTGCAAATCCTTTTCAACCTATATTCAGTTGAATAGACTGCAAAGACAAGATATTTAACGTTCAAACTGGAAAACTTTATTTTTTTTTGCAAATATCAGCTCTTTTGGAATTTGATGCCTGCAACATGTTTCAAAATAGCTGGCAAAAGTGGCAAAAAAGACTGAGAAAGTTGAGGAATTCTCATCAAACACTTGTTTGGAACATCCCACAAGTGAACAGGCTAATTGGGAAATGGTGGGTGCCATGATTGGGTATAAATGCAGCTTTCATGAAATGCTCAGTCATTCACAAACAAGGAGTGGGCGAGGGTCACCACTTTGTGAACAAATGTGTGAGCAAATTGTCGAACAGTTCAATAACAACATTTCTCAACGAGCTATTGCAAGGAAACTAGGGATTTCAAGATCTGTGGTCCGTAATAGCATCATAAGGATCAGAAAATCTGGAGAAATCACTGCACGTAAGAGATGATATCACAGACTTCTGATCTCTTAGGCGGTACTGCATCAAAAAGCGACATAAGTGTGTAAAGGATATCACCACATGGGCTCAGGAACACTTCAGAAAACCACTGCCAGTGACTAGAGTTTGTCGCTACATCTGTAAGTGCAAGTTAAAACTCTACTATGCCTGTATCAACAACACCCACAAGTTCCGCCGGCTTAGCTGGGCCCGAGCTCAGCTAAGATGGACTGATGGAAGGTGTAAAAGTGTTCTGTGGTCTGACGAATCCACATTTTAAATTGTTTTTGGAAACTGTGGACGTCATGTCCTTTGGAACAAAGAGGAAAATAACCATCCGCATTGTTATCGGCGCAAAGTTCGAAAGGTTTTGAAGCAACATATGTTGCCATCCAAGCAACGTTATCATGGATGCCCCTGCTTATTTCAGCAAGACAATGCCAAACCACGTGTTACAACAGCGTGGTTTAATAGTAAAAGAGTGCTAGACTGGCCTGCCTGTAGTCCAGACCTGTCTCCCATTGAAAATGTGTGGCCCATTATGAAACCTAAAGTACCACAACAGAAACCCCGGACTGTTGAACAACTTAAGCTGTACATCAAGCAAGAGTGGGAAAACATTCCACCTCAAAAGCTTCATAAATTGGTCTCATTTCCCAAAAGTTTGAGTGTTGTTAAAAGGAAAGGCCACGCATTCCTAAAAATGACCCTGTGACAACTTTTTTGCAATGTGTTGCTGCCATTAAATTTTAAGTCAATGATTATTTGCAAAAAAAATGTTTCTCAGTTTGAACATTAAAAACCTTGTTTTTGCAGTCTATTCAATTGAATATAAGGATTTGGATTTGCCAATCATTGTATTCTGTTTTTATTTATGAATGACACAATGTGCCAACTTCACTGGTTTTTGTATGTCATCTGTCATACTGATTACTTGTAAACTTGTAAATGTTATTTTTTGCAAAAATTAGCTCATTACCCTGTATCAGGAGCCTGCAGTATCGACCGTTGAGCTTATCCTTGGTCTCTTCAAAGTTTGATCTTCGCTCATATAAAAATGTAATCATTGAATTATGATAGAGGTGAAATTAAAGCTTCCACGTTATGGATTTAAACCCAGTACTATTGACTGATAGGCAGCAGTCTTAACCATTGAGCTATCCTAAGGCTTGTTGTAAGTAGAGTCTGGCTCATGAATAAACTGCCTCCCGTGGACAGTTTATCATTCAGTCTACGGTTCTGAGATGCAGATTTAGGGAAAATGAGTAAAGAGAAAGAAAAAAAACTCAGAAATGGCTATTTTGTTGAAATACCAGAAAACCAAATGTAAGACATCATGCAACGCTCAATGCGATATAAAGCAGTGACAAACATTAGCCATGTTACAAGTTGAAGTTTGATGATTAAAATATTATTAGCATTTAGAGTTACCTGCAAGTCTTGAACCGTCTGATGACATGTTTATCTACATGTCCATCACTTGCTTTGTAATGATATTCTGTACAACACCTGTAGCAACGCAAACGTTTAGTTAAGATGTCTAATAAACAATTTGACATCAAGTGTCAATATTTATTTATACAGTATATTGGATAATCATTGGTGTACACATAAGGTACATTTTGCTCCTTTTATAACTGAAGGGGTGTGGCGTTCCCAGATTGTGATGGAAACCAGTCCCCACCCTGTTCAAAACAATCTTTTTTTATTTTCCTCACGGTGACAGCCAACACATTTAAATAATAATAAAACTACTATTATCTACAGATGATTGTCTTACATCAGTATTAAAGGGAAAACTAACACTTATGATCATATTAAAAATAATACTAAAAAGTTCTTGCATAAATTTGGATGGGCCTGCAATCTGGGCCCTGGACCTCTGGGCGGGGGTCGCCTTACTTTCAAGATGGTGCCGAGTGTCCAAATCTGGGAGTTTTATGTGTAAACATACAAAATGAGCTATAGAGCTAGCCTAAAATGTTAGCATGTTAGCTTTTTTTGCTACTTTCATAGGGCATTTTGGTATTTATTTTTACATTAGCATCCTAACATTAAAATGCTAACATGTAGCATGTGTGCTAATGTTGGCATGCTCACAGTTAGCATGTTTCACATACCAAGTTATATGACTCTGGGGTAAACGGGTGCAAAACTAGCTAAAACAGTTAGCATGCAAGCGAGCTATTGTTAGCGGGGTGAAACAAAAGTCTGGAGCTTTGTTAAGTTACAGGGAAAACATGCAAACTGTACACATAATCAAACCCAGGACCTTTGAGGCTCAAATGCTAACCACCAATATTATTATAAATATATTATACAGTGATTAGTCAGCTATAACTTACAGTTAAGATGGGGATGTTCTGTTCAGAAGTGTGGTAATAAAACGTTAGTATTTGAGGGCGTTTACCACTGAGCTCTCCTGAGTTAATAATCAAAAAAGGTTGATTGTATTAGCAAACATTTGATTATTGTTTGCCTTTTTTTTAATTATCCAATTACAATCAACCTTTTTTGATTATTAACTCAGAAGAGCTCTCAAATACTAACTTTATACAATTATTACCACCCAGATCAGGAAGTACACTCACACACTCTCTGACACCCTTTTCCTCCACAAGAGGCTGCTGTGTTTAAATCACAGTCTGGTTGACAGTGTTTTGTTGCACCTCCATCATACTTTACTGAGCAAGATGTATGAAACAAAATATTCTCTTCACAAGACGCGAGTTAGTCCAGTGTTTAAGACTGTTAACTAAGATGAAAGATTGCTGGGTTCGATTCCCACTGTGGTTGGCAGTGTTTTGTTCCAACTCCATCATACTTGATTGAGCCAGGAGTCCTTGGTTATGTTTGTGTATGGAACAAAATGTTCTCTTCATATGACCCGGGATAACCCAGTGGTTAAAACTGTTGACTTGGAATGAAGGGTGCTGGGTTCAAATCCCAATCGGATCAATATATAATTTACAAAATACACACACAAACTCTCTGTGACACACACTCACTGAGGTGTCATCTTTGGCCATTCATAATTTTGATTATTATCTTTAGCATTTACTTAATTTTTCAATGATATGTTACTCAAGCAACTAGCACTAACATAACACACTCTCAATTGTTGGATCTGGGTTCAAATCCCAGTTTGGTGGACTAGTGTGCCATTTAGTTTCACCTCCATTGTAGTACAACTGAGACAGGGTTTTCTAATTATATTTGTCATTGATGCCTGGAATCCTCTCTCAAGAAGACCCGGGATAACTGAGTGGTTAAAACTGTTATTGCCTCTTCAACAGTTGCTACTGGGTTTGAATCCCAATAGGACTGGTAGGTAACTTACAAAACTCCACTTGGACGAGTTAGTGTCTTATCGCATCTCGATCATAGTTTACTGTGAATGTCATTGAGGCCCGAAATATGTCCTTAAGAACGCCAAAGATAGCTGAGTGGTTAACACCAATAACTGTTACCCAAAGGGTTCTGGGTTCAGGTCCCAGTTAGGTTGCGTGCTAATGAGGAAAGCTCCAGCAGGAAGAGTTAAAGTTTTATATCATAGTTTACTGAGACAGGTTCTCAATTAAATATGTAATTGGGGCCTGAAATCTGGTCTTAACAAGACCAAGGATAGCTGAATGGTTAGCTTGCTACTAATCAAAGGAGACTGCAGGTCCAAATCCCGGTCAGGTTCATCAGTAACTAGGAAAGCTACAGTGGGAGGAGCTAATGTTTTATATCATAGTTTACTGAGACAGATTCGCAGTAGTTGTACTAGTTATTGCTTGACCTGACCAGGATTTGAACCCAGTAACTTGTGATTGGAAGCTAGCTGCTTTAAAGACTCAGCTATCCTTGGCCTTCCTGAGACCAGATTTCGGGCCCCAATGACATATTTGTTTACAAACCTGTCTCAGTAAACTATGATGTAAAACTTACCTCTTCCAGCTCTAGCTGTACTAGTTACTGCTTGACCTAACCGGGATTTGAACCCAGTAACATGTGGTTGGGAGCTAGTTGCTTTAACCACTCAGCTATCCTCTGCCTTCATGAGACTAGATTTCATGCCCTAATAACATATTCAATTGAGAATCTGTCTCAGAAAACTATGATATAAAAATGTTAATAGAGCAACCTGACTGGGATTTTAACCCAGTCTACTTTGATAGGGAAACAGCTGCTTAATCCTTCAGCTATTGTTGGTCTTCTTAAGACTAGATTTCAGGCCCTAATGACATATTTAATTGAGAACCTGTCTCATATATTATGATATAAAACTAAATACTCCTGCTGGAGATTTCGTAGTTACTAATCGATCTGACTGGAATTTGAACTAAGTACCCTTTGGAGCATTGGCCAGGAACATTTGTATAAATATTCTTGTAGTGAAAATAATACCATCACTGCCTACACCTATTCTCGTGGGAGGGACAACAATTTGGGACAGATTGCAAGCATTTATAATGGATAGTAACTTTTTTTTGTTTGTACACCCATGCCATGTCCCAGCCAGTCAACATTCATGTCGCCCAGTAAATAGATTTGAACCCAATACCTCTTTTGGGTGGCCAAAGCTATACTGGATCTCAATGAGCCACATCCCATTGAGATCACAAATATAATTGAGGATCTGTCTTTTTTGAAATGTTAGCATATGTTGTTTTGGTTTGAGTATTTTTCTTATGCAAAATGTATTAAAGTGTTCCTCGCATCCTTCAATTTTTCTCTTTGTGACCCTCGCTGGAAAATGTTTGGACACCTCTGATATACATACACACACACACTTACATCTTTCGGCCCCCGACCCAAAAATTTCAGGCCAATGTGGCCCCTACGTCAAGAGGTTTTGACACCCTTGATGTAGATGATTACATCTGCTGTACAGATTTACTTTACAAAAGAGAAGTGTGGGATACTTGTCTTGTTGCCTTATTTGTATTTGACTTTATTAAATGGATTTATTTAGCAGGAGGGGATAGAAGGAAGGAAAAAAGGAAGACAAGGGGGAAATTGCAGGGACAAGAGGACAACAACTGAAAATCAGCAAATAGTGAAATAAATAATAATACAGACATGACAATTACAATGTATTACACTACAAATGGAACAATAAAAAATACCAATAAAAATAGCACTATTGATATTGAATAACAATTGTTACCTCTATTATCAACAATACAATTGCTTCCAATGTAACAATACATATATGTAATGATAACTTGAAATACAAAAGAAAAAAGATAAATGGAGGGGAAGAAAGAGAAGTGAACTATACTAACCTTGTAGATAGCACCTAGCACCCCCCACCACCCAGAAAGGGACAAGCGTTAAAAAAATGGATGGCTTGTTGGGGGGGGGTAATATTAATATTTGCTTGGTGACACGTGATTATATGCCTCAGTGTATGTACTTGTATATGTACAGTATGTGTATATGTATGTTTTTACAGTGAATGTATATGTACAGTATGTGTATGTGTATGTTTTACAGTGAATGTATATGTACAGTATGTGTATATGTATGTTTGTACAGTGAATGTATATGTACAGTATGTGTATATGTATGTTTGTACAGTGAATGTATATGTACAGTATGTGTATGTGTATGTTTTTACAGTGAATGTATATGTACAGTATGGGTATATGTATGTTTATACAGTGAATGTATATGTACAGTATGTGTATATGTATGTTTGTACAGTGAATGTATATGTACATGTATGTTTGTACAGTGAATGTATAGGTGCAGTATGTGTATGTTTGTACAGTGAATGTATATGTGCAGTATGTGTATGTTTGTACAGTGAATGTATATGTACAATATGTGTATGTTTGTACAGTGAATGTATATGTGCAGTATGTGTATGTTTGTACAGTGAATGTATATGTACAGTATGTGTATGTTTGTACAGTGAATGTATATGTACAATATGTGTATGTTTGTACAGTGAATGTATATGTGCAGTATGTGTATGTTTGTACAGTGAATGTATATGTACAGTATGTGTATTTGCATGTTTCTACAGTTAAGTTAAAAGTTAAAGTACCAATGATTGTCACACACACACTCTTGGTGTGGTGAAATCATTCTCTGCATTTGACCCATCACCCTTGATCACCCCCTGGGAGGTGAGGGGAGCAGTGGGCAGCAGCAGTGGGCAGCAGCAGTGCCGCGCCCGGCAATCATTTTTGGTGATTTAACTCCCAATTCCAACCCTTGATGCGGTGAATGTATATGTACAGTATGTGTATATGTATGTTTGCACAGTGAAAGTGCGTGTGGATGTATGTACTGTGTTTGTGTCTGTGGTAGAATATGTACCTATGTATGTGCACAAGTACCTATGCATGTGTGTATGTATCTATCAATGAATGTAATTACATTTTGGAATTGCAGTACAAAGAACAAAGATGTTTTAAAATGTATATTTCATGTTGTCCAGATGTTGACAGTGCAAGGAAGAGTCCCTGCTGGCGGTGAATAAACGTGCATTTTAAGTGTGGCCTAATAGTCGCTGACAACATTGTTTTCAGTGGCGTCGTGGCGTCCTCTCGTCACTTTCCAGTCCAGCAGGCGTGACAGAGCGCGGGGCTCGTCCGACTCCACATCAGTGCTGTACTTCCTCATGATGCAGCGAGTGTGCGCGCTGGCCAGAGACACCTGGCAAAGGAGACATGTGTCATGTGACCCGTTTGTTTTTCCGGAAGACGAGTGTCACGTACCTGGGCCTTGTGCACAAGAGTCTTGTCTCCGATGTCACAAGCGACGCTGTAGCCTTGCAGCAAGCGCTCACGTGCGCGGTCATACTGCCTCTGCAGGGAGGGATAACTGCATCTAATGGTTTCGTCACATGACAGGAAGTGAACAATTGCTGACGTCGTGTCTTGCCCTGTTTGTGTAGACGTTGCCCAGACAAAGACAGGCGTCCACCAGGTGATGATGCAGGCTGTTGCTACGGGAGATGTCAACTAACGTCTCCAGAAGCTGGATTGTGTTGTTTAAGTTGCCTTTACTGAAACACGCAGGGACAAAAGACGTCACCCAAATCCAAACAGTAGCAGCCAAAAGAAACGCGAGTATACCTTTCACACAGCTTGGCCATGGCCTTGTAGGCCTTACCCAGCCCGTCTATGTCCTGTGTTGTGCTGCAGATCTGCATGGACGTGTTCAGGTACTGCAAACACAAAAATACGCATGAGTGGATCCAAAACTTAGACTTCCTTTCTATTGTCATTCAAATCTGAACGTTACAGATAAGAACGAAATGTTGGTTGCATTAGCTCATTGTAGTGCAGGATTAAAAGCACACACGCCAACCTTGAGACTTCTGACTTTGTGAGATGGGGGGGGTGTGGGGGGTGTATATATTTTCAAGTATATACATATATATATATACATATATATATATACACACATATATATATATACATATATATATATATATACACACATATATATATATATATACACACATATATATATACATATATATATATATACACACATATATATATATACATATATATATACATATATATATATACACACACATATATATATACATACACATATATATATACATATATATATATACACACACACATATATATATACATATATATATATACACACACATATATATATATACATATATATATATACACACACATATATATATACATATATATATATACACACACATATATATATACATATATATATATACACACACATATATATATACATATATATATATACACACACATATATATAGTCCAGGGTGTACCCCGCCTTCCGCCCGATTGTAGCTGAGATAGGCGCCAGCGCCCCCCGCGACCCCGAAAGGGAATAAGCGGTAGAAATGGATGGATGGATATATATACACACACACACAGTGTGGCAAAAAAGTATTTAGTCAGCCACCGATTGTGCAAGTTCTCCCACTTAAAATGATGACAGAGGTCTATAATTTTCATCATAGGTACACTTCAACTGTGAGAGACAGAATGTGGGGGAAAAATCCAGGAATTCACATTGTAGGAATTTTAAACAATTTATTTGTAAATTATGGTGGAAAATAAGTATTTGGTCAACCATTCAAAGCTCTCACTGAAGAAAGGAGGTTTTGGCTCAAAATCTCACGATACATGGCCCCATTCATTCTTTCCTTAACACGGATCAATCGTCCTGTCCCCTTAGCAGAAAAACAGCCCCAAAACATGATGTTTCCACCCCCATGCTTCACAGTAGGTATGGTGTTCTTGGGATGCAACTCAGTATTCTTCTTCCTCCAAACACGACGAGTTGAGTTTATACCAAAATGGATACATGGATGAAACAGCAGAGGATTGGGAGAATGTCATGTGGTCAGATGAAACCAAAATAGACCTTTTTGGTATAAACTCAACTCGTCGTGTTTGGAGGAAGAAGAATACTGAGTTGCATCCCAAGAACACCATACCTACTGTGAAGCATGGGGGTGGAAACATCATGCTTTGGGGCTGTTTTTCTGCTAAGGGGACAGGACGATTGATCCGTGTTAAGGAAAGAATGAATGGGGCCATGTATCGTGAGATTTTGAGCCAAAACCTCCTTCCATCAGTGAGAGCTTTGAATGGTTGACCAAATACTTATTTTCCAGCATAATTTACCAACAAATTCTTTAAAATTCCTACAATGTGAATTCCTTGATATTTTTTCACATTCTGTCTTCACAGTTGAAGTGTACCTATGATGAAAATTACAGACCTCTGTCATCATTTTAAGTGGGAGAACTTGCACAATCGGTGGCTGACTAAATACTTTTTTGCCCCACTGTATACATATATAAATAATCCGTTCATGAATGAGTATATCCGTTCGGCCACTGTGTTCAACGGAGAAGTCTGATCTACAAAATTTGCAGTCAGCATACCCCTTCCCCTTCGAGCTGTCCTGGATAAACTGTAATTATTTTTTTCCAATCATTTTGGAACTAGCAAGCGTACTACTTCTTACTCGTCGTCACCATGTCTCTTCTTCGTACTTCTGCTTCGTCTCTGTTAAGTTTTTGGCCATTACTACTTGTCGTAGTTTTGAAGCAACGCATGATGGGAATCCAAATGTGGTGTGTCAGTGTATTAAAGTGCCGGCTGGAATAAACGCACGCTGAGAAATAGCTCCATGCCTGCCTACTTTATTGGTTATGGATAACCTATGGATAACGGAGACATATATAATAGTCTCTTTTTCAGGTGAGAGAGGACGCTGAAGGCAGTACCTTTAAGGCACGCCCCCAATATTGTTGTCCAGGTGGAAATCGGGAGAAATTCAAGAGAATGGTTGCCCCGGGAGATTTTCGGGAGGGGCACTGAAATTTGGTAGTCTCCAAGAAAATTGGGAGGGTTGGCAAGTATGACACACACACACACAGCTACCTGTTCGGAGGTGTCGTAGTCGCCGACGCTGTAATAGGCGAGTCCAAGCTGATAGGCGGCTTTCCCTTCTATGTGTTTGTTTTCAGCTGGAAGACACAAGTCTTGTTTTACTGCGTTCTGTTTTTACGGCACTCGGCAGAGGTGTACTTACACTCCGTGGCTGTGGTGTAGCCGCTGTGGAGAAGCCTCAGAGCCTTGTTAAGATCTCCCGCTTTGACACAAGCGTCCGCCTGGCGGCTGTAAATGGACCACAGGCTCTCGCGGGCGCGGTGCCGCAAGGAACGACCGGACGAGTCTGACCAACGGCCTCCGTCGGCCAGCCGCACGCAGAGCTCGGCCTGCTGCCTGGCCTCGTCCAGCCGACCTGCGGCGGATTCAAGACGGTGTGGATGTCAGTCATTGGGCAGAGCACTGGTGTGCCTACTGTGCATGATACCCTACCTTGCTTCAGGTGGAGCTCGGCCAAGCAGGCGCGGGCCTCGGTGGCATGTCCCATGCAGCCTTCTTCACGTGCGTCAATACAGGTGAGGTAGAAGTGCAAACTCAGCCACAAGTCCTCTTCATCCGTGAAGTAACCACCCAAAATCAGACGCTGTTCGTACGCCAGCGGCCACCGACCTGCACGCTCATCAGTTACTAAGTGCAGCACACGTTGACAGTCACACGCATCAGTACCTTCCCGTTGGGCCTGCTCGGACCGGCTCAAGTACCGACTGATGCTCTCCATTTTTTCTTGTTGCTCCTCTAGCGGAGTCTGAAGACTGACTGCTGAGTTGACCTCGGCTGCCTCTCTGCGCTCTTGATCCAAGTGAATTAGCAGGAAAAGCTCTGAGAAGGACCTGGGATAAGGATGAGGTGGACCCATGAAGCCTGAGCACAAGTCACCCAGAACAATGTAAGGCTCGAATATTGCCACGCCAAAGATATCAATAAACTGCACTATGTACAGAACTCTGCTGCCCGCCTTCTCACTGGTACTCGCTCCAGAGAACACATCACACCAGTCCGATACAGAATCAACTTCAAAATTCTACTCACCACTTACAAGGCCCTCTACAACCTCCTACACAACTGTGTGCCCTCCCGATTTTTCAAGTCTGGCGAGGCCAACCTCCTGCAAATCCCAAGACCAAGCGCCATTTTCGGTTGTTGTCGCCTTCCGGTGGAACCCAATTCCTACCCACATCATAGCCGCACCCACCCTGCCCTCTTTTAAAACGGCTCTTAAACCCACCTATTCAGAATTGCCGACCCCTCCCTTCTTCTTGCTGTTTGTACTTTTTCTCTAACCCAGTGGTTCTCAACCTTTTTTCAGTGATGTACCCCTGTGAACATATTTTTAATTCAAGTACCCCCTAATCTGGGCAAAGTATTTTTGGTTGAAAAAAAGAGATAAAGAAGTAAAATACAGCACTATGTCATCAGTTTCTGATTTACTAAAATGTATAACAGTGCAAAATATTGCTCATTTGTAGTGGTCGTTCTTGAACTATTTAGAAAAAAAGTTATAAAAATAACTAAAACCTTGTTAAAAAATAAACAAGTGATTCAATTATAAATAAAGATTTCTACATATAGAAGTAATCATCAACTTAAAGTGCCCTCTTTGGGGATTGTAATAGAGATCCATCTGGATTCATCAACTTAATTCTAAACATTTCTCCATAGAAAAAAATAGATCTTTAACATCAATATTTATGGACCATGTCCACAAAAAATCTAGCTGTCAACACTGAATATTGCATTGTTGTATTTCTTTTCACAGTTTATGAAATTACATTCATATTTTGTTGAAGTATTATTCAATAAATATATTCATAAAGGTTTTTTGAATTGTTGCTATTTTTAGAATATTTAAAAAAAAATCTCACGTACCTCTTGGCATACCTTCAAGTACTTCCTAGTATACCAATGGTAGCGTGCCTGAACCCACTACAGACCTAATGTATAGGGATGTCAGATAATGGCTTTTTTGCCAATATCCGATATTCCGATATTGTCCAACTCTTAATTACTGATTCCGATATCATCCGATACGATATATACAGTCATGTAATTAACACATTATTATGCCTAATTTTGTTGTGATGCCCCGCGCCAATGTAACAAGGTTTTCCAAAATAAATCAACTCAAGTTATGGAAAAAAATGCCATCATGGCATTGCCATATTTATTATTGAAGTCCAAAAGTGCATTATTTGTTTTTAACATGCCTCAAAACAGCAGCTTGGATTTGGGACATCCTCTCCCTGAGAGAGCATGAGGAGGTTGTATATTGTAGCGTCCTGAAAGAGTTAGTGCAGCAAGGGCTTCTGGGTATTTGTTCTGTTGTGTTACGGTGCGTATGTTCTCCCAAAATGTGTTTGTCATTCTTCTTCGGTGTGGGTTCACAGTGAGGGGCATATTTGTAACAGTGTTAAGGTTGTTTATATGGCCACCCTCAGTGTGGCCTATGTGTGTGTGAAAAGCCGTAGATATTATGTGATTGGGCCGGCATGCAAAGGCAGTGCCTTTAAGGTTTATTGGCGCTCTGTACTTCTCCCTACGTCCTGCAGCGTTTTCAAAAGTCATACATTTAACTTTTTGAAACAGATACCAATAATTTCAGATTTCACATTTTAAAGCAGTTATCGGCCGATAATATCTGCAGCCTGACATTATCGGACATCTCTACTCATGTACCACATATTTGCTAGTGTGATCTCATTCCTCTGACATGACGAGAAGAGGTGGTCGAAGCCTGACATGATTTAAAAATGACATTTGGACAGTTAATTACGAATTACCAACACCCATTGCCTCCCCTGTTTGACACTCAGCATCAAGGGTTGGAATTTGGAGTTAAATCACCAAAAATTATGCCTGGGCCCGGCCAACGCTGCTGCTCACTGCTCCCCAAATGTAAAGAATAATTTCACCACACCAAGTGTGTGTGTGACAATCATGGGTACTTTAACTTAACATTTCATATTATTTATAACAGACTAAAAATCCTCCAAAAGCTAAACCCACAGCACCTGCTGTGCGTGTGATTTGTGCGCGTGATCGAGACGTCTTTCATTAATGCAATTGCTCCTCCCGTGAGGAATTACTGGCATAATAAAACCGACATGAAACAAGAAATGCAAATTGCAGTAAAACAACAGAATAGAATAAATCATGTAATCGGGTCATAGCATCAGTGTGGACGCAGGAGGAATGGTCTATCACAGCACAAATAGTCTATGAGTGCGAGTATGTCGTGGGGTGAGGGGTACCTGTGGAAGCCGTGTTGAAGAAGACCCACGCAGATGTTCTGCTTCTGGCTGTTGATGAACCTGCAGGGAGGAGAATTGAGCACATCTTCAACGATGACAAACATTCTAGTGAATGAGAATCTAACACTTGACGAGTCATGAAAACAAATTCTGAACTCACTTTGCAATTTCTTCTTTGGATAAAGTCCGATATGATATGTCTGGGCTTTGGAGACACTTCCTACACACATATAATGAGCTGTTAGATCATGGTTTTTTTTTGTTTTTTTTAAATAAACCTTTATTAACATATATAAACATACAGTTGTTGTACCGTAGAATACAGCGCCATGGGGTTGTAAACTCAATAAAGCGACTACAGTAGAATGCTATATATATATATATATATATACATACATATATATATATATACACATATATATATATACACATACATGCATGCATACATATATAAATACATACATACATGCATACACACACACACACACACATATATATATATATATATATATATATATATACACAGCTGAGATAGGCACCAGCTAACCCCGCGGCCCCAAAGGGAACAAGTGGCAGGAAATGGATGGATGGATACATACAGTACATATATGCATGCATACATACACGTGTATATATATATATATATATATATATATATATATATATACACACACATATATACATACATATACAGTGAAGAAAATAAGTATTTGAACACCCTGCTATTTTGCAAGTTCTCCCACTTAGAAATCATGGAGGGGTCTGAAATGTTCACAGTAGGTGCATGTCCACTGTATGACATAACCTAAAAAGAAAAATCCAGAAATCACAATCTATGATTTTTTTAACAATTTATTTGTGTGATGAAGATGAAAATAAGTATTTGAATACCAACATTAATATTTGGTAGAGTAGCCTTTGTTTGCAATTACAGAGGTCAAACATTTCCTATAGTTCACCAGGTTTGCACAGACTGCAGGAGGGATTTTTGCCCACTCCTCCACACAGATCTTCTCTAGATCAGTCAGGTTTCTGGGCTGTCGCTGAGTAGCTGAGTAGGGACGGCGTGGCGCAGTGGGCGAGTGGCTGTGCGCAACCCGAGGGTCCCTGGTTCAAATCCCACCTAGTACCAACCTCGTCACGTCCGTTGTGTCCTGAGCAAGACACTTCACCCTTGCTCCTGATGGGTGCTGGTTGGCGCCTTGCATGGCAGCTCCCTCCATCAGTGTGTGAATTTGTGTGTGAATGGGTAAATGTGGAAGTAGTGTCAAAGCGCTTTGAGTATCTTGAAGGTAGAAAAGCGCTATACAAGTACAACCCATTTATCATTTATTTATCATTTAACACACTTTCAGCTCCCTTCAAAGATTTTCAATTGGATTTAGGTCTGGAGACTGGCTATGCCGCTCCGGAACCTTGATATGGTTCTTACAAAGACTTTTCTTGGTTTTCCTGGCTGTGTGCTTTGGGTCATTGTCATGTTGGAAGATCCAGCCACGACTCATCTTCAATGATCTGACTGAGGGAAGTAGGTTTTCGGCCAAAATCTCACAATACATGGCTGCAGTCATCCTCTCCTTAATACAGTACAGTTGTCCTGTCCCATGAGCAGAAAAAAACCCTCCCCCCAAAGCATGATGCTACCACCCCCATGCTTCACAGTAGGGATGGTGTTCTTGGGATGGTACGCATCATTCTTCTTCCTCCAAACACGCATAGAGGAATTATGACCAAAAAGGTCAATTTTGGTCTCATCTGTCCACAAAACTTTCTCCCATGACTCCTCTGGATCATCCAAATGGTCATTTAAGCAGGGAAACCTTCCGTGCCATGCATAATTTCAAACCATGACGTCTTAGTGTATTACAAACATTGACAATGGAAACAGTGGTCCCAGCTCTTTTCAGGTCATTGACCAAGTCCTGCCGTGTAGTCCTGGGCTGATTCCTCACCTTTCTTAGGATCATTGAGACCCAACCAGGTGATATCTTGCATGGGGCTCCACTCCCATTGAGATTGATCGTCATGTTTAGCTTCTTCCATTTTCTAATGATTGCTCCAACAGTGGACCTTTTTTGACCAAGCTGCTTTGCAATTTTCTCCAGAGCCCTTTCCATCCTTGTGGAGTTGTACAATTTTGTCTCTGGTGTCTTTGAACAGCGCTTTACTTTTAGCCATGCTGAATGTTTGGGTCTTACTGATTGTATGGGGTGGACAGGTGTCTTTATGCAGCTAACGACCTCACACAGATGCATCTGATTCAGGATAATACAGTGGAATGGAGGAGGACTTTTAAAGGCTGACCAACAGGTCTTTGAGGGTCAGAAGTCTAGCTGATAAGACAGGTGTTGAAATGCTTATTTTTAGCTGCATCACACTAATTAATTGTTAAAAAATCATTGATTGCAATTTCTGGATTTTTCATCTCTCATACAGTGGACATGCACCTACCGTAAAAATAAAAATATATCTCCCCGTAAATAGTCCAAATTTGGAGCACAGCATCATAGTTTTCACCGCTTTATGGTTGGGGGACGGCGTGGCGAAGTTGGTAGAGTGACTGTGCCAGCAATCTGAGGGTTACTGGTTCAATCCCCATCCTAGTCACGTCCGTTGTGTACTTGGGCAAGACACTTCACCCTTGCTCCTGATGGGTCCTGGTGAACGCCTTGCATGGCAGCTCCCACTGTCAGTGTGTGAATAGGTGACTGTAGAAATACTGTCAAAACGCTTTGGGCTCCTTAAAGAGGTAGAAAAGCACTATGCAAGTACAACCCATTTACCATGTTAGAGGTAGAACACGTTTTAAAGTAAGGTTCCAATTTATTTATTTTTTTAAACGCACAAAAACAGGTTGTGTATTGAGAAACTTACATTTATGAATATAAAACTAAGATCATGTTTGTGAACACCAAATCTGCCTGCGGCTATCTACCTGCTTCTTTTCCTGCTGACCCTTGACGTCATTTCCGGTAGCGATGTTCTTGACGTCGCCATTGTTACGCAAACACTGCAGCACAAATAACTTCACAAAAAAGACAAATAAGTACAGGCGACTTCACAAAACACAACAAAAAGACAAAGAAGTACAGATAACCACACCAAACCCTACATAAAGTCAGAGATGACTTTAATTGGGACTTAAAGTCACAGCGCCACAATTAGCTGTTAGCATATATTAGCATTGACGAACATTGATATATTCCAGCTCTTGTGTGAAGTCTACCTCTACTTTCACCTCCCGGCGGTAGAATTCTAGTCAGTAAACAACAATTAGCTTGAATTAGCACTTAAATAAGGGAGCTCACCTTCGGTGTATGCGTCTGACGTCTGTGACGTCACGACAGGGGTCTTTTTTTAGTCACCATGGCAACAAAGGCGTCTGAAGTGACGCTATGCTCAACATGGCAACCACAGCCGACTCGTTTCCAACTCTCCTTCCGCAACTCCTCGTCGAGTTCCAAAGCAATTCTACGATGAGAACCGTTCGTGCTGAAAGGTGAGTAATACTAATATGCAGTCAAGCAGAACATTTCGGTCTGTCCACTTCAAATGACGTTTTCCCCTCTTATACTTGCCATACGAATACAGCGTCATCTTAAAAAACAAAAACAAACAAAAAAACACACAATTCCTCAATAGCAAAAATGCCAAATATGTAGTCTTTTTTTTCAAAATGATTATATCGACCTTTTTGTATTGTCCCAGGTATAAATTAGTGAACTAACTTCTGTTATGCAAACGTGTACTACACTATAAAAAAAAATCCTATCTTTAGGTTTAATTTACGCTAAATTTATACTGTAATTATTATTTTTTTAAATAGGTTATAAAACGGTAGAATTGAAGACATTATCTGTAAATAAACAAACCGCCTGTTATTTTAAGTAGTATGCCAGTAATGACAATCTGTATATTTCAATTTTTTTTTTTACAGAAAAATACCAAATTAATTATACATATCATTTTCTGTTTTCTCAAATTACTTTCAGATTCATGTAAAATTACACTAATTAACTTTCATTAAATATGTAGCTTGTTATATAAAAGTATATGTCCATACTAACAATCTAACAGTAATTTTAAGGTAAATCTTGTTTTTTTAAATATTTATGTATATTTTTACATTCAAGTCGAAAAATTTATGTAGCCTCTTATATAAAGGTTTATGCTCTTACTAACAATGTAACATTTTTCTCTGTAATATGACATACGTTGGTGACTGCAAGATATACTTGATCAACAGCCAACAGCCATACAGGTCACACTGACGGTGGCCGAACGAACAAATTTAACACTGTTAAAAATATGCGCGACACTGTGGAGCCACATCAAACAAGAATGACAAACACATTTCAGGAGAACATCTTCACCGTAACACAACATAAACACAACAGAAAAAATACCCTGAATCCCATGTGTTACAATATACACCCCCACCACCAAACCCCGCCCACCTCAACCGACGCACAGAGGGGGGCGGAAGAGTCAGCGCTGCATGGGATTCTGGGTATTTGTTATGTTGTGTTTATGTTGTGTTACAGTGAGGATGTTTTCCTGAAATGTACATGTTTATCATTTTTGTTTGATGTGGGTTCACAGTGTGGCACATATTTGTAACAATGTTAAAGTTGTTTGTACCGCCACCCTCAGTGTGACCTGTATGGCTGTTGAGCAAGTATGTCTTGCAGTCACTATCATATGTCTGTCAAAGCCATACTCATCACGCGTCTAAGTCGGCACGCCGATGGTTCGGTAAATGAGCGAAAGCAGAGGGCGTCAAAGTGCGGTCACGGTACGGCAGTGAAATATTTTACCGGGCAAACATCGGGTCAATCCTGCGAGAGGGTCACCAAAAGTCTCTCGGTAAAATTGGTAGGATCGGTAAGTATGTTGTTAGGACGGACGGGATAGCCATTCATAGAAGGTGAACCCACTTTTCACCAAGTTCCTACATCCAGTGGCCCCCCCGTAGAGTGAATGTTCCCAATTAGCCTGTTGGATGTTCCATATAAGTGTTTGATGAGCATTCCTCAACTTTATCAGTATTTATTGCCAACTTTCCCAACTTCTTTGTCACGTGTTGCTGGCATCAAATTCTAAAGTTAATGATTATTTGCAAAAAAAAATTTTTTTTATCAGTTTGAACATCAAATATGTTGTCGTTTTGTAGCATATTCAACTGAATATGGGTTGAACATGATTTGCAAATTATTGTATTCCGTTTATATTTACATCTAACACAATTTCCCAACTCATATGGAAACGGGGTTTGTAGTTTCTCTTTAAATGTCCTTCTTGAAAATGGCCTTGCAAATATTTGTGTTGTCTTGTCTAATCATAAAAGATGCAGACGGGGCGTGTTGGCTGAGTTCTTAAAGTTTACTCCACAGCGTGCTCATCAAAAACATCAAGCTGCATGCAACGGGGCTACAGCGCATTGCCTTCACTGCTGTGGCATGCTGGGTAATACATTTCAAATATTTGTGTCTTTTCACAGAGGCCCGCGTTGTTGATTCTGAAGTCCTGTGGCAGATTTGGTACAGCATGGCAACATAAGTTAGCTGAATTCTGATTGGATAAAAACTCTATAACCTAAAAACAACAGCATTGAAAGGAGCATAACATTACATGTGGATATGAATACTTTTAGATATTTAGGCAAAGTAAATAAAAAAATATTTTTGTCTTTAATTATGATCATGATTTCTGGTTATGTTAGGCCAGGAGAGAAGACCTTGCTGGGCCTGACGGCACACCACTGGGTGTTACCGTTATGCTAAAAACATGCTAAACGTGAAGAAAAAGCTAAAATATTGCTTACGGTTCAATATGTCATCATCACACAGATCAACATGCATTTTTGCATTTAAGATAAACATGAATTGGGTTTTTGTGTTTATCTGGAAAAATAAAAATCCATAAAAGGAAAACAGCACCTAATCAAATTTTATGGCAATATTTTGATGAAAATAAACCCTTTTTTGTTTGTTTAAAATCTGCCATATATGATAAAAATCAAAAAACGGCCAACATTATGTTTCTTGATTTGTGTTTCAGAATTGGAAATAGAATCAATGGAAGGTACTGTTAAAAACTGCCAGTGTATATACATATAGACCTGTGGAAGAATTAAAAATTGAATTTTTATTTATTTAACATGGAAAAAATCTCTTTGGAAAAACCATGTATAACGAGGGTCTGTGTACCTTCCATTCATTTATTTCCAATTCTGAAACGCAAATCAAAAAACAAAATGGAAGGACATTTTTCAATTTTTATTATATATGTCAGATTTTAAAACAAACAAAAAAAGAATGTATTTTCTTTAAAATATTGCCATCAAATTGGATTTGGTGCTCTTTTTCCTTTTATGGATTTTATTTTTTCCAGATAAACACAAAAATCGAAAAACAAAATGCAAAAATGCGTGTTTATCTGTGTGATGACAAATTGAACCGGAAGCAGTATATTAGACTTTCCTTTGTGTTTAGCCTGTTTTTAGCATAACATTAACATTTATGTTCAGCAGACGTCCTATTGTCGTTTTTAAAAAAGTGTCATTAAAAACAGTGACACAAATTTTGCTTCAGAAATGAAAATTAAAAAAAAAAGGCCCGAAATTCGCTTTTTGATCTGCATTTAATAATTTGAAATGGAATGAATGGATGGTACACGGACCAATGAGTAGGACAAAAGGAAAATGATGGCCAAATATAAGGCAACAATTTATTGAAAGGACAAAAACACAGATTTTGTCTCTTGAGGCAGTGGTTCTCAACCTTTTTTCAGTGATGTACCCCCTGTGGACATTTTTTTAATTCAAGTACCCCCTAATCACAGCAAAGCATTTTTGGTTGAAAAAAAGATAAAGAAGTAAAGTACAGCACTATGTCACCAGTTTCTGTTTTATTAAATTGTATAACAGTGCAAAATATTGCTCATTTGTAGTGGTCTTTCTTGAACTATTTGGAAAAAAAGATAAAAATAACAAAAAAATTGTTGAAAAATAAACAAGTGATTCAATTTTAAATAAAGATTTTTACACATAGAAGTAATCAACTTAAAGTGCCCTCTTTGGGGATTTTAATAGAGATCCATCTGGATATATGAACATAAATCTATACATTTCTTCACAAAAAATAAATCTTTAACATCAATATTTATGGAACATGTCCACAAAAAATCTAGCTGTCAACACTGAATATTGCATTTTTGCATTTCTTTTCACAGTTTATGAACTTACATTCATATTTTGTTGAAGTATCATTCAATAAATATATTTATAAAGGATTTTTGAATTGTTGCTATTTTTAAAATATAAAAAAAAAAATTTCAAGTACCCCTTTGCATACCTTCAAGTACGCCCAGGGGTCTGCGTACCCCTATTTGAGAACCACTGTCTTGAGGGATAAAACTGCTTAAGTCATTTTTTTCTGCATTTGACGTTCTGCGGTCATTTCGCTTTGGTTCATCCATCCATCCATTCATTTCCTACCGCTTATTCCCTATTGGGGTCGCGGGGGTGGCGGGCGCCTATCTCAGCTATAATCAGGCGATTCAGTGTCAAACTAATAAAAATACTGTATTAATAAAGTTTCTTTCAGGGTGTACCCCGCCTTCCGCCCGATTGTAGCTGAGATAGGCACCAGCGCCCCCCGCAACCCCAAAGGGAATAAGCGGTAGAAAAAGATGGATGGATGGATGGATATAAATTCACTTGGTGTCCAAATATCAGCATGAGTAACAAAGTCAAGATTTAGTCATGTTAGCAGTAATTAGTATGAAGTAGCATTGTTGTCATTAAGTCAGTACAAGACATTACTCTGCTTTACATGACGCACAAATCAAATCAAATCATCCATCACAGGTCAGCTGACAAATTTGTCAAGTGTCCTTTTGGACTCCAATGTCCCAACGATTCCTGACAGTGGACCATCAGTTGTTAGTCATTTGTTTGCCGAGTCTGCGTCCGCCCGGCCGTCGACCTGCCCAATCCACCAATAGGAAAAAAGGGGCGGAGTCGGCCAGCTTATAAAGTCTTTCCCACCGTCTTGGGCGGGAAAAGCCGAGATGAAGACGAAGACCTCGCTACTGCTGCTCTTCCTGTGTGTGAGCGCCGTCGTTCCTCAGGACGACCTGGACTACGACGACTTTGAGGAGGTAGGTGAACAGGTCGGATTCTGTAGAGCGCGTGTTCAAGATGGCTGCTGACTGTTAGTGTTTTTGCGTACAGGATGCACAGAGCCCGTCGAAGACCAACACAACAGTACGTCCGTCTCCTCGTCGACTAAGTAAAAAACAAGTTCTCAGCATCCTCTTCTTGTCTGTCCACAGACTGAAACCGGGCCGGGTGCCCGCGGCCATCGCCCATTGACCCGAGGCCGGGACTCCTACAGACCCAACAGCTATTCTCCGCCACCTATTAGTGGCGGCAGCAGGTCTGTCTCGCACACACACACACACACACACACACACACACACACACACACACACACACACACACACACACACACACACACACACACACACACACACACACACACACTGATGGTGACTGGGCTTTTGAGCAGGTACCGCGGACGCCCCACCACCGAACCTCCCAAAGGACACGAAGTAGAAGAGAAGAAGTCGCACCCGGAGTCGGGAGGATGCTCGTACGGCTTTGAGGAATTAGTACGTTTTCTTGACTTTCTTCATTTCATCGATGTGTCTCGGAACCAAGTGACCCTTGAACCTTTCGTTAGGGCGTGCTGTGTCCAAACGGCTGCGAGCTGAAGACGGCGTTGGTCAAGCAAGAGAGGAGCGTCATGGTGGTACGTCCACACTAACTTTGTAGTGGGTGGAGCCTCCGAGCGCTCTCTCGACCAACTTCCTGTTTGTAACAGAGCATAAACGAGATGAAGCCTCAAGTGGACCAGCTGTTGCACTCGTCCAACACTATCTATAACTACGCCACCGCCATGTCTACCTCGTTAAGGGAACGCCAGCGAATAATTACAGGTGCGAATCGTCATTGCCTCGTTGCCCAGCGACGGTCCTCACCTGTGCGTCCTGTACCCGCAGGCAACGATCGGGTTGTGAGTGAGTTCTCGGGGCGGGTGGAGGAGCAGCACGCCTTTATCAAGGAGACCGTGGACACGATCTTCCCCTCCTCCATTCGAGTGCTGCAGGTGGGTCAGGTGTTAGAGGAAGACCAACGTTGTCGTGGTCCTCAAACGTTTTGCTTTGCAGGGCGTCGTGGACAAGATCCGCCAGAAGATCCAGAAGCTGGAGAAGGCCATCCAGACCCAAAGGGAGGAGTGCAAGGAGCCGTGCCAGACCACCTGTCCCATCCCTGTGGTGACTGGTGAGTGCAGAGAGACACGCTCACTCTTCCCCCGGTCTGAATGACCTCCTGTGTGATGCAGGAAAGGATTGTGAGGACATATACCGCCGTGGAGGAAAAGACTCGCAGATGTACCTAATCCAACCAGACAACTTCTTCCCGCCGTACAGGGTCTTCTGTGACCAGACCACCCAGAACGGAGGTGGGTGAGGAGGGTCCATGAGAAGTGTGGTGAGGAACGCTGACAAACACTAACATGGTCTCTCAGGTTGGCTCCTCATCCAGAACAGACTGGACGGCAGTGTGGACTTCGGCCGACGTTGGGACGAGTATCGACGCGGCTTCGGGAACATTGCGCTTGACGTGGGCAAGGGTCACTGCAACACCCCAGGTCAGTTTTTTTGCTTTGTTCTCTCAGTGGCACTAGGGCGTGCTCACGGTCTGTCATGTGACAGGTGAATACTGGCTGGGCAATGAGCACATCAGTCAGCTGACCAAGATGGGCCCCACCGAGCTTCTTGTGGAGATGGAGGACTGGACAGGGGCCAAGGTGAGCGTGACCACACCTGGCTCCCTTTACCATGTTTAGCACGAGTGTTGCGTTTAGGTCCACGCTCAGTATCACCAGTTCACCGTGCAGTCCGAGTCGTCCAACTACGTGCTAGCGGTGGACTCGTACTCCGGCAACGCCGGGAACTGTCTCATGGATGGGGCGCAGGCGCTGTCGGGGGAAAACCGCACCATGACCCGGCACAACGGCGCCATGTTCAGCACGTATGACCGAGACAACGATAACTGGTGGGTGTGGTTACAAATTATGTTCAAATAACCGAATTCCTGTCAAACTGCCTATCTTCTGCTCCTCTCCTCCCAGGAACCCCGGCGACCCCTCCAAGCAGTGCTCCAAGGAAGACGGAGGCGGCTGGTGGTACAACCGTTGCCACTCGGCTAATCCCAATGGACGATACTACATAGGCGGAGCATACACCCGCCAGATGGCCAAACACGGCACAGACGACGGTGTGGTGTGGATGAACTGGATGGGCAGCTGGTACTCGCTCAAAACCATCAGCATGAAGATCCGCCCTTACTTCGCCCAGTCGTGACCGCACTCGTCACACACCGAGACGACAATGTGAACGCGGGACATGGAAGAAAAATAAAAAACACGTCCACTTGTCAATCAACTTCCTTTTAGTTATTAAAAACAACAACACACACAAATGTTGACCTTAGACCTGGAGGGTATTCCAGATAGGACGTTTGAACAAACTGAGTCCAACCTACACTATTGGTTGATTTAAAACGGTTTCAGAGAGAAAATCATGAAACATGGAGTTTCACACTCGTGAATGTCATTGACATCCATAAAAAGATAACAATTTCAATTTGAAAAGGCAATCTCGGCAGTCCTCCAATGGGCTCACCACTCATAGGAGGGGCCATAGAGGTCGGGTGCATTGTGAGCTGGGCGGCAGCCGAAGGCAGGACACTTGGCGGTCCGATCCTCGGCTACAGAGGCTAGCTCTTGGGACGTGGAACGTCACCTCACTGGACCCTCTTCCACTCTGGCGTTGCCGGCAGTGAGAGGCGACGGGCTGGGGTGGCAATTCTCGTTGCCCCCCGGCTCAAAGCCTGCACGTTTGAGTTCAACCCAGTGGACGAGAGCGTAGCTTCCCTTCGCCTTCGGGTGGGGGGACGGGTCCTGACTGTTGTTTGTGCTTACGCACCAAACAGCAGTTCAGAATACCCACCCTTTTTGGGTACACTCGAGGGAGTACTGGAAAGTGCTCCTCCGGGTGATTCCCTTGTTCTACTGGGGGACTTCAACGCTCATGTTGGCAACGACAGTGAAACCTGGAGAGGCGTGATTGGGAAGAATGGTCGCCCGGATCTAAACCCGAGTGGTGTTTTGTTATTGGACTTTTGTGCTCGTCACGGATTGTCCATAACAAACACCATGTTCAAACATAAGGGTGTCCATATGTGCACTTGGCACCAGGACACCCTAGGCCGCAATTCCATGATCGACTTTGTAGTTGTGTCATCGGATTTGCGGCCTCATGTTTTGGACACTCGGGTGAAGAGAGGGGCGGAGCTTTCTACCGATCACCACCTGGTGGTGAGTTGGCTGCGATGGTGGGGGGAGGATGCCGGACAGACCTGGCAGGCCCAAGCGCATTGTGAGGGTCTGCTGGGAACGTCTGGCAGAGTCTCCTGTCAGAGAGAGTTTCAATTCACACCTCCGGGAGAACTTTGAACATGTCACGAGGGAGACTCTTGGTGTTCTCGCTGCTCCTTGGCGAGGCGCGGCACACTGCCAGTCCGTCATCACGGTAAATACCAAGGTTCAGGTTGAGGCTAGCAAGCTGGGAGAGGAGGAAACTCCCAACATATGCCAAATCTTCAAAGAAAACGGCCTACGGATCACGATTGAAGCCAACAAGCAAACCGTCAACTTCCTCGACGTCACTTTCAACCTGAGAAATAACAGCTACCAACCATTCACGAAACCCAACACAACACTCCAATACGTGCACCATGACAGCAACCACCCACCCACCACCACGAAAAGAATACCTACCGGAATTAATAAAAGGCTATCGATGCTGTCATCCAGCAAAGCTGAATTCGACCAAGCAACCCCCCCGTACCAGAAAGCACTTGATGAAAGCAGATACAACTTCACCCTCACCTATGAACCCACTCCAGGAAACCAACCAAAAAAGAGCAGAAAACGAAACAACATCATCTGGTACAATCCCCCATTCAGCAAAGACATCTCAACCAACATCGGCCGCAAGTTCCTCACTCTGATTGACAAACACTTCCCCAAAGGCAACACCCTAAGAAAAATATTCAACAAGAACAACATTAAATTGAGCTACAGCTGTATGAATAACATGCAACAAATCATTTCAAACCACAACAAAGCAATTGCAAAAGGACTGCCCACCCCCAGACCAAACGACTCTGAAACCAATAATGAATGTAACTGTCGCAAGAAACCTGATTGCCCTCTCAACGGAAGGTGCTTACAGACATCAGTCGTTTACCAAGCAAAGGTAACACGCAAGGACATTAACACATCCGACACATACGTAGGATTAACCGAAGGAGCGTTCAAAACAAGATGGAATAATCACAACGCCTCCTTTAGAAACCAGACTTTGCAGAATTCTACAGAACTCAGCAAACACATTTGGAACCTCAAAGACAATAATGTTGAATATTCAATAACATGGCAAATTCTTGCATCCAGCACACCTTACAACAGTGGTAATAAAAGTTGCAACCTATGCTTAAAAGAGAAACTGTTTATTATATACCATCCAGATCTATCATCCCTCAACAAGCGCAGTGAAATCATTTCAACATGCCGCCACAGACGGAAACACCTCCTAGGTAACACATGAGCCAATCACTACACCCTACGCCTGCCTGTACCCACCCACTCTGTGCTCTATATAAACCATTGTATGTGAATGCTTCCATTAAAATCTCCTGATGATTGAGGGAGGGAACCCCTCATGAAACAGATCTGTAGAGATGAAGTAGTCTTGTGATTTTTTTCCCACACCTACACATATATATATATATATATATATATATATATATATATATATATATATATATATATACATATATATATATATATATATATATATATATATGTATATATATATATATATATATATATATATATATGTATATATATATATATATATATATATATATATATATGTATATATATATATATATATATATATATATATATATATATATATATATATATATATAAGAAATACACAGTGATAAAAACACTGTTGTTCTACTAACTGTACTGTTCTTGCTGGTTACTAAAAAAAAAAACAACAACACTTACCTTTCACTATTTGAGTAACCTTTTTTCTGCCATTTGCTTACTGGCGAGAGTCACTTGCCGTTAGGTGCGCAACACCACGTAAATCAGTGGCCAATCAAAAAGCAACCCCATAATGCTGCAGCCAACATTCACCAGGAGATAGCAACAGACAGCATAGAATCACTCTATTACAGACGGCGTCGCCATGGCTGTAACTTCCTCGTTCTTCTGCTTTGTCTCCTTGTGTGTGCAGTTTTTTATTAAAATCCGTAGATGTTGTAACGTGATTGGGCAGGCAAGCTCTTTATATAACAGGAAAGCGGACGTGAAAACAGGCTGTCCCCACTCATGTCCGCATGGAGCTGGAGGGGGCGTGAATTTCGGGAGAAAATTTCTTCCGGTAGGTTTTCGGGAGAGGCGCTGAATTCCGGGAGGGTTGGCGATTATGATCCAGACACATGCCATATTCTCTTTATACAGTACATGACTCTGGTTTGATATTGTCATTACTGCCACAAGTGGTGAAAAGGTGTATTACATTTGAGAACAGATTACAGGAACAAAACATATATTTTTTGGTGCTCCTCTAGGGGGCGTTAGTGGCCAATTGAGAGTTAAAAAACACTGGTGTAAATTATTTAGAGCACAGGTGTCAAACTCAAGGCCCGGGGGCCACATCATTTTATCTGACCCGCAAACACCTGTGTCAATAAAGTACTCGATATTGTCTCACAAAATGTAATAGATTTTTTCAGTTTGAATAGAGAAAATATTATGTACTGCTTGAAATTGCATACCTGTTCAACTTTAATCGTATCCAATATTGCAATAAATATTGCAGTATATTATCGTACTGTCCAAACATGTCTTTGTCTAAATAAAAATACTTAACTTTACAGCAAACTAACCACCAAATTAATAAAAATGACAACAAATTGTGCACTATTTTTAGAGTATGTCACTGTAAATTGAAAAGAAATAAAAACATTTTGCGTTAAAAATTCTTTTGACTGAGCTGCCAGTTTTTGACTGTAAAATCTATTACTGTGAATGGAAAAAAAAGTTTGTTTTTACGGTAGAAAAACTGGCAGCTAAGTTGCCAGAATAAAAAAAAAATAACTTGTCCTGTTTTTCCATTCACAATGTAATGTTGTAAAAAAAACAATGACAATTTATTAGTAAAATCCTGGCAACGAAGATGCCAGCTTTTCCCTTAAACCCAAATAATTTAAAAAAAGTGGTAAAATGTGAAATGTTGTAAGAAAAAAAAAACTATGTTTTTTTTTACCAAAATTTTGTAAATGTTAAGTTTTTACTGTAAAATTGAGAGTCTACTTAAGACAATGTATTAATTAATCATGAAATCCAGAGGCAAATTCATACATTATTCACTGTTACAGGCGGCCTTCTGATGGCAGCCATAACGTCCACGTGGCCCTCAATGAAAACCAGTTGGACGTCCCTGATCTCGAGCTACTCACAGCTGAACATGAGTGGGATGTCCTGAACTCTTCTTACCTATAATCAGCTACATTGCGATACAGTCAAAGTTCAATGACAGTGCAGCCAAAGTCATCATTAAACAAGAGTGCCCAAACAGGATGTCCAATTTAAACGATGTGCATTTGGATTCTTGATAGTTGAAACATTTCAATGGATGCTGGCAGGTGTCTCATTTGAAGTGATCAGAATAGATCTGATAGTTTTCTGAAAGATTCTTTTATCATTTTATCACGTGTAGTATACATCCAAAACCTCAAATGCAATATAATGTTTCACTTTCCAGGGGCGTTGGACTTACTCCAGCGTCAATGGTGTGTCAGAATTAAAGTACATAAATCGATGGGAGAATAGCAGAGTGACAGATTTGAACATTTGAGGGTTGCTCCATCCAAAATCTTCATCGTGGATGAAGGTGCGCAGTGACGCACTAAAGTCCAGTATGGGAATGCTGCGCTGCTAGACTCTGCGTAATTGTGCAACTTTTTAAGGCCTAAAGGGAGCATACTGTGGTAGTTATGTCCAAGGACACCGTGTTTGTTGACTTTGTCCCGCAAAGCACTCGTGTTTATCAACCCTTGACCTTCCTGTACACACACGCACACAAATTTTTTTGCCTTTTTAGGACTTCCGAAAAATGCCCTACCTCTTTAGGACCACTCTTTCCAGATATATAAACATTTGCATTGACAACTTTAAAAACATATACATACTATGCAAATAGAAAAAACTTTTTGTGAAAAATGAGTTCGAATTTCACAAAAAAAGGTCACAATTTCACAAGAAAAACTTTGAACTTCGGCAGTATTGTAATAAAAGTCGTCATTTTACCCAACGTGAGTCAAAATTTTACAAGAAAAACGGAACATTGGTGCAATATTGTGATAAACATTGGAATTTCACTCAGTAACAGTCACAATTTTATAACAAAACTTAAACATTTTGGCAACATTGTAATAATAATCGTAATTTTGCTTGGCAAAATCACGACAAAAATCATAATTTTACACACAAAATGTCACAATTTTACAAGAACAACAAAAAAAATTGACAATGTTGTGATGAGTCAGAATTTTGCATTAATAACTAATAATTTTACATTAAAAAAGTTATAATTTTACGAGAAAATATTGCAATATTACAGAAACAGAAAGAATATGAGAAATAGTTCCCAATTTTATAAACAAAAAAGTTGACACATTGTGAGAAAAAGTTTTTAGTTAATTTATTTCTTGGGTAATTTTTTGTTTTTAATTGTTTTTTAATCTTCGTTGTATACTTCAAGTTATTACAATACGTCTCTATTTACTATTTATAGATTTTTTTTTAAATACATTTTGGCTAAAAGGGGACGAATTTAAATTTTTACACACATTTGTTATTTCATATGTTGGCCAGAGGGGTGCACTTTTAAAACCGACACACAGTCCATTTGAAAAATCCCTCCTTTTATATACATATATATTGTGTTGTGGTTTGTGCAGCCCTTTGAGACACTAGTGATTTAGGGCTATATAAGTAAACATTGATTGATTGATTGATTTTTGGGACCATCCTCATTTTGATAGATTTCACCAGCAGGGGTGCAAATGAGACATTCTCTATTAGATGCAATGGTTTTCCATATTGGGACCATGCTTGATGTCCAAACATGTTCACTGGTCCTCATATGGACAGCACTTTTCCTTGTTGATGTTTCAAGAAGGGTAGAATTACAAGAACACACACATACACATGCATGTTTTGCCTACTTTGTGTGGACCCACGTTTGGTCAGTCGGTTGTGAGGACCCCCCTTTCCACTATAGCTAGAATGATAAAAAAAAATACATCCAACACTAGATGGGAGTAGAGAGTTGCAACCTCACTCCAGAAAGCAAAACACCCAAAGTAAAAAAAAATACTTCGGTAGTTGTGAGGACCGACCGCTGTCGCGAGGTAGATTTGACAGTACACACACATGGTAATAATTTCTGTGAGTCGGCCATATACCCCCCCCCCCCCCCTCCACACACACACACACGCGCGCGCACACACACACACACACACACACACACACACACACACACACACACACACACACACACACACACACACACACACACACACAAACACACACAACACAGTAATTTAGGTGAACATGACTTTATTGACATCAGTGCAGAAAGTTCTGGAAACGAAAGGAGATGGTGACATCAGAAGGTTGCAGGTCGAACAAACATGCGTACTCTCTTGAGGCTGCGATTGGACCACACCACGCCCCCTTGGTAAATGGCGTTGAGGTTGGCCGACTGGCACTGGTCGTACCACCAGCCGCCGCCACGTGTTGCTGCACAATTTAGCGCCGTGCTGTCGTTGTCCGTGTCCCATGTGCTGAACTTCGCCCCGTGGTGAGCGGCCGTCAATGCGTCGCCGGCATCACCACTGTAGCCAGAAAGGCTTAAGCGGTAACCCTCCTCCTCGGGACCCACGCTCACAACGTATTCCGCACTGGTCACGCCGCCATCCTCGTCCTGCAGCTCCACCCTCAGCAGGTTCTCACCCTGATTGGTCAACAAGTGGAGGTTTTGGTTGCCCAGCCATACCTCCCCCCTCCCCTGTGCGTCCACACCGCCAAAGCCGCGGCGGTACTCGTCCCAAGTTCGGTTGAAGTTGAGCCCACCGCTCTCTCGCTGCTGGACTAACAACCAGCCCGGCATCAGCCCCTCCTGCTGGCAGTAGACTGCCACAGTGGCGGCGGCAGCGGCAGGTTTGACGTTAAACACGCCGCTGGTTTCCCCCTGGGTGTGCTTGTGGAAGATTTCGACACAATCTGCAACACATCAGTTGTTTCACAGTCCACATTTATTTCCAGGAAATTCAACACGACGCTAACAAAGCTAAACATAATCACTTTCTACTTTTGCTGGTATAGCTGGCAATCTAATACTAATGCTAATGCCAATGCTGGCGCGGGCACAGGTGGGCGGTGCTATTCCAGATCAGAGGTGGCGGTACCTTTTCCTGTGTAATCACTTTGGCGTGCAACGTGTGTGGTCTTTACGCTGCGAGCATCCACGTCAGGAACGTCGTCTTCCGTGTGGTCACCAAAGAACTTTCCCAGGTCATAGCCCACATCTGGGAACAGGGGTGACGTGCTCATTTTGACGCTCGAGTGGCCATCTTTGGCCCCGCCCATATGAACGGTCTTGATGGTGGAGGAGGCGTGGCTTACACCGGGGAAGAAGGAGTCCAGCCCTCCCTTGATGTCGTGACAGCCGTCCTCAGTTGTCTCCACTACTTTTTCCACTGGGCCGTCCGCAGTCATCACCGTGGTGCGCTTGACGGTCTTAACGCAGCGGCTTGTGTCGGTCGTGGTGTGATACACCTTGTCCACACCACCGCCACCAAACGTCGTCCCAAAGTCACCATTGCTGCTTCCTACGAGCTCAGTTATGGACTTTGACGTCGTGGAGGAGCCAGTGGAGGAACCAGAGGAGGAGGACGAAGTACTTGGAACTTTGGAGATGGTTGCCGGGTAGGAGCTGGAACCTTCCTCCTCCAGTGTCAACTGGAGAGTTTTTACCTGACAAGTGGGGATCGAGATGAGTATACACATCTGACAGCTACATGTTAATGCGATATGTTAGCTAAAGGCCCTCCATCTGAATGCTCAAAGTTTGTACACTGAATACTAGATGTTATCGACATGCTAGAAGCTTAAAAACCAAGTTAGTGCTCTGAATGCGACATGTTAGTCACATGCTGACAGCCTAAATATTATGTTAGTGCTCCAAATGCTTTTCGTTAACCACATTCTAATGCCTAAGTAGTATGTTAGTTCTCTGAAAGCTATGTGTTAGCCACATGCTAATGCCTAAATACTACACTAGGGCTCTAAATAAGCATTTTAACTACATTCTAACGCCTAAATACTATGTTAGTGCTCTAAATGCTACATTTTAAGCACATACTAATGCCTAAATACTACATTAGTGCTCTAAATGCTACATTTTAACCACATACTAATGCCTAAATACTACATTAGAGCTTTAAATGCTACATTTTAACCACATTCTAATGCCTTAATACTATATTAGTGCTTGAATTGCTATATTTTAACCACATTCTAATGCCTAAATACTACGTTAGTGCTCTAAATGCTACATTTTAACCACAATCTAATGCCAAAATACTATGTTAGTGCTTTAAATGCTGAATTTTAACCACGTGCTAATGTCTAAATACTACATTAGTGCGCTAAATGCTGAATTTTAACCACATTGTAATGCCTAAATACTATGTTAGTGCTCTAAATGCTACATTTTAACCACAATCTAATGCCTAAATACTATGTTAGTGCTCTAAATGCTGAATTTTAACCACGTGCTAATGTCTAAATACTACATTAGTGCGCTAAATGCTGAATTTTAACCACATTGTAATGCCTAAGTACTACAGTAGTGCTCTAAATGCTACATTTTAACCGCATGCTAATGCCTAAACACTACATTAGAGCTTTAAAAGCTACATTTAACCACATTCTAATGCCTTAATGATATTAGTGATTTAAATGCTACATTTTAACCAAATGCTAATGCCTAAATACTACATTAGAGCTTTAAAAGCTACATTTTAACCACATTCTAATGCCTAATGATATATTAGTGCTTAAAATGCTATATTTTAACCACATTCTAATGCCTAAATACTACATTAGTGCTCTAAATGCTACATTATAAGCACATGCTAATGCCTAAATACTACATTAGTGCTCTAAATGCTGAATTTTAACCACATTCTAATGCCTAAATACTATATTAGTGCTCTAAATACTACATTTTAACCACATGCTAATGTCTAAATACTACATTAGTGCTCTAAAGTCTGCATTTTAACAACATTCTAATGCCTAAATATTAGGTTAGTGCTCTAAATGCTCCATTTTAACCACATGCTAACGCCTAAATACTACATTAATGCTCTAAATGCTGACTTTTAACCACATTGTAATGCCTAAATCCTACAGTAGTGCTCTAAATGCTACATTATAACCGCATGCTAATGCCTAAATACTACATTAGAGCTTTAAAAGCTACATTTTAACCACATTCTAATGCCTTAATGATATATTAGTGCTTTAAATGCTACATTTTAACCGCATGCTAATGCCTAAATACTACATTAGAGCTTTAAAAGCTACATTTTAACCACATTCTAATGCCTAATGATATATTAGTGCTTAAAATGCTACATTTTAACCACATTCTAATGCCTAAATACTACGTTAGTGCTCTAAATGCTACATTTTAAGCACATGCTAATGCCTAAATACTACATAAGTGCTCTAAATGCTACATTTTAAGCACATGCTAATGCCTAAATACTACATTAGTGCTCTAAAGTCTGCATTTTAACAACATTCTAATGCCTAAATATTAGGTTAGTGCTCTAAATGCTCCATTTTAACCACATGCTAACGCCTAAATACTACATTAATGCTCTAAATGCTGACTTTTAACCACATTGTAATGCCTAAATCCTACAGTAGTGCTCTAAATGCTACATTATAACCGCATGCTAATGCCTAAATACTACATTAGAGCTTTAAACGCTACATTTTAACCACATTCTAATGCCTTAATGATATATTAGTGCTTTAAATGCTACATTTTAACCGCATGCTAATGCCTAAATACTACATTAGAGCTTTAAAAGCTACATTTTAACCACATTCTAATGCCTAATGATATATTAGTGCTTAAAATGCTACATTTTAACCACATTCTAATGCCTAAATACTACGTTAGTGCTCTAAATGCTACATTTTAAGCACATGCTAATGCCTAAATACTACATAAGTGCTCTAAATGCTACATTTTAAGCACATGCTAATGCCTAAATACTACATTAGTGCTCTAAATGCTACATTTTAAGCACATGCTAATGCCTAAATACTGCATTAGTGCTCTAAATGCTGAATTTTAACCACATTCTAATGCCTAAATACTATATTAGTGCTCTAAATACTACATTTTAACCACATGCTAACGTCTAAATACTACATTAGTGCTCTAAAGTCTGCATTTGAACAACATTCTAATGCCTAAATACTAGGTTAGTGCTCTAAATGCTACATTTTAACCACATGCTAACGCCTAAATACTACATTAGTGCTCTAAATGCTAAATTTTAACAACATTCTAATGCCTAAATACTATATTAGTGCTCTAAATGCTACATTTTAACCACATGCTAATGTCTAAATTTTACATTAGTTCTCTAAATGCTGAATTTTAACCACATTCTAATGCCTATTAGTGCTCTAAATGCTACATTTCAACCGCATGATACCACCTAAATTCTACATTATTGCTCTAAATGCTCAATTTTAACCACATTCTAATGCCTAAATACTAGGTTAGTGCTCTAAATGCTACATTTTAACCACATGCTAACACCTAAATACTACATTAAAGCTCTAAATGCTACATTTTAACCACAATCTAATGCCTAAATACTATGTTAGTGCTCTAAATGCTACATTTTAACCACAGGCTAACGCCTGAATACTACGTTAGAGCTCTAAATGTTACATGTTACCCACATGCTAATGTCTAAATATTATTTTATTGCTCTGAATGCTACATGTTAGCCACATTTTTTAATGCCTAAATTCTATGTTAGTGCTCCGAATGCTACATGTTAGCCACATGCTAATGCCTAATTATTACATTATTGTTCTGATTGCAACATGGTGGCAACATAATAGCGAGTAGTGTTTAAATGCTATATGTAGCTGCGTGATAGCCTGAATGCGTAATGTGAGTGCTCTGAAGCCTACATGTTAGTGGCATAATAGCTTCAGATTACAGATAGCTAGCAAGGCACATTCTGACCTCACGGAACATGTCTTGTCTCTGCTGTCCACTGTGGTCCCCGAGGTCTTTGGACTTGAACACGTTATCCTGAAGTATGTTGTGCAGCTCCGTGCTCTTCAACACTTTCAGCGTTCTCACGGAATCGACGCGCTGCAACTCTTGCGACTGAAGTTGGTTGACCTGGGGAAGGCACATTTTCAAAAAAGAATGCGATGTTGCTGTTGTCTCTGTTCCTCAGAAGCCGGCTGACCTGTTTGTCCAGCGTCACGTAGCTGTCGCGGTCCACCTGGTACTCGGAGTAAGTTTTACAGGAACCTTTGCAAGATCGCAGCTTGATGTCGATGTCCACCTGGCGGGAGGAGGCCGAAACCCTCAAACCTGCTTCCTGGTTTTAGTTATGGTATTGCGCAATCATGCTCACCTCTAACATCTGCATGGCGGCGGCCTGGTCAGCGACCCGATCCCTGAGTGCCGCTAGCACCCTGAGCTGCCTGTCGATCTTCACCTTCATGTCCCCGATCCTCTGGCGAAGGTTCTGCGCCAAGTCGTAGTAGCGGCCGTCGTGACCTGTGGGAAGAGGACATATCAGGTGATGAGTGGCACCACCAAGTGCTGGACAGCAGGGGACAAGGTGTAAGGGGACTGACCGGTGTTGAGGTTCAGTCTTTCCTTCAGGTATTCGTATGTCTGCTTCGTCACTTGATCCGCTGACCTCTGCCTTTGTTGGTTGTTCTCCAGCAGGCTGCGGATCTTCTCGATCTTCTTCAGCAGGCTGTGGTCTCGGTAGTCCATCAGTCCTTGGATCCTGCAGCCCGACGGGCACTTGGGACCCTGGTGAAAGAAATAGGTTTGCTCAAAAGGCCGATATTACGCATGTGAGCTTAGCGTACCCAGTCGTCGTCAGTGCAGAACGGCCACTCCTTCTGGGTGGCGCACTTGTCGGAGCGGGTACTTGGCTCCATGGGCCGTGTTCCTCTGGGGTCCAGCGCGCTAGCCTGAATAGGGTCTTGTCATAAGTGAGAACAGAAGATGTATGTACAGAAAGACCGGTACTCACCAATGAGGCGGCGGCGCATACGAACACCAGCAAGCTGACTCTTTCCATCTTGATCGTTGTTGAATGTTCCGTCGGAGGAGGAGGTCGTTGCTTTTCAAGTCCTGCGGAGTTGAGTAAACCCGGCTGGCTGATGGGGCGCCAACCTGCACTTTGAACTCAAACATCAACACACGCCGGCCTGTCCTGGGGACACTGACGGTAAATGTGAGGCCGTGGAGTCATGTGACCTTTTCAACATTGCAACATTGCAACATCCCTGCCGGGACGCACACCCCCACATTGAAATCCAGTTTATTAGTCACGCAAACACATTGTTACACATTTTGGAACATGAGCATTGTGCACTACTTGAGGCAGCCTGGTGACGTCATTAAGGGGCCTCAGTGATTCTTAACTATAGGGCCCAGAGCGCCTACGAGAGAGCCGCCCAAAAATATCTGTTTCCTAGCTGAGGTCTGTATGGGCCGCAGCGCTACTTAGTTGTAATACACTTTCCCACCACTTGTGGCAGTAACGACCATCCATCGATTCCATCCATTTTTTACCGCTTGTCCCTTTTGGGGGTGCGGAGGGTTATGGAGCCTATCTCAGCTGCATTCGGGTGGAAGGCGGAATACACTCTGGACAAGTCGCCCCCTCATCACAGGGCCAACACAGACAACATTCACACTCACATTCACAATCTCAAACAGAAGAATTCTGGAGCTGAAGTCTTCCAAAACTTTTTCCCACTAAAATGTCGTAAGGCAGGGGTCACCAACGCGGTGCCCGCGGGCACTAGGTAGCCCGTAAGGCAGGGGCGTCGCCAGACAGATTTCACTGGGGCACGTGCCCCACTGTTGATCTGCAGTGCCCCAGTAAAAATTTCACCAATAAAAAAAAAACACTTCAGAGTTTTAAGTCTACATAACATAGACAACAGCGCACATACTACTTAGTATGGTAATTGATTGCTCCTTCCGCCCGATTGTAGCTGTGATAGGCGCCAGCGCCCCCCGCGACCCCAAAAGGGAATAAGCGGTAGGAAATGGATGGAAATGGATGTATTCACTCCACGTAACAATGAGCACATGGCTAATTAATATGGTAATTTATTCACGTGTGGATCGAGACTTCGATTGAGAGAGAGAGAGAGAGAGAGAGAGAGAGAGAGAGAGAGAGAGAGAGAGAGAGCGAGAGGATGAGAATCACTGATAGAGGAAGGTAACGTTAGCCAACAACAATTTGTGAATTACATTATTTTGATTTTGATTTGACTCAAACTGGATTTAAGAAAGTTATTCGCCCGCAGCAGAGAAGAAGCAGCAGGAATGAGAGACGTAAGTGAAGTCCTAGCTAGCTAGGCAACATCATTGTCTTAAGTTGATGCTAAGTTAGCTAACGTTATTCCTTGTATGAAGACAAACATATTAATTTGCTGTACGAGCTGTCGGGGGAATTTCCAACGAACATGAAACATAATGTTGGTTATTGTCTGCTGGTTCTGCATCAATGATGATTTGGAGTAAGCATGTGTGAGTTGAGTGCTTCTCAAATGGCTTATCTTCAGGAAGAAAAACATTTTTCCATATCATCAAGTCGTGAGCCAAATTTTTAAATCATTCAAGTTTATTTCACAAAAGATAGCATAGTAGACTTGTCTTGTTAATGGGTGTGACTTTGACTAAAATAATCTTGTTTTGTCACCAGAAAAATGGCTACAGCCAAAGCATCTGGTTTTGTTTCCAGAAAAAATTGTAACATTTCTGTATTTGTTTTCAGAAAGATGGCTGAAAATATCGGGTTTTGTTGCCCCATTTAGATTTAAAAAAATATATATTTCCATGTCTGTCCTGAGTCCTCCTCCAACTTGTTAGTCGGTTTGCCTTTTGCTAAAATACTCACTAAAAGTCACAAGAAAAATGGCTAAAAATATCTGTTTTTGTTGCCACAATTTGATTTTTTTCTCCCTAAACTTTTTTTTTTCATGCACATATCTGACTGCGACTCACTGAAAATGACACACAATCCACTTTTATGTCACGACCCAGCAGTTGGGAACCCCTGGTCAACTGTATAACAGTTACTGTAATATTTCCATGTCTGTCCAGAGTGATTGACCACTTTGCAAAAATGAAAAGGAGACGTTACAGTTTACTTCTCAGAAAATGATTCCCTGAACAGACACACAACAGTTGTTCATTTATTCTACTACTGTGGCTTTATTGTTTTGTGTATATTTTATAGTTTTGTGTATCTGAAATAGGATTAGCCACATTGCCATAAATGGAAATTAAATAATATAAAAGAACTCAGAGATGTAGGGGTGCTTTATTTTTTGTTTTACTTTTGTAGATGTTAAATTTGCAGATGATTACTGCAATATATATTTCAAAAATATTCATTGCTCTTCCTTTTTGCTTTTACCAGTAGCAGTTTAGAAGTCTGGAGTAAAAAAAGTGCACTAGTAGGTCAAATGCATTAGTTAATTTCAGGTGGTTAATCAAAGATCCATACAACATAATCTGATATGATTTCATAGTTTAAAGCACTATTTATGTATTTTTTTATGACAAATAAGTTCTAAAAATGTTTTTACTTGCGCGCTTTGCACGCTCACATAAATTATTTGTGCCCCAGTACAGTATTAGGTCTAGTGACGCCCCTGCCGTAAGGACCAGATGAGTCGCCCGCTGGCCTTTTCTAAAAATAGCTCAAATAGCAGCACTTACCAGTGAGCTGCCTCTATTTTTTACATTTTATTTATTTACTAGCAAGCTGGTCTCGCTTTGCTCGACATTTTTAATTCTAAGAGACACAAAACTCAAATAGAATTTGAAAATCCAAGAAAATATTTTAAAGACTTGGTTTTTACTTGTTTGAATAAATTAATTTATTCTTTTTTACTTTGCTTCTTATAACTTTCAGAAAGACAATTTTAGAGAAAAAATACAACCTTAAAAATGATTCCAGGATTTTTATACACATATACCTTTTTACCTTTTAAATTATTTCCTCTTCTTTCCTGATAATTTAAATCAATGTTGAAATATTTTTTTTTTATTGTAATGAATAATAAATAAATTTTTATTTAATTCTTCATTTTAGGTTCTGTTTTTTCAACGAATAATATTTGTGAAATATTTCTTCAACCTTATTATGATTAACATTCAAAAAAATTATTCTGGCAAATCTAGAAAATCTGTAGAATCAAATTTAAATCTTATTTCCAAGTCCTTTGAATTTCTTTTAAAATTTTTGTTCTGGAAAATCTAATAGAAATAATGATTTGTCTTTGTTAGAAATATAGCTTGGTCCAATTTGTTATATATTCTAACAAAGTGCAGATTGGATTTCAACCTATTTAAAACATGACATCAAAATTCTAAAAAATAATCTTAATCAGGAAAAATTACTAATGATGCTCATAAATTCTTTTTTTTATTTTTTCAGAAAGATTCAAATTAGCTAGTTTTTCTCTTAATTTTTTTCGGTTGAATTTTGAATTTTAAAGAGTCAAAATTGAAGATAAACTATGTTTCAAAATTAAATTTTCATTTTTTTTCCTGTTTTCTCCTCTTTTAAACTGTTCAATTAAGTGTTTTTTTCATCATTATTCTCTACAAAAAACCTTCTGTAAAGGAAAAAAAATGTACGACGGAATGACAGAAATACCCATTTTTTATATACAGTATATATATATATATATATATATATATATAAAATAATAATAATAATAATTTGTATCGGCTGCTGTGTTGGATCCACATATGTGGTCCTCTCCAAGGTTCTCATAGTCATCATTGTCACCGACGTCCCACTGGGTGTGAGTTTTCCTTGTCCTTATGTGGGCCTACCGAGGATGTCGTAGTGGTTTGTGTTGTGGTTTGTGCAGCCCTTTGAGACACTAGTGATTTAGGGCTATATAAGTAAACATTGATTGATTTATTGATTGAAAAATGTATCAATTCATGAGTGGGGGACCATTTGGATCCCAAAAATATTTAGTGGGATTTTATTTATCTTTTCTCTGTTATTACTCAAAAATAATAATTAATTAAAAACGATGGTGTCTTGCATTATTGATTTTTTTAGGGCTCCTATTACCTCACATCAAACATTGCTTTTTGTACGTTTTGGGCGGTGGGGGAAATACTGCATATTTAAGTTTTACTATAAAAAACAAAGTTGTCTTTGACAGAAAAGGCTTTTTTTTTTTTTTTTTACTTTATATCCACCTGAAGTTGATATAGAGATTTAGTGTAAACATTAAATTAAAAGAAAAATATAATTTGACTTGTTTTTAACATTTAATCTGACTGAGACCCTTTATGGTGCCCGGGAGCCTTAAAAGTAAAAATAAAAAAATCCGTATATTTTGTCATGGTTTCGAAATGAAAAATATCAAAATGGCCCCTGCATGGTTTATTTTTCCGTGTGCGGCCCTCAGCGGAAAAAGTTTGGACACCCCTGGCCTAAAACATGGGTAACTTACACATCTGTGAAGGCACTATTAATGCTGAAAGGTACAGTCAAGAAAATAAGTATTTGAACACCCTGCTATTCTGCAAATTCTCCCACTTATAAATCATGGAGGGTCTGAAATGTTCACGGTAGGTGCATGTCTACTGTATGAGAGATAACCTAAAAAGAAAAATCCAGAAATCACAATCTATGATTTTTTAACAATTTATTTGTGTGATGAAGATGAAAATAAGTATTTGAACACCAACATTAATATTTGGTAGAGTAGCCTTTGTTTGCAATTACAGAGGTCAAAGGTTTCCTGTAATTCTGTACCAGGTTTGCACAGACTGCAGGAGGGATTTTTGCCCACTCCTCCACACAGATCTTTTCTAGATCAGTCAGGTTTCTGGGCTGTCTCTGAGTAACACAGACTTTCAGCTCCCTTCAAAGATTTTCAATTGGATTTAGGTCTGGAGACTGGCTAGGCCACTCCGTAACCTTGATATGGTTCTTATGAAGGCACTTCTTGGTTTTCCTGGCTGTGTGCTTTGGGTCATTATCATGTTGGAAGATCCAGCCACGACTCATCTTCAATGATCTGACTGAGGGAAGGAGGTTTTTGGCCAAAATCTCATAATACATGGCTGCAGTCATCCTCTCCTTAATACAGTACAGTCATCCTGTCCCATGAGCAGAAAAACAACCCCAAAGCATGATGCTACCACCCCCATGCTTCACAGTAGGATGGTGTTCTTGGGATGGTACGCATCATTCTTCTTCCTCCAAACACGCATAGTGGATTCATGACCAAAAAGGTCAATTTTGGTCTCATCTGTCCACATGGCTTTCTCCCATGACTCCTCTGGATCATCCAAATGGTCATTGGCAAACTTAAGACGGGCCTTAACATGTGCTGGTTTAAGTAGGGGAACTTTCCGTGCCATGCATGATTTCAAACCATGACGTATTAGTGTATTACCAACAGTCACCATGGAAACAGTGGTCCCAGCTCTTTTCAGGTCATTGACAAAGTCCTGCCGTGTAGTCCTGGGCTGATTCCTCACCTTTCTTAGCATCATTGAGACCCCACCAGGTGATATCTTGCATGAGGCTCCACTCCCGTTGAGATTGAACGTCATGATTAGCTTCTTCCATTTTCTAATGATTGCTCCAACAGTGGACCTTTTTTCCTCAAGCTGCTTGGCAATTTCTCCAGAGCCCTTTCCATCCTTGTGGAGTTGTACAATTTTGTCTCTGGTGTCTTTGGACAGCTCTTTGCTCTTAGCCATGCTGAATGTTTGGGTCTTACTGATTTTATGAGGTGGACAGGTGCCTTTATGCAGCTAACGACCTCACACAGGTTCATATGATTCACGATAATACAGTGGAATGGAGGACTTTTAAAGGCGGACTAACAGGTTTTTGAGGGTCAGAATTCTAGCTGAAAGACAGGTGTTCAAATACGTATTTTCAGCTGTATCACACGAATAAATTGTTGAAAAATCATATATTGTGATTTCTGGATTTTTCTTTTTAGGTTATCTCTCATACAGTGGAGATGCACCTACTGTGAAAATTTCAGACACCATGATTTCTAAGTGGGAGAACTTGCAAAATAGCAGGGTGTTCAAATACTTATTTTCTTGACTGTACATACAGGTTTTGGAGCAAGATATGTTGCCATCCAAGCAACGTTATCATGGACGCCCCTGCTTATTTCAGCAAGACAATGCCAAGCCACGTGTTACAGCAGCGTGGCTTCATAGTAAAAGTGTGGGTACTGGTCTGGCCTGCCTGTAGTCCAGACCTGTCTACCATTGAAAATGTGTGGCGCAATATGAAGCCTAAAATACGACCACTGAGACTGGACTGTTGAACAACTTAAGCTGTACATCAAGCAAGAATGGGGAAAAAAATCCACCTAAAAAGCTTTAAAAATTGGTATCCTCAGTTCCCAAATGTTTAAAGTTAAAGTTAAAGTACCAATGATTGTCACACACACACTAGGTGTGGTGAAATTTATCCTCTGCATTTAACCCATCCCCTTGATCACCCCCTGGGAGGTGAGGGGAGCAGTGAGCAGCAGCGGTGCCACACCCGGGAATCATTTATGATTTAACCCCCAATTCCAACTCTTGATGCTGAGTGCCAAGCAGGGAGGAAATGGGTCCCAAATTTATAGTCTTTGGTACGACTCGGCCGGGGTTTGAACTCCCAACCTACCGATCTCAGGGCGGAAACTCTAACCACTAGGCCACTGAGCGGTATACCTGCAACTACTGAGTGTTGTTGTTAAAAGGAAAGGCCATGTAACACAGTGGTAAAAATGCCCCTGCCAACTTTTTTGCCACGTGTTGCTGCCATTAAATTCTAAGTTAATGATTATTTGCCAAAAAAAATTACGTTTCTCAGTACGAACATTAAATATCTTGTTTTTGCAGTCTATTCAATTGAATATAAACTGAAAAGGAATTTCAACTTCATCATTGTATTTTTATTTTTATTTACAATTTACACGAGGCGCCAACTTCACTAGTTTTAGGTTTTGTAGATCTTCACACCAGTTGGCACTCAAGCCAGTGATGAGTAAACATGTCTATAAATTTGGTCAAAACCTGTGGTCAAGAAAAGGGCTAAAGCAATCCAAAACTTCAAAATTCAGTAGAGAGCTTCTCTGAGTTCGTCCACAAAGTGAATTACATCGCAAAAACAAAGAAAAAAAAGACATGTCAATAAAACAGCGCTTTGTTTATTTCTGTAAAATTTCAACCACATTTGAACACATAAGTAGTACACAAAGGCACTAAAGCTGGCCAGGTGTGTGGATGCCAACATGCTGTGCTAGCAGCCTTGTCCTTTCACAATAAAGGGACTTCATATCAAGTTGATACACCATCATCAAAGACGTATAACAGTCATCTACTTCCTCCCAATAAGTGAGGACATGTTTGATAACATTCTGCGTTCTCACACACAGGAGACCAACATAAAGGTGTTTGACATGGTGACACCCTTCTTTCAATTAAGTCACATTATGGGGGTTGTGGGTCTTCCTTGTAAGCTCTTCGCTCTAGTTTTTTATTTTTTTTATTTTTTTAAACGAGTCAATTAGAGCCGTGTGTGTTGTCAGCAGAGCAGGGACTTGAAGTCAGGAAGTCCACTGAGTTTTAAGTCCAGCAACATCTGAGCAAAGGCTTTTCCCTGCAGGAGGTCCACACACATGACAATCACCTTGTGTGTGTGTGTGTGTGTGCACTTTACCTGGGGATCACTGCGCAGGGATGCCACTCCTCCCCCGCCAAGAGAATTTTTAAGGACAAAGTTGAGAGCGTTGATGCCTGGCAGAGTGTATCTATGTCACGCACGCACGCACGCACGCACGCACGCACGCACGCACGCACGCACGCACGCACGCACGCACGCACGCACGCACGCACGCACGCACGCACGCACGCACGCACGCACGCACGCACGCACGCACGCACGCACGCACGCACGCACGCACGCACGCACGCACGCACGCACGCACGCACGCACGCACGCACGCACGCACGCACGCACGCACGCACGCACGCACGCACGCACGCACGCACGCACGCACGCACGCACGCACGCACGCACGCACGCACGCACGCACGCACGCACGCACGCACGCACGCACGCACGCACGCACGCACGCACGCACGCACGCACGCACGCACGCACGCACGCACGCACGCACGCACGCACGCACGCACGCACGCACGCACGCACGCACGCACGCACGCACGCACGCACGCACGCACGCACGCACGCACGCACGCACGCACGCACGCACGCACGCACGCACGCACGCACGCACGCACGCACGCACGCACGCACGCACGCACGCACGCACGCACGCACGCACGCACGCACGCACGCACGCACGCACGCACGCACGCACGCACGCACGCACGCACACACACACACACACACACACACACACACACACACACACACACACACACACACACACACACACACACACACACACACACACACACACACACACACACACACACACACACACACACACACACTGTATTATGGGCATCCTTGAGCATGCAACAAGCCGTTTGAGGCCATTTCCCAACAAATAAAACCCACCTAGAGCCGCAAACTGTTCTGTCCCTACGTTTGACACCCCTGTTCTATAGCATTTATGAAATCAAACACTAGACAGAAAACGACTCACATTTTCCCATGCTCCTGAGCTGCTATAAACTGGCTCACAAACTTGAATTTGTAAACGTCATTTACCTCTTAAAAATATTTTTGCTCTGATCTGATTTCCGCAGCAGTTCCAAAATTGCCCTTTTTGGGTCATTTCCAGCTGGGTAGTTTTGCACGAATGCTGTGTGGATGTTCTAGAAATGTCTTTCATCATTTGATTTTTGTTTTGCCGTTTGCTTTTTTCTCTGCACTTATTAAGCACACAGGTGAACCAACATCCTCAACAGTGAAAGCAGATTAATCTATCCATGAAGAAATAAATGTTATATTTTCATTAGAAATGTTTCTTTTTTTAACCTGTCCTTTGCTAGCTTACCAGGTGTTGACCGCTAAAAACAATACCATTGCTTGGCAGCAAAAGATGATGCAAGCCATTAAAATACATTTGAATTATATATCAGAAGATCAGTAAACTCTCCAAAATAACAACTGTTACATTAAAATAAGCTAACTAAATACAAGACCCAAAACCAGTAAAGTTGGCACGTTATGTAAATCGTAGATAAAAAATAGAATACAATGATTTGCTAATCCTTTTCAACCTATATTTAATGGAATAGACTGCAAAGACAAGTTATTTAACGTTCAAACTGGAATCATTGATACATTATGCAAATATTAGGTAATTGGAATTTGATGCAAAGTGGAAAAGTGTTCGGTGGTCTGACGACTCCACATTTCAAATTGTTTTTGGATACGGTGTACGTCGTGTCCTCCGGAACAAAGAGGAAAAGAATCATCCAGATTGTTATAGGCGCAAAGTTGAAAAGCCAGCATCTGTGATGGTATAGGGGTGTATTAGTTCCCAAGGTATGGGTAACTTACACATCTGTGAAGGCACCATTAATGCTGAAAGGTACATTCATCTTTTGGAGCAACATATGTTGCCATCCAAGCAATGTTACTGTATCATGGACGCCCCTGCTTATTTCAGCAAGACAATGCCAAGCCACAAGCTATAACTGCGTGGCTTTGTAGTAAAAGAGTGCGGGTACTAGACTGGCCTGCCTTTAGTCCAGACTTGTCTCCCATTGAAAATGTGTGGCGCAATATTAATCCTAAAATACCACAATGGCAAACTCGGACTGTTGAGCAACTTAAGCTGTACATCAAGCAAAAATGGGAAATAATTCTACCTGAAAAGCTTCAAAAATTGGTCTCCTCAGTTCCCAAACGTTTACATAGTGCTGTTCAAAGGAAAGACCATGTAACACAGTGGTAAAAATGCCCCTGTGCCAACTGTATTGCAACGTGTTGCTGCCGTTATGTTCTGAGTTAATGATTATTTGCAAAAAAATATAAAAGAAGTTTCTCAGTTCGAACATTAAATATCTTGTCTTTGCAGTCTATTCAATTGAATATAAGTTGAAAAGGATTTGCAAATCATTATGTTCTGTTTTTATTTACGATTTAAACAACGTGCCAACTTCACTGGTGTTGGGTTTTGTAATTATATATCAAAAGATTAGCAAACTCTCCAAAATAACAACTGTTACATTAAAATAAGCTATTCATCCATCCATTTCCTATCGCTTGTCCTAAATAGTCAATGCCCCAAAGCCAAAGGGAGCCAGGACGAAGGCATGCTTGGCCCTCAGTTGGAATTGGGGGTAATATCACCAAAAACTATTCCCGGGCGCAGCCACCACTGCTGCTTACTGTTCCCCTCACCTCCCAGTGGGTGATCAAGGGTGATGGGTCAAATGCAGAGAATAATTTCGCCACACCTAGTGTGTGTGTGTGACAATCATTGGAGATTAACTTTAATTAACTTAACACAGGGGTCACAATTGACCCCTGTGTTAAACAGTCCTTTTATTAAGCGACCAGCTAACATGTGACTCGATACCTAGCACAGGATTTTGGCGGCGCTCAGAGGTTGTGTGCGGCAGTAAAGAATTTTTGGACTACTTAGGCTGCCAGAAAGCTTTGTCGGAGTCATAACGCACTTAGTATTGATGGTTTTCTCTCCCTAATGACCGCGGGGGGCGTGGCTTCAACACCAACCACATTGTGTTATATAAGCATGATCACCGTGTGACGGCGCCGCTGAGGCCAGGCGGGAAGACATGGGCCAGGTACTCCTCCACTACAAAAGAAGTCAGGTGTTTCTTCAGGTAGGGGAAGATGAGGCCGTGGCGAGCGATGACTCCTACACAAAGATGAAAAGATAGCACAGGATGTTGGATGCTAAGTTAATTAGCAAGTGGCCAGTTGCTCACCGATGTTGGCGGAGTCTCCTTTGTCTCCGCTTCTGGCGAAGGCCAGTTCTTCCAGTCTGTAGCAGTGAGAGCCAGCAGGCAGCTCTGCAAATCACAAAACGAATATTCAGGTTCAAAAAGGAAAATGATGACACATCAATCAAACCTGTAGGAGGTGTGTCTTCTGTCCAGGTGGGAGGGGCTTCAAGCTCGCCGGCCTCGGGCCCCGTCTCCAAGAAGGACTCCATCAGTTGTCCATCCAGGTGGATGTCCACCTTGAGGGAATATTTAGAAATTATGGTGTTGACAGGCAGGTCAGGGGTCAGGCTGTCTCACCTTGACTTGACATTTGGGGTGGAAGAAGAAGAGCGGCTTCAGCACAGGTGAACTTGACCGGGAGCAAATGACAAGGTCACGCGAGGCTAAAATGCAGACAATATGGAGGCGCCACAGTGTCGGTCACACTCACACTCGAGGACGCCCGCCTACGATGCCGCACAGTCCAGGAGCTGCAAGTTAGGACATGAGTCACATGACACCCCACCATCTTATAGATCTTGTTTTTAAAGAGCAGTGAAAAAACAGCAAATTGTAAATTGTACTCGGGCATATATTCTATTACCAGGCATGGGATTTGACCACAATGAAACAGACTGAAGCAATTTCCGGAGGACTGGGGGACGAAGGCCCCCAGCCAGGTCCAGACAGCAGCATTTGGAGAAAATATTTTAGTGTTTAAAGACGTGAAAACATCATTAATAGAACATACATACCCCAATTATCCTAATGAATCACTGTATATGGTTCAGTCCCAACAGTATTTCGTCACTAATATTTACATCTTGTGTTCATTTCACATCCACAGGTGTCACATATATCAGTGTTATTATCCACGGTTTATTTACAGTAATACCACGTTACTTCAGTTCACTTCACACATTTACTTGCTCAGAGAGCCCTAACATGAGCTTTCCTTGCAAATTTCTAAACAGCCTGCATTTTCATTTGGGTCTCTGCTTTTGTAGCTTCTTTTTTGGATTTCACTGCCAACTTCTGCCTCTAGTATTATATGCAAATTTATTTGAAATAAATTGTTAACAGGAATCAATAATGCGACTCTTTGAATTTCTGTAATTTCATAATATATTTTCACGTGGCTTTTTATTTTTAGAAAAACCCATTTATATTTCGCAAAGCAATAATTGGATAATATTTAAAACAAACATGTGTATTTCGCAAGCAAATATTTTTTAGCTTACCTCATTATTAACTACCCTGTCTGCTACTGAAGTGGGTTGTTTGGGTGGATCTTTCCTCTCGATGTCTACGGCAGTTGTCGATGTAAACAAAGGATGAAGTCCGTAAGGTTTGCTCACTTTCGGTTGACATCCAAAAGTACCAGCTAGTGAAAAGTTTGTTTTCCTTGCTTCAAGTTGTTTCATACGTTTTCACGTTTCGCATGTACTTCCAAAGCCTTGAAACCTTGTGATCCATAGTCAATATTATCATAACACCACATGCACAAAACTTTGCCGGGACGATCGATTTTCCGAATAAAATCGCCGAACAAAGTCGTAACTTCCTTCTTCCCAACAATATCAGTGATTTTCCTTTCCATCCAGTCCCCTCAAAACTTATTTTTGACATGTTTATCAATTTATTTTACTCATGAAGCATCCTTTCTCTCGAGAACCGACATTGTTTATATTTGATAAATGGCGGTAATAACGTCATCATTCATAACAGATGTCCTGATTGGTCACAAGGAACATATCGACCAATCAACTACGGCGTAATATTATACCACGCCGTAGTTGATTGGTCCACACTTTTTTCCCCCCCGAGATCAAAAAAGACGGAATTCCGACTTTAGACGGAAAAATCACATGCCTGTATAACCCATAAATTATGGTTTAGGCCAGGGGTAGGGAACCTGTGCCTCTTTTGATGACTGCATCTGGCTCTCAGATAAATCTTAGCTGACATTGCTTAACACGATAAGTAATAAATGATTCCGCTGGTAATCACAGGGTTAAAAATAACGTTCAAAATTAAAAACATTCTCATGCATTTTATTCCATCAATCCAAGAAGTCGCATTAATGGTAAGAAGTATTTCATTTATTATTTGTTAGTTTCGGAATAACAATGTTATTAAAAAGAATAAGAGACTTATCATCCTCTAAAACTGTTAGTCTAACTTAAAATTGCGCACATTTAGTTGTATTCAGTGTTAAAAAATATTGGTAACACTTTAGTATGACGAACATATTCTAAGTAACAAAGACTTAATTAAGAGTTATTTGGACACTAGGGGACCTTATAAGGGTTAGGGTTACTAACAAGCAATAATTCTGAGGTTATAAGGGAAGACTCTTAGTTAATGGCTTACTGCTTGTAAAATAAGGCCATGCAGAAAAAGGCATTAATAAGTACTTAAAAATGACTAATTAAGAGCCAATATGTTACGAATTTGCATGTTAATAAGCAACTAATTAATGGTGAATATGTTCCCCATATCAAAGTATTACCAAAATATAATATAGCTCTCACGGAAATACGTTTTTAAAATATTTGGCTTTCATGGCTCTCTCAGCCAAAAAGGTTCCCGACCCCTGGTTTAGGCACCTTATCAATAACAAGCTTCTAGCAGAGGCCCTTTAAACAGTATACATTGTTGCTGCTGACAAACGGATACACAAGCTTACATGCACGCACAAAACCTAAAGCAGACTGCATTCCAATTGCTCCTCCACATAGCACAGACTTTCATTATAGAAAGCAATATAGCAAAGACAAAAGGAACAGGAGAGATGAAAAATCGTAAACCATGAAGACAGAAATGGCATTCATGTAAACAAGATAAGGATATAACAGGGAATAGGAGTATTTTACTTGTTTAGTAAAATGTATTTATATATACCGTTGCAAATGATTTAAATTAATAAATTATTAAATTAAAATAAATGTGACCGTCTTTGGGGGAGCCGGTTCACTCCTGTAATAAAATGGAGATGAAAATAGAGGTGTGTGTGTCATACCCATGCCGGTCCCAGCGGGAGCGACCTCTCTCGAGAATACTTCCAGCGCCTTCTTGTTTTTGTGGTGGACCGCCATCCACAAAACCGCCTCCCTGGCGTCCTGCACAGTTAGCATTGTTAGTAGGGCTGTCTTCAAAAAAAGGATTTTCATATTCAAATGTGATTTGTTAGATTTTGCCGATAGTTGCTGATCAGTCAAATCTATGCAGTTTTTTTTTCCACCTTTATTTTTAAAGACAGAAATAAACAGATATGTTGGTATTGTCACATATGAAAACGGAATTTGGAGGCGTGCGATGGAACGGTGAGCTCCATGTCTGAAGCGGCGCTTCGAATATCCACCCAATACTTTCAATAAAGATTCTTTTGTGCAGACAAATACATTTTATGGAGTAAGAGATGGGGGAGGTCAAAACATGGTCAGCGGTTTTCAGACACAAGAAGCAGACAAACAATTTCAAGACTTTTAAAGACTTTAAGACCATGATGACTACAATTTATGGCCGTTTCACATCCATACAGACATAAAAGTACAAAGACCTGAAGGAAAATCAGAGGCCTAGAATTAATTGTAACTCCTCAATGTAAATTAATTTACTGCTGGAAAACAAAATGGTTAAACAAACTAAAAACAGCAGAAGCCTTTCTATTGTAAACTAATTGGAAAAATATTGCAACGGCCATTTTACAGATTTGCTAAAAATGTGTTTTCTTGCAAAAGGTCCAGTGTGCTTCATATTTAGGGTTTTCATGGAGCAACAACCACCTGCAAGTCGGCCACGATGGAGGAAAGTACAATTGTCTGTGAAAAATACCATACCTGAAAAAGCTTAATGGCTAACTTTTACAGTGTTAACAGCTGGCAGAATTGAGCAAAAAGAGTAAGACATTTACAATAATACTGTCTGCACAAAGTTGTGGGAAAAAAAAAAAAGAGTGCCTTTTCCCCCTGCTTTTAGTGAATCGTTTGCAAATACAATTATAATAAACAAAGACTAGTTCGATCCTGGGCTCGGGATCTTTCTGTGTGGAGATTGCATGTTCTCTCGTGACTGCGTGGGTTCTCTCCGGGTACTCCGGCTTCCTCCCACTCCAAAGACATGCACCTGGGGATAGGTTGACAACACTAAATTGGCCCTAGTATGTGAATGTTGATTGTTTATCTTTGTTGGCCATGTGATGAGGTGGCGACTTGTCCAGTGTGTACGACGCCTTCCGCCCGAATGCAGCTGAGATAGGCTCCAACAACCTCCGCAAACCCAAAAAGGGACAAGTGGTAGTAAATGTACTGAAGGATGGACAGTCATTACTTTAGCATGACAAGTTGACATTCACCTACGTCAATCCTTGTACAGTTGTGCAGGTGTTTGTAGCATTTTAAGACCTGTCAAGGTTGTATTTCAGACACTTTAAGATCTTAAATTTAAATCATTGGATTTTAGACTTGCTAAGTTCCCACCTGCCTCACTCGTTAAAAAGTATTTGTCTGGACACAAGCATCTTTAGCTAATATTTAAAGGCCTACTGAAACCCACTACTACCGACCACGCAGTCTGATAGTGTATTTATCAATGATGAAATATTAACATTGCAACACATGCTAATACAGCCGGTTTAGTTTACTAAATTACAATTTTAAATTTACCGCGGAGTTTCCTGTTGAAAACGTCGCGGAATGATGACGCGTGTTTGTGAAGTTATTGGTTGTAGGGGACATATTAGCCCAGCACCACTTACGGCTAAAAGTCGTCTCTTTTCATCTCGCAATTACACAGTATTTTGGACATCTGTGTTGCTGAATCTTTTGCAATTTGTTCAATTAATAATGGAGACGTCAAATAAGAATGCTGTTGGTGGAAAGGGGTGGATTGCAGCTGCCTTTAGCACCGAAAAACAGCCGGTGTTCCTTTGTTTGTTGTGAAGCTTTAACACAGAGCGGTCAAGCGAACATGTTTCTCAACGTCAACCAGGAAATTTTTGGATGGCAAAATTGTGACATTAAGTCGTCTCTTACCGGAGACTTCAGTGGATTACGCGACCTCATCCTGCAGCTCAAAAAGGCCGCTGTGATCTTGGCTTCTCGGCTTCGCTCAGAAGCCATCCGACTTTCAGGTATGACTTCATAATCTCACTAAAATGCTATTAACACAATAAGCAGATAAGGGATTTTCCAGAATTATCCCAGTAAATGTGTCTAATTACATCTGAAACTCTCCCACTTCCGCCGCCTGGAGCCTTCGCCTTTTTTTTTGTGCTTCACTCTAACTTGGACCAGGGACGGCGTGGCGCAGTGGGAGAGTGGCCGTGCGCAACCCGAGGGTCCCTGGTTCAAATCCCACCTAGTACCAACCTCGTCACGTCCGTTGTGTTCTGAGCAAGACACTTCACCCTTGCTCCTGATGGGTCCTGGTTGGCGCCTTGCATGGCAGCTCCCTCCATCAGTGTGTGAATGTGTGTGTGAATGGGTAAATGTGGAAGTAGTGTCAAAGCGCTTTGAGTACCTTGAAGGTAGAAAAGCGCTATACAAGTACAACCCATTTATCATTTATTTATTAACTTTCCTTATCCACGGATCTTTCATCCTTGCTCAAATTAATGGGGAAATCGTCGCTTTCTCGGTCCGAATTGCTCTTACTGCTGGTGGCTCACATTATAAACAATGTGAGGATGTGAGGAGCCCTCACACCGGTGACATCACGCGAACATCGTCTGCTACTTCCGGTACAGGCAAGGCTTTTTTATTAGCAACCAAAAGTTGCGAACTTTATCATCGATGTTCTCTACTAAATCCTTTCAGCAAAAATATGGCAATATCGCGAAATGATCAAGTAGTACACATAGAATGGACCTGCTATCCCCGTTTAAATAAGAAAATCTCCTTTCAGTAGGCCTTTAAAGAAGAAATCATGAAAGCAATCGGTCTCTCCTCCAGGCAGACTAACTGTACGATGGGGGGCCTAAGCAGGTACTCAACTCACCTCCCCCCATTTATAAGGGGATAATGGGGTTACTATCCATCAAATCTTCTGACAATTTGAAGACAGTCCAAGTTGTTAGCAGTATTACGTGAAAAGTCAATGCCTCACTTTGTTGCAAGCATTGGCGCCGTACGTGTCCTCTGCTCCCAGGACTTGGATGTTGATGGATGTGAAGTCGTCCATACCCAAATGCTTAAACATGCGGCGTGTCCTGCACATGCACACACATTCTAGTGATACATTCTGTCTTTTTTTTTTTTTTTTACATGCTCACCTTTTGATAACGCTGTCGCCGGTCCTGCGGGCTTTTTCTGATGCTCTCGGACCAGCGAGCGGGCACACAGCAGTGGCACGGAAGCCATCCATGTAGGTGGCGCACACCTGCACATGCAACAGGAATGGTTTGGACTCGTGCAGCCCCAAACAACCACTCCCCCACCCGGGCCCAAATGTTCCTCACCTTGTAATCACCTGATGGAGCCGAGCCTTTGGCGCCGCTGACCCTGACGGCGCCGCCCTCGACACCTGCAAACGCACGTGCACATGACTGGGAATCATTGGCACTTTTTGCTTGTGCACCTACCAGAAACTTCTTGGATGTGCACATGGCTGAAGTCGCAGACAACGTCAGGCAGCATATAACGCTGCGGATCGCCAAGTTCATAAACCAGCTGCTCGGCCGCCGTGCCGAAAGAGACCAAGCCGCCCGTTTTGGGCGGTTTGGAGAGAATGAAGGAGCCATCAGCGGAACACTCCACCACCGGGAAGCCAATGTTGTCCCTGCCAGACATCAGCAGGGATCAGTAAAGGTGAGAGAAGGTCGGAAGAGGTTATTTGTTTCTACCAGTCGGGGACGTGGTGCCAGTCTGTGAAGATACCTCCGGTGCTCTGAGCGCCGCACTCAATCAGGTGACCTGCCAGACTTAAAAGCACAACCTACGAGTCAAATTCTCAACGAGTCAGTGAGACAACGATTTCTTACCTGCCGGCTGCCAGAAGGTCCAAGTCACACTTACCCCATCCAAACTGCAACACAAGATGCACACAGGTATAAAAAGATATTTATATACCACACATCCATTTTCTTGTCCCTCTCGGGGTAACGAGGGTGGCTGGGGCCTATCCCAGCTGCATTCGGTCGGAAGGCGGGGTATACACTGGACAAGTCGCCACCTCATAACAGGGCCAACACAGATAGACAGACAACATTCACACTCACATTCACACACTGGGGACCATTTAGTGTTGCCAATCAATCTATCCCTAAGTGCATGTCTTTCCTGGGAGGAAGCCGGAGTACCCGGAGGGAACCCACTCAGTCACGGGGATAACAACTCCGAACCCAGGACCTTCGTATAGTGAGGCGCATGCACTAACCCCTGTTCCACCGTACTGCCTATGTATATGTACATTTTTATATAATGTATGTACATTTACATATATATATATATTTGTATATGGAGTACCTGGAGGGAACCCACTAAGTCACAAGGAGAACTTGCAAACTTCACACAAAAAGACCCTGAACCCAGGACCTTCATATTGTGAGGCACCAGCACTAACCACCTATGCGTCATTATATATATATATATATATATATATATATGTGTGTGTGTGTGTGTGTACAAACGCACATTATACATATATATATACACTCACAAACACATATTATACACATATACATGTATATATACATATATATATACAGACACACATACATATATATATATACATATAAATACATACACACACATATATATATACATACACACATACATATATATATACACACATACATATATATACACACATACATATATATATATATATACGCACACACACATACATATATATATATACACACACACAATATATATATATATATATATATATATATATACTAGGGCTGGGCAACGATTAAAAATTTTAATCGAAGTTAATCGCACTATTTCTCTGATTAATCGTGATTAACTGCATTGTATACGCAAAGCCCAATAATGAATTCAAAAGTAGTGTGTAGTGCACCTTTATTGGAATATTCTCCCACATGAACAAAAGCGCCAAAACATTTGTTGTGCAAAGACAATTTAAATCAGTCCTTGTTAAACAGTAGCAGTTTAATAGCATATTTTATGAAAATCAACTCAAAAAATTTATATACAAACATTTAAGCTTATTACTACCACTGCCAGGGTATTTAAGTTATCCTGTTTGTTTTGGAAAATAAATATAATCTACATACAAATCTCTGAGCCACAATCATAACATCTGAACAGGCAATTTCTGAGGTAACAGCAGAAACATTTTTTTTTATCAGGGATCTTATGTTTAAAAAACCTATATTATAGGTAATGGGCTGTTTTAGGGAATTTTTGATCAAATTATCCGTAGTAGCAATATTAATAATGTTGTGTTTATTCTGCGTAGTGCACTTAAAATAATTATGACCATATCTAGGAATTGATATGATGGGAATTTTCCAATTGTTTGCTTGGTGCTTTGATAAAACTGAACGCATGTACATGGTACTATTTGTGATGTTATGAGCCAGGGAATAAAAGAACTACCCTACCCAGCATGCAACAGGAGTGACGAGCATACGCGGTAGCCCGGTATAGGTTGTGTCGCCATGACGGCATCTTGTATGTTGTGATATGCACGCTCTGAAAGTAAACGTTAAGAACTCAGCCAATACGCCTCGTCTGCATTATTCATAAATAGACAGACAACACATATACTCCGCTGCTTCACAGGCCGCTGGATGTAGCCGGCAAAGTATTCCCATGCTAGCTAGCCGGTCTAGCAAGCACGCGTCATTCAGTCCAAAACGGCCCGATCTATACACATTCAAAATTGTCTGGCGGGTAAGTGATCCCGGAGTGACCACGCTGTAAGCCAGCCATGAAATTTGCAGAATTGTCCGGTATTTTTGCCAAATGTTCCATCTTTACCAAGAGCCCCTCGACGCCGGGCGATGCCATCTTGTTAAGAAAAGGCGTTAACAAAATAAAAGGCGTTAATAGATTGATGAGTTAACTCATAATTAACGCACTAATTTGCCCACCCCTAATATATACACATATATATATACACACGCACACACACACACACACACACACACACACACACACACACACACACACACACACACACACACACACACACACACACACACACACACACACACACACACACACACACACACACACACACACACACAGGCCAAAACTTTGGACAGTCCTTCTCATTTCAATGCATTTTTTTTATTTTCATGACTATTTACATTGTAGTTTGTCATTAAAGACATCAAACTTTGACACCTGTGAAGTGAAAACCCTTTCAGGTTTGAGAAAATGCCAAGAGTGTGCAAAACAGTAATCAGAGCAAAGCGTGGCTATTTGGAAGAAACTAGAATATAAAAAAAAATTTCAGGTTTGAGAAAATGCCAAGAGTGTGCAAAACAGTAATCAGAGCAAAGCGTGGCTATTTGGAAGAAACTAGAATATAAAAAAAAAATTCAGAAATTTCACAATTTTTTGTTGAGTACATAACTTCACATGTGTTCATTCATAGTTGTGATGACTTCAGTGACAATCTACAAAGTAAATGGTCATGAAAATAAAGAAAACCCATTGAATGAGGTATGTCCAAACTGTTGGTCTGTACTGTACATATAAATATATATACATACATATTTGTATTCATACATATTGTACACATATACAGTACATACATAATAAAGATATCATCTACATTAGTGGTTGTCAACATTTTTTCAGTAATGTACCCCCTGTGAACATTTTTTTAATTCAAGTACCCCCTAATCAGAGCAAAACATTTTTGGTTGAAAAAAAAGAGATAACGTAAAATACAGCACTATGTCATCAGTTTCTGATTTATTAAATTGTATAACAGTGCAAAATATTGCTCATTTGTAGTGGTCTTTCTTGAACTATTTGGAAAAAAATATATAAAAATAACTAAAAACTTGTTGAAAAATAAACAAGTGATTCAATTTTAAATAAAGATTTCTACACAAAGAAGTAATCATCAACTTAAAGTGCCCTCTTTGGAGATTGTAATACAGATCCATCTGGATTCATGAACTTAATTCTAAACATTTCTTCACAAAAAAAAGAAATCTTTAACATCAATATTTATGGAATATGTTTACAAAAAATCTAGCTGTCAACACAAAATATGGCATTGTTGCATTTTCTTTTCACAATTTATGAATTTACATTCATATTTTGTTGAAGTATTATTCAATAATTATATTTATAAAGATTTTAGAATTTTTGTTATTTTTAAAAAATCTCACGTACCCCTTGGCATACCTTCAAGTACCCCCAGGGGTACGCGTACGCCCATTTGAGAACCACAGATCTACAAAACTCTATAGAGAGAGAGATTTAGATCATTTATAGGTAGCAGTATTGATAGTTGTATAAAGTTAGGCTATCAATGGATATATGGAAAAAAAAAAGAAATGGAAATGTAAGACATACAGAATGCATAAGCGGGCCAAGAGCAAGGGCGCTGTCCACGCATCGTCCCGTCACCACCACATCTGCACCCAGATCCAGACAGCGGCGGATGGGCAGTGCCCTGCAGACACACATCTGTTAGCGTGCCTCGAGCCAAGATATGTTGGTCAGTGTCCACGTACCCGAGGTAGGCGTTCATACTGTGCAGCGTTTGGGGTAACACGTTTTTGCTGCTGTCGGCCGCCAATTTGACCTCACCGAAAATGTTTCTCTGAGGAGAGACGACGAGAGACGTCAACAGGGCACAAAGGAGGAATTAAAGGCCTACTGAAACCCACTACTACCGACCACGCAGTCTGATTGTTTATTAATAATGATGAAATATTAACATTGCAACACATGCCAATATGGCCTTTTTAGTTTACTAAATTGCAATTTTAAAATTCCCGCGAGTTTCTTGTTGAAAACGTCGCGGAATGATGACACGTACGCGTGACGTCACGGACTGTTAGGAAATATTAATGCTGCACCACTCGCGGCTAAAAGTCGTCTGCTTTAACCGCATAATTACAGTATTTTGGACATCTGTGTTGCTGAATCTTTTGCAATTTGTTCATTTATTAATGGAGACTATAAAGAACAATGCTGTTGGTGGAAAGCGGTGCACTGCAGCTGTCTTTAGCACCAAGATACAGCCGGTGTTTCTTTGTTTGTTGTGAAGCTTTAACACAGAGCGGTCAAGCGAACATGTTTTCTACGTCAACCAGCATGTTTTTGGATGGGGACATTGTGATTTATATTATACCGGAGACATCAGTGGATTATTTTTCGTCCTGCAGCAGTTGTGAGCTTGGCTCCTCGGCTTCTCTCTGAGACACTGCGTGTTCATCGCAGCCATCCGACCTCGAGGTATGTCTTTACAATCTTTAAAATCTCACTAAAACACTATTAAAACAACAAGCTGATAAGGGATCTACCAGAATTATCCTAGTAAAAGTGTCTAATTACATCTGAAACGCTCACACTGTCGCCGCCCGGAGCTGTCGCTTTTTTTTTTTTTTTTTTCTAGTCCTTCACTATCAATCATCAATCAATCAATCAATCAATCAATGTTTACTTATATAGCCCTAAATCACTAGTGTCTCAAAGGGCTGCACAAACCACTACGACATCCTCAGTAGGCCCACATAAGGGCAAGGAAAACTCACACCCAGTGGGACATCGGTGACAATAATGACCCAGTGGGACGTCGGTGACAATGATGACTATGAGAACATGATACTGTGATACTGATGACTATGAGAACATATGAGAACATGATACTGTGAAAGATCAATCCATAATGGATCCAACACAGTCGCGAGAGTCCAGTCCAAAGCGGATCCAACACAGCAGCGAGAGTCCCGTTCCCAGCGGAGCCAGTAGGAAACCATCCCAAGCGGAGGCTGATCAGCAGCGCAGAGATGTCCCCAGCCGATACACAGGCGAGCAGTACATGGCCACCGGATCGGACCGGACTCCCTCCACAAAGGAGAGTGGGACATAGAAGAAAAAGAAGAGAAACGGCAGATCAACTGGTCTAAAAAGGGAGTCTATTTAAAGGCTAGAGTATACAAATGAGTTTTAAGGTGAGACTTAAATGCTTCTACTGAGGTGGCATCTCGAACTGTTACCGGGAGGGCATTCCAGAGTACTGGAGCCCGAAATGAAAAAGCTCTACTGCCCGCAGACTTTTTTTGGGCTTTGGGGATCACTAATAAGCCGGAGTCCTTTGAACGCAGATTTCTTCCCGGGACATATGGTACAATACAATCGGCAAGATAGGATGGAACTAGACCGTGTAGTATTTTATACGTAAGTAGTAAAACCTTAAAGTCACATCTTAAGTGCACAGGAAGCCAGTGCAGGTGAGCCAGTACAGGCGTAATGTGATCAAACTTTCTTGTTCTTGTCAAAAGTCTAGCAGCCGCATTTTGTACTTTTAATGCTAGACATGGGGAGACCCGAAAATAATACGTTACAGTAGTCGAGGCGAGACGTAACAAACGCATGGATAATGATCTCAGCGTCTTTAGTGGACAGAATGGAGCGAATTTTAGCGATATTGCGGAGATGAAAGAAGGCCGTTTTAGTAACGCTTTTAATGTGTGCCTCAAAGGAGAGAGTTGGGTCGAAGATAATACCCAGATTCTTTACCGTGTCGCCTTGTTTAATTGTTTGGTTGTCAAATGTTAGAGTTGTATTATTAAATAGAGTTCGGTGTCTAGCAGGACCGATAATCAGCATTTCCGTTTTTTTGGCGTTGAGTTGCAAAAAGTTAGCGGACATCCATTGTTTAATTTCATTAAGACACGCCTCCAGCTGACTACAATCCGGCATGTTGGTCAGCTTTAGGGGCATGTAGAGTTGGGTGTCATCAGCATAACAGTGAAAGCTAACACCGTATTTGCGTATGATGTCACCTAGCGGCAGCATGTAGATGCTGAAGAGTGCAGGGCCAAGGACCGAACCCTGGGGAACTCCACACGTTACCTTAACGTAGTCCGAGGTCACATTGTTATGGGAGACACACTGCATCCTATCAGTAAGATAAGAGTTAAACCAAGACAGGGCTAAGTCTGACATACCAATTCGTGTTTTGATACGTTCTAATAAAATATTATGATCGACAGTATCGAAAGCAGCGCTAAGATCGAGGAGCAGCAACATAGATGACGCATCAGAATCCATCGTTAGCAATAGATCATTAGTCATTTTTGCGAGGGCTGTCTCCGTCGAGTGATTTGCCCTGAAACCGGATTGAAAGGTTTCACATAGATTGTTAGACGCTAAGTGTTCATTTAACTGCTCCGCAACAATTTTTTCGAGGATTTTTGAAATAAAGGGAAGGTGAGACACCGGTCGGTAGTTTACCATGAGGTCAGGATCGAGGTTAGGTCTTTTAAGAAGAGGATGAATAACCGCTTTTTTGAATGCTAGGGGAACAGTGCCCGAGGAAAGTGATAAGTTTATAATATTTAGCACTGATGGACCTAATAATACAAAGAGCTCCTTGATCAGTTTCCCAGGAAGAGGGTCAAGTAAACATGTTGTTTGTTTTATTCCATTTACACGTTGTAACAATTCCTCTAATGTTATTTCCTCAAAACGAGAGAAACTATTTTGGAGGGCAGTATCCGCCGTATATACAATCGTGTCAGTGTTAATAGAACCCCGTTGTAGCTGGGACGCATTGTCTTTAATCTCCTTTCTAATGACTTCAATTTTCTTACTAAAGAATTGCATAAAGTCATCAGCTGAGTGGGTGGAGCTACTGGAAGGAGTCCCTTGTTGGGTTAGCGATGCTACCGTACTAAACAAAAATTTAGGATCGTTTTTATTACGGTGGATGAGATTTGAGTAATAATTAGCTTTAGCTAAGGTAAGCATGCGTTTATAAGTTATTAAACCATCACTCCATGCTTGATGGTGCACCTCAAGTTTAGTCGTGCGCCATTTGCGTTCCAGCTTTCTGCATAATAATTTCTGAGCTCTAGTTTCTTCTGTAAACCACGGGGTGCGCTTTTTTGGAGCCTTTTTTAACTTTAGCGGTGCTATGTTATCAATGGTTTCGCGCAATGCGTCGTTAAAGTTGTTAGTGAGGTTATCAATAGAGCCCACATATTTTGGGAATGGTGCCATTACCGAGGGCAGTAGGTCAGCAAGAGTTGTCGTTGTGGCCGTATTAATGTTGCGGCTGCTTTAGCAGTTATTATTATTATTAGTTTGATGAACATGCGTCTGAACCTCGAATTTTATAAGGTAATGATCGGACAATACTTTAGTATACGGGAGTATCGTAACTTTGGAAGCGGTGATACCCCTGACAAGCACTAGGTCTATCGTATTACCGTTGCGATGCGTGGGTTCATTTATTATTTGTGTGAGACCACAGCTATCAATTATAGTCTGGAGCGCTACGCACAGTGGGTCCGATGGGGTATTCATATGGATATTAAAGTCCCCCATTATGATTATATTATCGGCGTGTGTCACTAGATCAGCAACGAACTCTGAGAATTCATTGATAAAGTCCGAATAGGGCCCTGGGGGGCGGTAGATAACAGCCAGGTGTAGAGGCAGCGGTGTGACAGACCTCATAGTAAGCACCTCAAACGATTTATATTTATTATTTATGTTAGGACTAAGGTTAAAGTTTTCGTTGTATATTAGTGCGACCTCCCCACCCCTTTTAAGCGGACGGGCAATATGCGCATGTGTAAAGTTAGGAGGACATGCCTCATTTAGCGCAAAAAAGTCGTTTGGTTTAAGCCAGGTTTCACTGAGACCGATGACGTTAAGATTGTTGTCTCTGATGATATCATTAACTAACAACGTTTTGGGAGACAATGATCTTATGTTTAAAAAACCTATATTATAGGTAGTGGGCTGTTTTAGGGAATTTTTGATCAAATTATCCGTAGTAGCAATATTAATAATGTTGTGTTTATTATGCCCAGTGCATTCAGTATAATTACGACCATATCTAGGAATTGATACGACGGGGATGTTCCGATTGTTTGATTGTTGCTTTGATAAACTGCACGCATCATGGTTAGCCTCCTCAGTAACGGGGATTTTCCGATTGTTTGTTTGTTGCTTTGATAAACTGCACGCATCATAGTTAGCCACCTCAGTAACGGGGATTTTTCGATTGTTTGTTTGTTGCTTTGATAAACTGCACACATCATAGTTTGCCACCTCGGTAAAACACATGTCCAACTCTGAAACACTCAAAGCAGAAAAAACTTGTTCTAATTTAACAGACTCCTTACCCAGACCAGTAGTCTCGCATCTTTCATCTAAATCCGTCTTCAGGATGGAGGGAAGTGGTGTTCTGTGGGGATTAGCCTTCTGCTTTGTTTTAAGCCCCGCTCGACATCCGCGTTTCCGATCACACCGCTGGCGTCTGCTCCGTAGACGGCCCCCGCTGCTACTAGACTCCCCTGCTTCACAGGCCGCTGGATGTAGCCGCCGACGTATTCCCATGCTAGTTAGCATGTTTAGCACGCACGCGTCTATCAGTCCAAAACGGCCCGATATGTCCATATCCAGAAGTGTCTGGCGGTCGTACGTGATCACGGAGTGACCACGATGCGAGCCAGCCATGAAGTCTGCAGAACTGTCCGGCATTTCCGCCAAATGTTCCATCTTTAGCAAGAGCACCGCAGTGTCGCAGCCCGTCCGGGCGCCGCCATCTTGCTATCAATATTCTTATTCACGAATCTTTCATCCTCGCTCAAATTAATGGGAAAATTGTCGCTTTCTCGGTCCGAATTGCTCTTACTGCTGGTGGCTCCCATTATAAACAATGTGAATATATGTGGAGCCCTGCAACTCGTGACGTCACGCCCACATACTTCCGGTAAAGGCAGGGCTTTTCGATTAGCGACCATAAGTTGCAAACTTTATCGTCGATGTTCTCTACTAAATCCTTTCAGCAAAAATATGGCGATATCGCGAAATGATCAAGTATGACACATAGAATGGACCTGCTATTCCCGTTTAAATAAGAAAATCTCATCTCAGTAGGCCTTTAAAGGCCTACTGAAACCCAGTACTACCCATCACACAGTCTGATAGTTTATATATCAACGATGAAATATTAACATTGCAACACATGCCAATGCGGCCTTTTTAGTTAACTGAATTACAATTTTGATTTTCCCGGGAGTTTCGTCTTCGAAACGTCGTGTAATGATGACGTGTACGCAAGACGTCACAGGTTTTTAGGAAGTATGAGCGCTGCGCACACACACAGCTAAATGTTGTCTGCTTTAATGGCATAATTACACAGTTTTTTGGACATCTGTGTTGCTGAATCTTTTGCAATTTGTTCAATTAATATTGGAGAAGTCACAGTAGAAAGATGGAGTTGGGAAGCTTTAGCCTTTAGCCACACAAACACACGGTGATTCCTTGTTTAAAATTCCTGGAGGTGAAACCTTCCTATAGATCAGAGCGCGGTCAAGAGAACATGGATCCCGACCACATGTCAACCAGCAGGTTTCGGTGAGAAAATTGTGTTTAAAAAGTCAGTTCTTACCGGAGAAAAGCTGAGCTTGTGCCGCCCATAGCTGCCGTCGACTCCCCTGAGACACTGCGCGTCAAGACACCCGTGGAGACACCCTTCCGACTATCAGGTAATATTAAACTCACTAAAACACCAGCAACACAATAGAAAGATAAGGGATTTCCCAGAATTAACCTAGTAAATGTGTCTAAAAACATCGGAATCCGTCCCAATGCAATCGCGTTTTTTTTTTTCCCTAGTCCGTCGCTATCAATATCCTCAAACACGAATCTTTCATCCTCGCTCAAATTAATGGGGAAATTGTCGTTTTCTCCGTCCGATTAGCTGTTTTTGGTGGAGGCTCCCATTAAAAACAATGTGAATATGTGAGGAGCCATCAAACATGTGACGTCATCGTCTGCGACTTCCGGTAGAGGCAGGGTTTTTCTCTTAGCACCGGAAGTTGCAAACTTTATCGTGGATGTTCTCTACTAAATCCTTTCAGCAAAAATATGGCAATATCGCGATATGATCAAGTATGACACATATAATGGACCTGCTATTCCCGTTTAAATAAGAAAATCTCATTTCAGTAGGCCTTTAAGAGGAGGGTCCTCACATGGGGCATGAGGTCGTCACCGGTCACCACTGCGACCTTGAGGTCCAGGCCAGCCTTTTTGATGACTTCCTGTATGGCTGCGGCGCAAGCGAGCGGGTTGACGCCGCCTGCGTTGCTGACCACGCGGACACCTAGGAGGACCAATGTTGTCATGGGAACAGGGGCACGCCACCGATGTAACAGCCCACTCACCTTTCCTGTGGATGTCGTGGATAAATGGGGCCATGGCTGCCTGGACGAAGTCTGGAGCATAACCCAGATTCTATGAGAGAAGGCATGATTGACGAACACGTGGAGGCACGCACATACATCCATATTTAACTTGCAGGCATCTTGGCCTTGGCAGCTGTGAGCAGAGACATTGTGATCTCACTCAGGTAGTCAAACACCAAGAAGTCCAGTCTCCCGCCGTGGATCAGCTGAGGCACTGCGCATACATCAATATACAGCATACATCAATAAGAAATTTGGCGTGACACTACCTTAGAATTTGTGTGGGTGGCAGTGTGTACCTGAAGTGGTCGTGTCTCCCCAGAACCCGGAGGCGCAGCCGATCCGGACCGACTTTGTCCCGCCACAGTCGTCCGTGACACGCTTGGTGTTTGCGGACAAGCTCGACCTCCAACGTGACCAAGTTACGCACCTGAGAGCATGTCTTCTATGCAGAAAACACGCATACATCTTCGAAATAGAGTATACTTATTGTTGTTTTTCTGCGAAGAATTACTAGTTGGCCATGGACTGGTCCGTGACTGAAGTGTCCGACGTGGAACACTTCCGGTGTGTCTTGTTCAACGCTTCGGATGTCGTACATGAATAGACGCCGCAGTGGGTGATGGGGCGCAGGAAATTTGGCCGCCATCTTGAACCGGTCATCTACTCTTCTTTGAGCAGCAGAAAGAAGAAGGATGCTAGAGCAGTGTTTTTCTACCTTTTTTGAGTCAAGGCACATTTTTTTCATAACAAAAATATGGAGGCACACCACCAGCAGAAAATGTTAAAAAAAAATGAAACTCCACCAGGTTCCATCCATCCATCCATCTTCTCCCGCTTATCCGAGGTCGGGTCGCGGGGGCAGCAGCCTAAGCAGGGAAGCCCAGACTTGTATCACTTTCACTGGCACTTAATGACTTTGAGGATGGTGGCAAAATCACTGCCGCACAAAAAACTAAAAATATGCTGACTTGCTCATTTAGACTTTCCAAAGAAAATTGCCCTTTGCTTGCGTTGTTTTCGGCAGCACGAATCGTTCAAATTGCGGAAAGGATAAATGCTTCTTCAGGGTTCCTTGAGAAGTAATCAAGAAGATGCAGGAGTGCAACATTTTACGAAAAATAGCACACTTCGAGAGCAAAGTCAAAGAACGCACGGCTTTGCTAAAACCACTTTGTGAAAGGTTTGTTTGATATATTTTTTATGTACTTTACTCATGTAGTATTTCCCATTGAAGTATTATCTTGATATTGTTTGTATTTTCATTTTTAACAAACAGAAACCAGAAAGTCAGGGTCAATGATATTTTGTCAGGAAATGTAGCTCTACGTTTCCCCTCTTGTTGATTTTGTACACAAATGTGTCAGAGTACATATTACAACAGGACAACAATCAAATATGGAGATGATTCAATAGTTGTTAGTTTGTTAAACGGATATGCACCAGTTTTCTCCATCCATTTTCGACCACTTATTCCCTTTGGGGTAGCGGGGCTCGCTGGTGCCTATCTCAGCTATAATCGGGCGGAAGGCGGTGTACACCCTGGACAAGTCACCACCTCATTGCAGGGCCAACACAGATAGACGGACAACATTCACACTCACATTCACACACTAGACCCAATTTACTGTTGCCAATCAACCTATCCTCAGGTGAATGTCTTTTTTGGGAGGAAGCCGGAGTACCCGGAGGGAACCCACGCATTCACGGGGAGGACATACAAACTCCACACAGAAAGATCCCGAGGCCGGGATTGAACCCCAACCTCTTCAGGACCTTCGTATTGTGAGCCAAACGCACTAACCCCTCTTCCACCGTGAAGCTCCAGTTGTGTTCCATCCATCCATCCATCCATTTTCTACTGCTTATTCCCTTTTGGGGTTGCGGGGGGCGCTGGCAACTATCTCAGCTACAATCGGGCGGAAGGCGGGGTAATCCCTGGACAAGTCGCCAACTCATCGCAGGGCCAACACAGATAGACAGACAACATTCACACTCACATTCACACACTAGGGACCATTTAGTGTTGTCAATCAACCTATCCCCAGGTGCATGTCTTTGGACAGTTTTGTCCCGATACCAATAATTTGGTACCGGTACCAACATCCATCCATCCATCCATTTTCTACCGCTTATTCCCTTTCGGGGTCGCGGGGGGCGCTGGCGCCTATCTCAGCTACAATCGGGCGGAAGGCGGGGTACACCCTGGACAAGTCGCCACCTCATCCCAGGGCCAACACAGAAAGACAGACAACATTCACACTCACATTCACACACTAGGGACCATTTAGTGTTGTCAATCAACCTATCCCCAGGTGCATGTCTTTGGACAGTTTTGTCCCGATACCAATAATTTGGTACCGGTACCAACATTTTTTTTATATTTTTCGGTACTTTTCTAAATAAAAGGGGACCATAAAAAATTGCATTATTGGCTTTATTTTAACAAAAAATGTTACGGTACATTAAACATACAGTATGTTTCTTATTGCAGTTTGTCCTTAAATAAAATAGTGAACATACAAGACAACTTGTCTTTTAGTCGTAAGTAAACAAACAAAGGATCCTAATTAGTCTGCTGACATATGCAGTAACATATTGTGTCATTTTCCATTCTATTATTGTGTCCAAAACATTAAGGACAAGTGGTAGAAAATGAAATATTAATATACTTGTTCATTTACTGTTAATATCTGCTTACTTTCTCTTTTAACATGTTCTATCTACACTTCTGTTAAAATGTTATAATCACTTATTCTTCTGTTTGGATGCTTTACATTAGTTTTGGATGATACCACCAATTTGGGTATCAATCGATACTTTTCAGAGGCGGTATAGTACCGAATATGATTCATTAGTGTTGTGGTACTGTACTAATACCGGTGTACCGTACAACCCTATGCGGGCGCTGAATGTAATGGACACGCCCACCACTCAAACAGCGGTGCTGTCTTTTGTGTAGTCCTGGCGGCACCGGATACGAACCCCTGACCAAAGCACGACTTCACACTCAAAATGGTCATGTTTTTACCATTTAGCTCACAATTAACACACTATTCTTTAGAACAGACAGCAGGGTGGAAAGGGTTATTGCTGGTGCCTCACAATAAGAAGGTCCTGGGTTCGATCCCTGGCCTCGGGGTCTTTCTGTGTGGAGTTTGCATGTTCTCCCTGTTACTGCTTGGGTACTACGGCTTCCTCCAAAGACATGCACCTGGGGATAGGTGGATTGGCAACACCGAATGGTCCCTAGTGTCTGAATGTGAGTGTGAATGTTGTCTGTCTATCTGTGTTGGCCCTGTGATGAGGTGGAGACTTGTCAAGGGTGTACCCCTTCTTCCGCTCGAATGCAGCTGATTTATCATTCAGGTTTAGATTTACCATTTAGGTTTAGACTTAACTCTCAGATTTAAATATAGGTTTACATTTGACATTTAGATTTACATTTAGAGTCAACATTTAGTTTAATCTTAAATGTAATACAAATGAGCTAAACGTGAGAAAAGTGTGTTAAATGTGAGAAAAGTTAATCGTGAAAAAAATTAATCTGCTCGAAAAGTGGGACTAAAATTTCACGTTTAGCACCCATTTGTGCTTGTTGTCACAGTACGCAAGACGCTGTCATGTCTTGATCATGTTTAGTTTGGCTATGTTCTGTTTGGTTTTTGCACTCTGTCAGTTCCTGTTTTTTCACTCCCTGCTTTGTTTCCATGCCAGCCCATTAGTTTTCACCTGTCCTCATGTCACGCACCTGATTCATTTGGACTCATGCACCTATTAATCACCACATCACTATTTAAGCCAGGGGACATCACCCTCTATACACCCTTGTTATTCATGCTGATGATACATGCTGCTCTTTTTTATGCTCTTTTCTCGTTCCAAGTAAGTTTTCTTTATTCATTAAAGTTAAAGTTAAAGTACCAATGATTGTCACACACACACTAGGTGTGGCGAAATTTGGTGATTCAACCCCCAATTCCAACCCTTGATGCTGAGTGCCAAGCAGAGAAGTAATGGGTCACATTTTTATAGTCTTTTGTATGACTCGGCAGGGGTTTGAACTCCCAACCTACCGATCTCAGGATGGACACTCTACCGACTAGGTCACTGAGTAGCCATAGTTTGAAAGTTTTGTTTTATGTCCATAGTTCTGCCTTTGTGCAAGTTTTTGTTTATACCCTTTGTTTTTGTAGTACTTTTGAGTGTTAAAATTAAAAGATGTCATTACCTTCACGCCATGTCCGGTCCAGTCGCTTTGCACCACGGGGAAAACAAACCTCACCATAGTCCACGTCATGACAGACGCAAAGTTGAATCAGGAAATGAAACCTTACCTCTGCAAAAACGATGCATATTTATCAGGGAGAGTCTTTATACCAATTTCCTCTACCCAGACACAGAAAAAGTTTCCCCCTGTTTTGTAGTGTAGAGGTCTGGTGCACAATATCTTGTACGACATATACACTTTGATAATAATCCTTGATGTCACTCGACAAATCTCTTTTTTTTTAATGAAGTACGGGGATCTTTTCCATCGCATAGTTACATTTTTTTTTATTTTATCTACTTTCTGCAGGAAGATCTAGGCCCCTTGCATACTCAGAAAGTTTGCGGGCTGCTTGCTACACCAGTGTTTTTCAACCTTTTTTAAACAAAGGCACATTTTTTTCATTGGAAAAATCCCGAGGCACACCACTGGCAGATAACATAAACAAATTAAACTCAGCAGTCGATATTGACAGTAAAAAGTTGTTCTGGCAATTGTTGGATATAAATTCCAACCATAACCAAGCATGCATCACCATAGCTCTTGTCTCAAAGTAGGTGTACAGTCACGGCCGGGCGTGGTTAAGAGGGGAGTAGTATATTTACAGCTGTTGTGTGCAGTTGTGCACTGCACTTTCTAAAGTAGAAGTTATTGTCACAAATGCATGATTGATTGATTGAAACTTTTATTAGCAGATTGCACAGTACAGTACATATTCCGTACAATTGACCACTAAATGGTAACACCGCAATAAGTTTTTCAACTAGTTTAAGTCGGGGTCCACGTTACTCAAATCATGGTACAAATATATACTATCAGCATAATACAGTCACCACACAAGTTAATCATCATAGTATATACAGTGAATTATTTAAAATCCGGGGGTGGGATGAGGAGCTTTGGTTGATATCAGTACTTCAGTCATCAACAATTGCATCAACAGAGAAATGGACATTGAAACAGTGTAGGTCTTACTTAGTAGGATATATACAGCCAGCAGAGAACATAGTGAGTTCAGATAGCATAAGAACAAGTATATACATTAGAAATACAATCGATTATTTACATTAGGTTATTTACAATCCGGGGAGATGGGATGTGAATGGAGGAGGATTAAAGGGTTGAAGTTGCCTGGAGGTGTTGTGGTGCATGTACAGTAGATGGCAGTATTGTCCTGTTTAAGAGTGTCAAATGCTGTTTACGGCAGACGAACTGCCTTACGGTAGCGTGTTAGACGTAAACGTGACTGCTGTTGTTGTGTGTTGTTACTGCGCTGGGTGGACGTTAATGAAACTGCCTAACAATAAACCCACATAAGAAACAAAGAACTCGCCCTCGATCATTCTACAGCAGTGTTTTTTAACCTTATTGGAGGTACCGAACCCCACCAGTTTCATATGCGCATTCACCGAACCATTCTTAAGTGAAAAATAAAATGTTGGATTTGAATTCAATTACAAGACAAAGTTGTATGTTTTTGGTAACACTTTAGTATGGGGAACATATTTTAAGTAACAAAGACTTAATTTAGAGTTTTTACGACACGAAGGGAACATATTGTAAGTAACAAGAACTTAATTTAGAGTTATTTGGTTAGGGTTAGGGTTAGAGGGCTAGGGTTATAATAAGCCCATGTCGAATAAGGCATTAATAAGTACTCTATAATGACTAGTTAAGAGCCAATATGTTACTAATTTGCATGTTAATAAGCAACTAATTAATGGTGAATATGTTCCCCATACTTAAGTGTTACCATGTTTTTTTACTGGTGCACAAAATGAACCGTGCACAGAGGTGGGTAGAGTAGCCAGAAATTGTACTCAAGTAAGAGTACTGTTACTTTAGAGATTTATTACTCAAGTAAAAGTAAGGAGTAGTCACCCAAATATTTACTTGAGTAAAAGTAAAAAGTATGTTGTTAAAAAACTACTCAAGTACTGAGTAACTGACGAGTAACTTGATTGTTTAATGATTACGGCAACAAATAATGTAAGAAAACATAAAAATAGCAATGAGCAAATTCAGAGCCAGGAATATCTCTTAACTAACTAAAACAATGATATATATTAAATAATAGTACATTAAAATAAGGCACATTTAGCCACAATAAATTAAAAGCACCATAGGCTCAGTAGGCATTGATTGATTGATTGATTGATTGATTGATTGATTGATTGATTGATTGAAACATGTAATAGTAGATTGCACAGTACAGTACATATTCCGTACAATTGACCACTAAATGGTAACACCCCAATAAGTTTTTCAACGTTTATCAATTACTTAATAAATGACCTAGTCGAGGTGATCTACCTCATATATACATATACATACACACACATATCATATGTATATATATATATATATATATATATATATATATATATATATATATATTATATATGTATATATATATACATATACATACATACATTTATATGTACAGTATATAATTTATATTTATTTATTTTGCCGTTTTTGTTGACATGGAAAAGGTGTTTTAATGAATATACATGCATGTTTAACATATAGATTCCTATCTTTCATGAAGACAGGAATATAAGTTGGTGTATTACCTGATTCTGATGACTTGCATTGATTGGAATCAGACAGTGCTGATAACGTCCACGTTTTCAAATGGAGGAGAAAAAAGTTCCTCTTTTCCGTCTAATACCACATGAAAGTCATTGGTTTTTGGCATCTTATTTGTCCAGCCTCCATATTCGTTTTTAAACACTTTACAAGAAACACATTGGCGGCAAACTCCGTATCTTGCTAGCTTGTTTGCGCTGGCTTTCGGAGACTCTTATTTTGTTAACGCAGGCGCGATGGAGCGGCACTTTTATTGTGAAGACAGGAACTGTGTGATCAGTCTTTAGGCTTTTGACGGGAAATACGGTTGAAATAAAAAGTGTCTTTTTTCCTTTACACTTTTGATTGATTGATTGATTGAAACTTTTATTATTAGATTGCACAGTACAGTACATATTCCGTACAATTGACCACTAAATGGTAAAGCACCAATAAGTTTTTCAACTTGTTTAAGTCGGGTCATGTGACCGCCTGGCTCTGTTTGATTGGTCCAACGTCACCAGTGACTGCATGTGATTGGTGAAACGCAGGCATGCGTAGATCCTACCTTGAAAAACCAAAACAAACATTAACAGATCGATAAAAAAAAAGTAGCGAGTAGCAAGCTGAATGTAGATAAATGGAGCGGAGTAAAAGTAGCGTTTCTTCTCTATAAATATACTCAACTAAAAGTAAAAGTATGTTGCATAAAAACTACTCGTAGAAGTACAATTCATCCCAAAAGTTACTCAAGTAAAGGTAACGGAGTAAATGTAGCGCGTTACTACCCACCTCTGACCGTGCATGAACATCACATTGTTCAAAGAACAAAACCAACACAGTGCATAAACTCACAACAAATTACACACCTGCAAATCAGTGTGACTTCTGCTGTTGCCGTATCTGTAATACGCCGATAGGGAAAAATTTTTATTTACACAATGAGTCGGGTGTGCCGAACCCCTGAGCCCGACTCACTGAACCCCTAGGGTTCGATCGAACCCAGGTTAAGAACCACTGTTCTACAGTTATAACGTCACTCAGGTCCTCATGGAGCTAGGGGGGCGTGGCCTACAGCTTCGCCTGAATTCAGGGAGATTTTCGGGAGAAAATTTGTCACGGGAGGTTTTCGGGAGAGGCGCGGAATTTCGGGAGTCTCCCGGAAAATCCAGGAGGGTTGGCAAGTATGCCACAATCGATGATGAAACAGTGAATTTCCCCATTATGGTGCATCATGCTTCAACTCATTTCTTACATGGAAAATATATTTTATATTATAGGGGGGCTTAGGAAGTCTAAAACTGGCCTCCAGTGAGGTAACCTTTGCAGAGGTCATTACCATATCACTACACGTGCAGGCAAATCACGCGGTGCCGTCCCCCTCCGTGTGTAAATAGGTGTCGGCAATGACGTCACGCAAGGAGCTCTGCATCTTCACCGTCTCCAACAACAACGGCGCGGCCGATGCTGCTTGACTTTGGAAGCTGGCTCTAGTTTTATTTTTAGCTCCGCCGGCGGAAGAACACAGCGCGGCATGGGGAGAGAGCCGCCAAGGAGCTGGGAAGATGCTCTTCTAGCTGGACGAGAGGATGCGCATTTGCCGCAGGCCCCGTCATTGTGAAACCGGACACCGACGTGCGGCGGATGGGGTGACCGAGCGCGCTGCTCCGCCGGGGAGGTCCCTCGCTTCGGACGTTGCCGGGGTAGGAGCCGCCTGCGCCCGGTTGTAGAGGGGGGAGGAGGCAGGAAGGAAGATGCGGACGGAGGAGGAGAGGGCCGCCGCAGAAGAGCCCATTTTGGACGAAGGGTCAGGACGAGAGCAGGTAAGGACGCGGCGGGGACTGCTCTGCGTAAAGTTGCGCGCACTAAATCTGTCCTCGCCGAACGTCTGCAGTGGACATTATGTCATTGAGGCGTTCGGAAGTAGTTCATAAGGAAACAAAAAAAAAAGACGCTGTCATGACTTGGTCGAGGGTTGAGTGCAGACCAAGGACACATTGGACACTACTGGCTGAATGTTTGAGGACGCAGTCTATGAGTAAACAACACTAAAAACTACAGGTTGTGTCTATACTGCGTCATGCATTGCGCGCGCAATGTGTGTGTTTGAACATATCCTATTTTGATTTGTCATCCTGTGTACTGCAACATGCATTGTGTGTGTTTATTACTTTGTCACCTGACATCCAAGCCTTATAGAATCATCCATCCATCTATCAATTTTCTACCGCTTGTATTCATCTGTCCATCTTCTACCGCTTGTCCCTTTTTGGGGTCGCTGGAGCCTATCTTGTCCCTTTCAGAGTCGGGCCAGGGGTTGAATTATTAAAGGCCTACTGAAACCCACTACTACCGACCACGCAGTCTGATAGTTTATATATCAATGATGAAATATTAACATTGCAACACATGCCAATACGGCCTTTTTAGTTTACTAAATTGCAATTTTAAATTTCCCGCGGAGTTTCTTGTTGAAAACGTCGCGGAATGATGACGCGTGCGCGTGACGTCACGGACCGTCAGGAAATTTTAGCGCAGCAGCACTTACGGCTAAAAGTCGTCTCTTTTCATCGCGCAATTAAACAGTATTCTGGACATCTGTGTTGTTGAACCTTTTGCAATATGTTCAAATAATAAGTTAGAAGTCAAAGTAGAAAGATGGAGTTGGGAAGCTTTAGCCTTTAGCCACACAAACACACGGTGATTCCTTGTTTAAAATTCCCGGAGGTGAAGCTTTACTATGGATCATAGCGGTCAAGCGAACATAGGCAGGTTTCGGTGAGAAAATTGTGTTAAAAAGTCGCCTCTACCCGGAGATTTGTGGAGTTTGGGCCGTCCTTTTATCTGCCGTGACTTCCCTCAGACACTGGCCTCAAGACACCCGTGGACACACCCCTCCGACTATCAGGTACTATTTAATCTCACTAAAACACTAGCAACACAATAGAAAGATAAGGGATTTCCCAGTATTATCCTAGTAAATGTGTCCAAAAACATCCTAATCCGTCCCAATGCAATCGCCTTTTTTTTAACTTTGTTTTAAAAAAAATAAAAAAATGTTTCTAGTCCTTCGCTATCAATATCATCATCCACAAATCTTTCATTCTCGCTCAAATTAATGGGGAAATTGTCGTTTTTTCGGTCCGAATAGCTCTTGCTGCTGGAGGTTCCCATTATAAACAATGTGAGGACGTGAGGAGCCCTCACCCTTGTGGCGTCATTTTCTGCGACTTCCGATAAAGGCAAGGCTTTTTTATCAGCACCAAAAGTTGCAAACTTTTTTGTCGATGTTCTCTACTAAATCCTTTCAGCAAAAATATGGCAATATTGTGAAACGATCAAGTATGACACAGAATGGACCAGCTGTCCCTGTTTGAATAAGAACATTTCATTTCAGTAGGCCTTTAATTTGTCAGCTGACATCCAAGCCTTATAGGATCATCCATCCATCCATCCATCCATCCATCCATCCATCCATCCATCCATCCATCCATCTATCCATCCATCTTGTCCCTTTTTGGGGTCGCTGGAGCCTATCTCAGCTGCATTCGGGCGGGAGATGGGGTACACCCTGGACCACTGGAGGAAAATGAGCAAACTACATAAATAACATCCTTTAATTTCCATTCCATCCATTTTCTACCGCTTGTCCCTTTCAGGGACGGGGTCGGGGGTTGAATTATTAACGGAATTACTCTTTAATAAATGTAATTATTTACTAGAGAAAGTCATTTATACGTTACATAAAGGTGCCATATGTAATAATTTCATGTCAAGTCATCATTAAATGACCCTGATATGTCAAAAGGCATTAATAAATCATGTTCTTTTCAGATACCTCTATAACTGATAACAGTAGATCATTTCAAAATTTCAAAGTTGTTTTCATTTCGATGCCCCGCCCTCCACCGTTTGACCAATTAGAAAGTCTGTGAGTGTGTCACATCCAGGTTGCCAGTTAAGCGACGCCACCTTCGTCTGGCTACTGCCACTGCTAAAGTTACTAAACATGTCAGACCTTAGTAAATCTAAAAGGCGTCGTTACCATTCTCAACTTATTCATGACAAAGCCAGGAACAAAACGAGGATTTGCATCGGGGATGCCTTTTGAAAGAGGGAGACAATTGAAAGCGGAGAATAATTTTTCTTCTGACGACAAACTTGTTAATTTCCTCCTAGATAGGTATGTAAGGCATTTACCTTTTTCTTATTACTTGTAATAAATGGAAATGAAGATTTCGTATGTAAACTATATTGTCCAATACAGTCTTGTCTAACAAAGTGTCATGATCTGTGGCCTGGATCATGTTGTTTGTTTTTTTTCTGTTAGTTTTGGACTCTTTTAGTTCCTGTTTACGCTCCCTTGTTTAGTTACCATGAAGACTCATTAGTTCCACCTGCCTCACGTGTTGGGATCATGCACCTGCTCTTATCAGAGACTATTATTTAAGCCTGTTTTGCCAGTTAATCGTCCTGGCTAAATTGCTAGTTTTCATACGATACAATAGTTTTTGCTGCTCCTTTCATGCTTAGTTTACGCTGCTCTGTATTGATTGTTTCGTGCCATAGTTCATGCTGCTCGTTTCCATGCCTCAGTAAGTCTTGTTTGTTCCATGCCACAGTCCATGTTAAGTGTTTAGCTTTAATGTTTCGATGTTGGGTTTTTTAGTTTGTTAGCTTCTCGTGTGAACGGCACGCTTTTCTTGAGAAAATAAATATGTTCTTACCTTCACGCCTGGTCCGGAATAGTCCGTTTGTATCCTGGGAGAACAAACCCTGCAGTAAGCTGTGGAAACTCCCACTTTATGTCACAAAGCTAGTATGTTCGTACAACGAATGTTTAGGAGCAAAGCACCATCACACTAGTGTAATGCTTATTAGCATGCTAGCCCGCTCAATGACACATCAACATATAAGCTAACGGGGGAAATATATGCCCGCCAGCCAGTATGTCGATGTGTCATCCAACTGACAGGGCAACACCAATTTTTGACAAATAAAACCTTTGTAGGTATGGGTAGTGTCAGTGCCTATTTTGTTCCCAATATGCCGATACACTGAGGAAATGTGTTCCAGTATTAGCACGGCTAATGGTACTGTATGTGCATCAGGCACAAATGTGGTGGTATTTGCTTGGCACATAATAATGCATTACATGTAATTATTTTCTTATTTGTGTATTGACATGGTAATAGATTATATGACTTATGCGTAACATGGTTTTTGCGTAACGTGGGCTGGCTCATTGAATTGCACTCCGCACTGAAAGATGGTGATGTCCGTCCATGGGAGAGAATGCAGTGCGTCAGGTTGGATGCAACATGGCATTATGCTGAACAAAATGTACTTCGACACCATTTATGTCTAAGTAAGTCCCCTCCGTCCACACACCTCCATCACACCATTCGTATTCAAGTAAGTCCTCTCAGTCAGGTGGGACAGGGGTTAGTGCATGTGCCTCACAATACTAAGGTCCTGAGTAGTCCTGAGTTCAATCCCAGGCTCAGGATCTTTCTGTGTGGAGTTTGCATGTTCTCCCCGTGACTGTGTGGGTTCCCTCCGGGTACTCCGGCTTCCTCCCACTTCCAAAGACATGCACCTGGGAATAGGTTGATTGGCAACACTAAATTGGCCCTAGTGTGTGAATGTGAGTGTGGATGTTGTCTGTCTATCTGTGTTGGGCCCTGTGATGAGGTGGCCTTCCGCCCGAATGCAGCGAGATAGGCTCCAGCACCCCCTGCGGCCTCGAAAGGGACAAGCTGTAGAAATGGATGGATGGATGAAATGTGTCGGTAATTTGAATACAAACTGGATACAAAGCTTTGCTTAGTACTGAATCTGCACTTTTAAAGGTTTTTAATGATTTGCTTTTAATGTCTGATTCTGGCAGCTCTGCCATTTTAGTACTTTTAGATCTTACAGCTGCCTTTGACACGGTCGACCACACAATTCTTTTAGAGTGCTTGAGAGACTGTGTGGGCATTAGGGGGACTGCATTAGAGTGGTTCAGATCCTACCTGCCAGAAAGATCCTTCCCTGTCAGGCTGGGGGACGCCACCTCTTCTTCTGCTCCGTTTTACTGTGGTGTCCCCCAGGGATCTATTCTAGGCACCATCCTGTTCGCTCTATATCTCCTCCCTCTAGGAGAGATTTTTAAAAGGCATGGAGTGTCTTATCACTTTTATGCGGATGACTGCCAAATTTATATGCCGATTTCAAAAGGCCACGGCCCCCTGACACCCCATCTCAACTGTCTATACTGTCTGGGCTTGGTTAGCCCATAATTTTTTAATAATGTATGAGGGAAAAACTGAAATTTTAGTTTTCGGTTCAGCCCTCACTGACTTGTGACCATTGCAAAATTCTGTGCGTCCCAAGGTCACCAGCCTTGGCCTCACTATAGACAGTGATTTTAAACTTGACAAACAAGTCAATGGCGTTTTAAAATCGTGTTTTTATCATCTTCGTCTTTTAGCAAAGGTAAAACCGTTTTTATCTTTTAACTTTTTTTAACAATTCGTGCATGCTTTTATTTCAAGTCGCCTGGACTACTGCAATGCACTTTATGCTGGCATTAGCCAAAAAGCTCTCTCCAGAACGCGGCAGCACAACTTTAGACAGGGGCTAGAAAACGCCAGCATATAACCCCAATCCTTGAGAGTTTGCACTGACTCCCTGTGCATTTTAGAATTGATTTTAAAACCATGCTCTTTGTGTTTAAAGCTGTACATGGACTGGCACCTCATTATATCTCGGACCTCATCCATACTTACAATCCTGCGCGCGCTCTGAGGTCCGAGAGCCAGCTCCAGCTTATGGTGCCCAAGACCAGACTTAAAACTAGGGGAAACAGGGCCTTCTCTGTGGTCGGCCCTAAGCTCTGGAACACTCTGCCCCTCCATATTCGAACTGCTCCCACAGTGGAGTGTTTTAAGTCTCGTCTTAAGACCCATTCTGGCTTTTAACACTACGTGAGTTGTGTGGTCCTCTGTTGCCCTCTGTGTTTGAAAATTTAGATTTCTATTTACTTTTTTAATGTGTTTCACCCTTAAAGTCTTTTTTAATCATATTTATTTTATATTTTTTTATAATGGTTTTATATGTATTTATTTAAATTTTTTGTTTTTATTCAGTCATTGGTGGAGCTCAGGATATTATTTGAATGTTGTTTTTAATATTGTTGTGCAGCACTTTGTAAACATGTTGTTGTTTAAATGTGCTGTATAAATAAAGTGGATTGGATTGGATTGGATAATTTTAGTGTTGGCCTTGGCTTGATATCAAAGCAGGCCTATGCGATATATAATGTTATATATTATTATATGTAATTATTTCGATGGTGGTCCGTGCGGTCAAACCAGACATTTTAGCAGGGTAATGCCAACAATCTGTCTCGTCTCCTGCCAAAAATATTGCTGCGTAAATTTACAAATAGATTTGGCTAATCGACATCGGTAAAATGTGGAATCATTACTTAGTAAACCATCTTGCAAGAAGCATAAACAAGAGAAACCTTCAGCGTAGGACTCGTCGATTGCCATTTGAAGATCCTTAGAGTAGGATTGGGATTCGACTGCATATCTGGCAACCTCAGTTATGGAGAGTGGGTGGACTACAGAATTTTGACCATGATTGCAATAGTTTTTCTGGCCATATAACTACGTAATGGCACCTTAAAAAAACTATGCATTCGAGAGATGTTTGATATAAGACCAAAGTGCTTTTAAAAGGCAAGGCCTGTTGCATAGTGACGTCTTTGAGGGTTTCAACAGAGCTGTTTTTTTTAGTGTAGCCCCTCTTGGGGTCTTTGTCGCTAAATCTGGCGACATTCCAATCATCTTGGCGACATTTTCTTGTGAACAGCTTCTAGCAACAAATCCAGTGACTTTTCCTCGATAATATCGGAGACTTTTTTGTGTCTTGAAGACTTTTTGTGTTTTGGAGACTCTGACGCAAATCATTTGCCGTCTGGACTTTTATGGTGCGTCCCATTTGTAGTAGGGAGTCGGAAATACAAAAAAACTAACTATTTGAGAATTCAGACTGATTTAGTGCATGGAAACGTAGTGACTGTCGACTGAACTAGAACCTCCTAGAGCTGTCATGACTTGGACTATGGTGCGGTTTGTTTTCCCGTGGTGCAAAGCGACTGGACCGGACATGGCGTGAAGGTAATGACATCTTTTGATTAATAACTCAAAAAAGGTACCAAAACTTGGCTCTGAAAACAAAAAAATTCACAATGGCAGAACTATGAACAACCAAAACGAAAACATTTACTGTGACACAGAAAGAGCATGGATCATCGGCATGGATAACATGGGTGTGTAGGAGGTGATGTCTCCAGGCTGACTGCCTGGCAACTACAGGCTTAAATAGTGGTGTGGTGCTTGAAAACAGGCGCGTGAGTTCAAATGAATCAGGTGCGTGAGTCGTGAGGACAGGTGAACTGATTGGTAGGCACGGAAACAAAACAATGGAGTGAAAAAACAGGAACTGGAGTCTTGAAGTAATCTAACACAACTAAACAAAACATGATCACAAAGACATGACAAGAGCAGTGATTCTTAAACTGTGGTCTAGTGGTACACGGGTTTCATCTATACCAGACCTAGGCAAATTAAGACCCATCAAGCTTTTCAATCTGGCCCGCCCGACTTTCCCAAATATTTTTTTTAGATGTTTAAGATCGAAACTGTCGCCGCCAATATGATGTGCAGTGATGTTTTCAAATGACCGTAAGTCTTGAACTATACAAAGTATTTCAATGGTTGGAATCTGCGCTCTTGCATGATGTACTAGTTACTAGGGTAATCTAAGTCACAGCAGCTCAGATGGGGCAACAATCAGTGTGGGTGGGGAGTGTTTCCACAGAGTGTTTCCAGAGTGGTATGCCTGAAATGCGGGTGTCAGGGACAGAAACGGAAGGAGATTTTTACAACAAAGTTATAAAGCTTATAAGTATATCAGATTACCTTTTGCGTTCATATTTCGCTGTGTTTGTTGCATTTTGGTTGTGTTTCACTTGATTGTAACAAATATGTCTGTCATGATCTGTGGTCCAGATCATTTTTTTGCTATGTTCTGTTAGTTTAACTCCATTAGTTCCTGTTTTTTGTGCACTTTTGTTTGTTTTGGTTGCCATGGTTGCATATGATTTTCACCTGCCGCTGGTGTTCGGACGCTCACGTGGCTCTAATCAAGAGACTATTCAAATCGCCTATGCCAGTCAGTTAGCCTGGCGTTATTGCTTGTTTCAGGTCTGATTCCATAGTTTCTGCTAGTTGTTTCATGCCACAGTTTCATGTTTGTGTCTTGCTATGCCATAGTTTATGCTAGTTGTTTCATGCCACCGTTTCATGCTTGTTTCATGCAATACCATAGTTCATGCTGTTTGTTTCTCTCCTTGCCATAATTTATGATAGTTATTCGCTTTATGCCGTGTCTCTGTAAGTTTTTTTTGTCTCATGCCTGGACTATGTAAGTCGCGTTTGTTTCATGCCACAGTTTTATAAGTTCTTTATGTTCATAGTCTATGCCAAGTATTTGCTTCAACTCCAAGTGCGAACAGCCTTGTTTTCTGTTTTTGTACCTTTTTTTTGAGTGAAGATTATTAAATATGTTCCTATCTGCAAGCCTTGTCCGGAATAGTCCGTTTGCATCCCGGGAAAACAAACCTCGCAGTAAGCTGCGAAAACCACGTCGTGACAATGTCGATCGAGAGGTGGTGTGACGTTCATATGTAGCTAATATTGTAAATCCCTCACTCTTTATTTTCATGTACATATTGTGGGTGTCTCATTCAATAAAAAAAATGTAAGATTCCATTCCGTTTAAGACGGTCTGTCATAACGTTTTTAGGATTAAATCAGACATTTTTGTAAGGTTTTGTATTAATGTTCCTAAAAATAGATATACAGGCCCCCGGACACATTTTCTTCTCTTAGTTTGGCCCCTCGAGTCAAAATAATTGCCCAGTCTTGATCTATACCAACGCCAAATAATGACTTGATTAAAGTATACTGTTTTGATATGCTATATTCAAATACAGTGTTACTGTTTACACTGTGTGTAATGTTACAGTGGCTAAAATTATTAAATATACATGTTAAACGAAAAAACAGCTTTGTTTTAATAAATACTTAGGCCTACTAAGCTACAGTATTTTGACGTTGGTCATAATGGTGGTAAGGTTTTTTCCGAGGTGTTGCTTAAAAGTTTGAGAACCACTGTCCTAGAGGAAGGGCGGGGAAACCCAATTGATTGCTACATTTCAACAATTCTATGATATTTCCCATTAAGATGGCCTGTTTCATTTAAAGTCTTTCAAGAGATACTGCCTGCACGGCCATGAAATTATGATATCTTGCACGTCCTGTTCCTAGTCTTAATTTGGAACACATATCAGTGCAAAGCCTGTTAAATGCTACTTCTCACTCAATACCAGCACTCCTGGCTCTTTATGGCTGCAGGAGTAATGCATTGTATTGAGAGTGCCACCATTACGCTCACTCACTATTACTGTGGCCTTCCTGTTTTAGATCGGCCCACCGTGGCGTATACACGGCTTCATCTTTCCAACCTCCTACTCAGCCACTTACAGCATACGGTATCCCGTTTCACTTTTGTCAACCGGGTCCAGGAAGTACAGTGGAGTCATTAATTTAACATTTTGCAACTGTAGTTTGGAGCATTAGTATAAAAGCATTCAAAAGACAGCATTCAGTATAAACGGTCAAACACATGCAGGTGCCTACAACACGGTGTTTAACAAGAAGTATAAAAAGAAGCAGTGTTTGACTGAGCGTCAGCCGCCATGCTGCGCGGGCTTCCTCAGCATCAGCCCATTTATCCAATCTTCACATCCACCCACATGCCACCATTGCTAATTATAGCGGCTCCAGTCACACCTAATAAGCAGCCCACACCGAGTTGATGGAGAGGGGGATGTTTTCTATGAGGTAATTACAATTGCAGAGTAAAAAACATAGCGTGCCACATTTTAATCATATATTATTGGGACACTGGCTACTATGTGTAGAGTATTTTTGATGACTCACTTAGAAAACCTTTATCAGGAGACAAGTAGCGTGTCGGCTTTACCGTCATTTTAAAGTCAGGGGTGTCAAACTAATTTTAGCTCAGGGGCCACATGGAGGAAAATCGATTCCCAAGTGGGCCGGAATGGTGAAATCATGGCATGATAACTTAAAAATAAAGACAACTCCAGGTTGATTATTTTGTTTCACTTTGGCCAAAAATAGAACAAGCACATGATGAAAACGTACAAATCACAAATAATCCAAATAATCAAGTTTGTTGAAAATTGCAAAGGAAAATTGGTGCAGTTTCAAAAACACAATGAGCTTAGACTTGGTCTCAGTGTGTCTACAAAGCCAGGATTAAACTTTGAGTCACAGTCTTTCTGGGATTGAACAAAAAACACAATGTGACAGACTCAAGCTGTCCGGGTTCCACTGACCACCAAATAGGGACATGACTTCGAGCGGTTTGTGACTTTTGTGTATTTTTTCAAATAAACTTTCGTGCAGGTCGGGTCGCTTTTCAGCTCCTTCCTTCTTCACTGCTCGCTCTTCGGTCCGCTTTTCAGTTGGCCGCGTTTTCGTCTGCTTCTTGCTCTCTGTCTCTCGTGTGCTGCATGTGCTTCGGCCTCTCCAGCTCTCCTCACCCCGTTCTCTGCTACTGCCCTTTTACACATTGCGAGATTAGATGATTGTGTCCAGCTGGGCGATCCACGCACCTGATCTTGTTTACGGCGTCGATCCCGGTGCGCACAGCCTCGCTGCTGGCCCGACGGCCACGCCTCCTCGCCGCCATCACCTCGCTGTCGGTCTATCTGCCACGCCTCCCCACACACAACATGTAAACTCTTCTAGGTAACAACTACTTCCTTTATCATGTCCACGTTTCAATCCAGAAGCAACCCAACAAACTGTAAGAAACAGAGGTAAAAACTATTTAAAAGGGTTAAGTTAATTTTCTCCTGCTTGATATGGCGATGTGTTTGAAGCAGAAGACATAAAACGGCAGTTTTTAAGTTTCATGTGGGTTGAGGAGGAGGAGGAGCCACAGTCACTCTTTACTGTGTCTCTGTGTACGGTATAAACCGTTTGCTTGCCTAACAGAATTGCTATTGTGACATCCAGTGGACACATTTAAAACAGCAGTTGCTTTTGTGTAGCAGCTCATTTAAATACTTGGCAAACTCATCACGCGGGCCGTAGGTTTGATACACCTGTTTTAAAGTATGGCCACACTCTGTCAATAGGTGGCAGCACACACTTGTCGACACATTAGAGCACACAAAGCATATTTTCTTTTTCCATCCATCCTCTCGAGGTCGCGCGGGTGCTGAAGCCTATCCCAGCTGCATTCGGGGTACACCCTGGACAAGTCGCCACTTCATCGCAGGGCCAACACAGATAGACAGACAACATTCACACTCACATTCACACATTAGGGACTATTTAGTGTTGCCAATCAACTTATCAACAGGTGCATGTCTTTGGAGGTGGAAGGAAGCCGGAGTACCCCTAGGGAACCCACGCAGTCATGGGGAGAACATGCAAACTCCACGCACAAAGACCCCGGGCCCTGGAATGGATCCCAGGACCATTTTTGCCGTAAGCAGAATATATGCAGATGATTATAACACAATAGGAAGGGGAGGCTACGCAAAAGTAATCGTTTAGGGCACGCAATGTGATTTATCAACACTGACAAATTTTAGTGGCCGCTGTTTTGCATGTATATTTAGCACAAGTTACCCACAAATTGCCTCGCCACATTACTTTTTTTGAATTAAGACAAATATTATTTATGTATTTAATATTTTTTTGCTTACTTTGGTATAATATTTATTTATTATTTATTTGTTCACTATTCTGTTACAGAGAACAAAGAAATTGGATAAAATTGCTATGATATGAAAAGGGATAGGATCAAATAAGCTCTGCTTCTTCCTACTCCCTTTTCGGACGTGCTGTAATGAAACAACCGGAATTGTGGGATGCATTACATTGTATCGTATGCATGTTCGAAACAAACTGAAACTGAACTAAACTGAACTGAACAGTCAGGAGGCGTTGATCAGTGTGATGAGTCAGAAAAGTATTCTGTGCACGACATATTTCTCTCAGTATTGAAATATTAGCTATAATATTTCAATTCCATCTTTGAGCTGATGAATGACTTAACGGCTGATTTGGAGCCAGCAGACACAAAAAGGAGGGCTGTTCCGATCCAAAATTGATATCTGTCCATCGTCAGCAAAGAACAAAACTTCATTATAAGCACCAATACCAGCAGTCCTGCAGCGCTTTATACCACATACCACATTTCGCTAAATGTGGAACGCGTTGGACGCACGGTGATGCCGGTTTCGTTCTCCCAAGGATGCAGACGGGCTTCGGACACAGGCTGCAGGTAGAAAATGATCTATTTCAGAATAAAACAGACTTTGACAAAAAACAAAAGTGCTAGCATGGGAGCTAGAAAACACAAATGGCCTTAGCATGGAAGCTAGCATAAACAGAACTGGGAACCAAAGTTGTCACTTGTTGCATGTAGAAAATTAGAAAGAAAGACACACTGACAGGAGAAGTTAGGCTAAATAATGACAGTAATCACAAAACAGGTGCGTGTCAGGAGCAAGCGGCAGGTGAAAAATAATGAGTTACCATGGAAAAAAACTGAGAGGTGCACAAACCGGAACCGAATGAGTCCAAAACCAACAGAAAACACAAAAAGACTCAAAAATCTAAACCATAATATGATCCGGGCAGCGGATCATAACAAAATGTCCTCTAATGAACTCACAAGCTGTGTCTTTTCTTGTATTTTAGTGAAATAATATACAAAAAATATACATGACATCTGTCAATATAAACATGTATCAAATAACTATAGTTGCGTATTGCTTACAAAGTCTCCAAGGCTGAAGTGCATTAAAACACATCCACTAAAAACATGTCTGAATCATTCAATTTATTGCATCATCAAACTAACTACAACTCCGCTTTAATTAGAAGACAGCATAAGTCTGGGAAAGGACGCAGGTAAAATGCTCTCAGCGTCGGTAACGGATGAAATGGGACACATTTTTGCGATATTACGGAGATGTAAGAAGGCTGTTTTAGTATCACTCCTAATGTGTGACTCAAACAAGGTAGTTGGGACGGAGAGAGAACCCAGATTCTTTACCGAGACGCTTTGTGTGATTGGTTGTCAAATGTTAAGGTGGTGCCCTACATCATTCTTACTTATAGGCTGTGTATTATTATTAAAAAATGTTTTTGAGCCAGTTTTTTTTGGTGACTTCATTGTGAAGTGAAGTGAATTATATATATATATATACTATATATATATATGTATATTGATATATATATATCAATATATATATATATATATATATATATATATAGCAATATATATATATATATATATATATATAGAGAGAGAGAGAGAGAGAGAGAGAGAGAGCGCTTTTCTCTAGTGCATGGGTAGGGAACCTATGGCTCTCGAGCCAGATGGGGCTCTTTTTATGACTGCATCTGGCTCTCAGATAAATGACATTGCTTAACTCGATAAGTAATGAATAATTCCGTTGGTAATCACGATGTTAAAAATAACGTTCAAAATATAAAACATTCTCATGCATTTTAATCCATCCATCCGTTTTATACCGCACCTGTTCAAGAAATAATGCTGTTAAAAAGAATTAGAGACTTATTATAATAATAAATGATAAATGGGTTGTACTTGTATAGCGCTTTTCTACCTTCAAGGTACTCAAAGCGCTTTGACACTACTTCCACATTTACCCATTCACACACACATTCACACACTGATGGAGGGAGCTGCCATGCAAGGCGCTAACCAGCACCCATCAGGAGTAAGGGTGAAGTGTCTTGCTCAAGGACACAACGGACGTGACGAGGTTGGTACTAGGTGGGGATTGCGCACGGCCACTCTCCCACTGCGCCACGCCGTCCCTTATTATACTCTATATTATTATACTCTAAAAATATTGGTCTGACTTAAAAAATGCACGCATTTAGTTGTATTCAGTGTTAAAAAATATGATATGGCTCTCACGGAAATACATTTTAAAATATTTGGCTTTCATGGCTCTCTCAGCCAAAAACGTTCCCGACCCCTGCTCTAGTGACTCAAAGTGCTTTACATTGTGATACCCAATATCCACCCATTTTCTACCGCTTGTCCCATTCTGGGTCACGCGGGGTGTCGCTGGAGCCTATCTAAGCTGCATTCGGGCGGAAGGCGGTGTACACCCTGGACAAGTCGCCACCTCATCACAGGGCCAACACAGATAGACAGACAACATTCACACTCACATTCACACACTAGGGCCAATTTAGTGTTGCCAATCAACCTATCCCCAGGTGCATGTCTTTGGAAGTGTGAGGAAGCCGGAGTACCCGGAGGGAACCCACGCATCTAAGTTACATTTTTAAACCAGTGTGGGTGGCACTGGGAGCAGGTGGGTAAAGTTTGTTGCCCAAGGACACAACGGCAGTGACTAGGTTGGCAGAAGCAACCGAGCTATACCGCCCCATCACACATTGACATGAATGAATTCCACTTATATATTGCATTGTATTTGTCATACTGCAAAGTGGTGGTATGAAAAAGAAGATAATTCAAATTATTGTTCTGTATTGTGTCCTTGTATTGAATCAAAGCAATGATTAATATAATTCAAAATAATATGGTATGAAAGTTTGGTAAATTACACATTACTTTAGCATACAAGCTTCAGCTACCCCTGTTATATAAAGCACCCTTTGTTGCGTTTTGGACGCATTTTAAATGCGCGAGTTGTCAACCCCAGATGCTACAGGATTTGGATCAGGCAGGATTGCAGGTAGGAGCTTGTTTTAATATACAAAAATGATAAAATAACACTTGACAAAAGGTAAAGAAACGTTGTGCCAATGCACAGGAAGCTAAATGCTAATGTTAGCAAGAGTCGAGTTCAGAGTGTCAAATAGGGAACGACGTGCAGAGCGCACGCGAAGCTAAGGCGAGATTTAGCAGATTAAATACAATGTAGAATAACCTACACAACTGTTGCATAGAGCAAACAAAACATCCAGACAGAACTCAGGTAGCAGGCCGGTTTAAATACTAAAACAATAATCACAAAGAGGTGTGCGACAGGAGCCAGTGCAGGAGGAGCAAATTAAGTCGCCATGGTGACAAATAAAAACAAGGAAGTGCTCAAACAAAGGGATCGGAAGAGACCAGAAATAATCAAAACACAAAAAGGGATTCAAACATAGACTAGAGATGTGATCCGGGAACCCTTAAGCTTTTTATGTCTCGTTTTGAGGTTTCAGTGATAGACCTGAGATCTTCCAATGCATCCTTGAATAATTGGGGTTAAAGAATTTATTTGCATTTAGTATTGTGAACGTCTCCTCATGAAAAGTACATGAACATTCTTGTGTGTTCCCCGTCTGTGAAACTCCCACTTTGCTCTTTTAGTGCAATCAACACACTTAGAGATAGACTTTCAGGATGTAACAGTGGAGACATTGGGTGGGGGGCGGCGTCGGCGAGGGAGCAGGATGGAGGATTCAGGGAAGGAGAAGAAGAATGATTACATAAGCAAAGGTAGGAGGATGTGGAGATACGCGACATGATAGCTGGATCTTTAGGCCTCAGGAGTCCTGCTCAATGTTTTTTTATGGGCCTTTGCAGGGACATGATAGATGGGTGAAGGGAAGGTGTCCTTCTCTTTCACAATGTGCCCTTCAAGTGCAATCGTAAAATGCAGCCCCATCCATCCACAGATGCCAGCGGAGAGAGAAAGAGGACTGCGCTGGTCATCTGACATGATGACAGTCTGGCATCCGCTCACGTTGATATGATGCTTGAGATGAGAAGTATCCTTAACAACTAAATTATTGAAATGTTAGCCTCCGTTGGCTACATTGCAAGGCTGGGCTTGAATGTGCGTACCGGCAGTCTGAGAGACAGACTAAGGAAGGGGGCATGGCGGCGGGCTGTAATATGATGTCCTCACAGTGCAAGTGAGGCTGCATGCACTTAACTCGGGCATTAACTGTGTGTGTGTGTGTGTGTGTGTGTGTGTGTGTGTGATGCATTCACGGTGGTAATGCATCTCGGTTGGTCATGACCACAAACTTACACATGCCACCCTTTAACAAGCAGGTAGGTCACAATCTTAAAATGGTTGTTTTGTTATCATACTGAGTGTAAGGGTACACAAAAATTTCGGTTCGGTACGTACCTCGGTTTAGAGGTCACGGTTCGGTTCATTTTCGGCACAGTAAAAAAACAACAATATAACTTTTTGGGTTATTTATTTACCAAATTTGTAAACAATGGCTTTATCCTTTTAACATTGGGAACACTATAAAGTTAAAGTTAAAGTACCAATGATTGTCACACACATGCTAGATGTGGCGAAATTATTCTCTGCATTTGACCCATCAACCTTGATCACCCCCTGGGAGGTGAGGGAAGCAGTAGGCAGCAACGGTGCCGCGCCCGGGAATCATTTATGGTGCTTTAACCCCCAATTCCAACCCTTAATGCTGACTGCCAAGCAGGGAGGTAATGGGTCCCATTTTTATAGTCTTTGGTATGACTCCGCCGGGATTTGAACTCACGACCTACCGATCTCAGGGCGGACACTCTAACCACTAAGCCACTATAATAATTCTGCCCACGTTAACCCACATTTAATAAGATGACACAACCTTTCTTCTACATATAAAAAGTGCAACATTAAACATTTTCAGGTCAACTCATCATGCTTAATTTATCACAGCATTTGGGAAGCCTGTAGTTGATTTTTGTTATGGAATGTTATATTTTTATCAACATGTGATAGCAGGGACCCTGCCATTCAAAGCTTTTCTGTCCGTAAAACACATATTCACACGCACACACGCATGCACACACGCACACACACACACATGCACACACACACGCACACACCCACGCACGCACGAACGCACGCAGGCGAGCGAGCTGAGCTGCAGTTTAAGTTTCTAGAAGGTCAATGGGCTCATAGAGATGTTAGTAATAGTTGACTGGGAGGTGTTTTCTTATCATTTGGGGAGAGTACGCTGCCTTATGCTCACCTGCTAAACACCTATCTACTCGACGCTGAAGCATTTACTACATGCGCTCTGAATACGCACTGCTGATTGGCTGTTACCGCTATATATGTAACCAATCAGATAGTTGTGTGGGTGAGACAATGCTGGGTGCTGACAGAGGCAGAAGAAGCAAAGCAGCTTGTTAAGACTTTAGCTTAGAAACTCGTTCGGTACCCCCCGTACCGAACCGAAACCCTCGTACCGAAACGGTTCGATACAAATACTCATACCGTTACACCCCTATACCAAGAGCTGTTCCTAATGTTGTGACCTAGTCAAGTGAAATACGAATAAAGATATTATAACGTTATCTCCTCACCTCCTCAGCAACGGCCGGTCCAGCAGTCTCTAGCCTCGTCCCTGTGCCGGGAGTCCCACTGGAAGTGCCTACTCCTGACTCTCCTCATGTATGGCTGCTTCGCCACGCTCACCTGGTGCGCCCTGTGCCGCGTGCCCGTGCTAAGCTCTTCGCCCGTGCGCGTGGCCGCCGGCGACAACGCCACCTCGGCGGCCTACTACAATGACGTGCAGCGCTTGGAGAGTCCGTGCTCCAGCGGCTACCTCTACATTCCGCTGGCTTTCCTGGCCATGCTCTACGTGGTCTACCTGGTGGAGTGCTGGCACTGCTTCTCCAAGACAGCCATGTTGGCTCACGCCGAGTTCCAGGTGGGAACACTGTCCATCTAATAAATTGACAACAGCCCTCACAGAGGAATCATTTTTGTCATAGGACAATACAACATAAAGTAGTCAGTCAGTGTACAGTTGGTACTGTATGGCAGTATAGATTTCCTATCCACTGAAAATAAATGAATTACTCTTTTAATATTTGGCAATACAAGTCGATAGCAATACAAGCACGTTGTTATGTTTTGACTAGGGGAGATGGCGGCAGACTGACACCAGAGAGCGGTAAAGTAAAATGTATTATATATAAAGTCAATGTATATATAATAATACCCAACAATACTACTAAATAAACTAAGGAATTGGAGTGTGTCAAACCCAAGTGCCTATGTGTGTTACTATGTGTGTAGATTAACTGAAGTGTGTGTTACCAAGTGTTGACGAGAGCGAAGGAACGAAGCAGTCTATGGGGCAGGCAGATGATCAGGGGCGAGAGAGAGGCGTCCGAGTCCAGGGGCGAGCGAGAAGTCGAGGAACGTGGGAGGCAGTCAGAGGACAGAAGGAGATTCAGGGAAAAGTGAGACGCACAGCTCACTTACCAGGCGACGGAGGGTACTGCTGGTACACGGGAGAAGACAAGGGGACAAGTCAAGTCACGGAGAGGAAAACAAGAATAGAGCATAAAGCAGTTGCTTACGGTACACCATGAAAACTACTAAGTTTCCGCGCCGATCCTTGGGTCCACTGGTCCTTTATTTAGCTCGCCCTCATCAGTCACAGGTGTGCAGATTGTCTGATCGTCTCCAGGCTTGTAGCTGCTTGGGCGTGCTGTTCCCAATGCGAGGCAGGGGCGTGTCTGAACGCGCTGTCAGCGGATCCTCGGGATGGTCCCGCAGAGGAGGGAAATGCAGACTGCGTGTGGTAAAATCATGTGTGTGCAGTCGGAGGGGAAACATGGGAGAGGCCCAGACTTTCCCCTCCACAGCCACTTCGTCCAGCTCCTCCCGGGGGATCCTGAGGCGTTCCCAGGCCAGCCGGGAGACATAGTCTTCCCAACGTGTCCTGGGTCTTCCCCGTGGCCTCCTACCGGTTGGAAGTGCCCTAAACACCTCCCTAGGGAGGCGTTCGGGTGGCATCCTGACCAAATGACCGAACCATCTCATCTGGCTCCTCTCGATCGGAGGAGCAGCGGCTTTACTTTAAGCTCCTCCCGGATGGCAGCGCTTCTCACCCTATCTCTAAGGGAGAGCCCTGCCACCCGGCCGAGGTAACTAATTTCGGCCGCTTGTACCAGTGATCTTGTCCTTTCAGTCGTAACCCAAGGCTCATGACCATAGGTGAGGATGGGAACGTAGATCGACCACTAAATTGAGAGCTTTGCCTTCCGGCTCAGCTCCTTCTTCCCCACAACACACAGCCGTGGTCCAACAGGAGCACTAACACACTTCCAAGATGACAAGTGCTATGTGGAGGAAGATAAAGATGATGGGGTGGACAAGTATGACTCCACCAGACCTGAACACTTAAGCAGAATGTAAAAAGGTAGCGCAATGCAAGGGGTCTAACATTCCCCAGTGCTGTCGTTACGGTGGAGTGAAAGAAGATTCCAGTTACAAAATGTGCAGTTCTGGTGAGTCAAGCGCTAAATAACAATGGTGCACTGCAAAAAGTCAGTGTTCAAAAACAAGAAAAAAAAAAATACAAAAATGAGGGGTACTTTATTTGAACTAAGCAAAATTATCTCCCAATAGAACGAGAATATGTGGCTTGTCAAGACTTTTCAAAACAAGTAAAAATTAGCTAACCTCAATGAACCCAAAAATACCTCAAAATAAGTATATTATCATTAATAACAACTGTACTACTATACGAGGACGTATTTTCTATTGTTTCATTGAAAATAAAACAGCAAAGTCCATTTGGCTGTCGTCTGTTTCAATATGAGACACAATTGTGTCGAATTCATGATTTTTTTTTTTATCATGCTTGAAATAAGAAATTATTACTTTAAAAAAGTAGTTTTATACTTTTGAGTGTTGATGACACAGCTTTGCAACAGTTGATATTCTAGTTTCAAGCATGTTTTACTCAATATAGGTCATAAAAACTGAGCAACAAGCAGTAAGATCTTACTGAAATCATTTAGGACCAAAGCCCTTAAAACAAGTAAAACACTCGAACATAAAATCTGCTTAGTGAGAAAAATGAACTTATCAGACAAAAAATAAGCATATATCGCCCTTATTTGAGATATTTCATCTTACTTAGATTTCAGTTTTTGCAGTGTGATCACAGAAAATATTCAGACCAAGGACACAACTTTGATACGTTCAATGTGAGGTGAACTAACATGTGCTGCCAGCTATTGAGACAATATTAAATGTGTGTTGACTCATTTTAATTGGGTCTGTACTGCTATGCAAGCTGTACACAGACTACTCTAAAGTATACAAGTTTACTTTGCCTGCTGAAATATCAGGGCTGTTTTCACTCAATGGCGTAATCGTTGTATCTTGCAGCAGATTATGTACTTTGACTAACCGAGTTGGTGTCTTCTCAGGAAGTGTACGAGCGCGTGCAGAGGCTCCAACAGGCCACACCCTGTATTTGGTGGAAGGCCATCAGCTACCATTACGTGAGGAGGACCAGGCAGGTGACAAGATACCGCAATGGAGACGCATACACAACAACACAGGTGAGAGAAACCACTGTCAATTTCTAACAGGCGACCTTATCTTCATTAAGAGTGCATTGGCACCTGGACTTGGGTTAAGTACAAACCCCGTTACCATATGAGTTGGGAAATTGTGTTATATGTAAATATAAACGCAATACAATGATTTGCAAATCATTTTCAACCCATATTCATTTGAATATGCTACAAAGACAACATATTTGATGTTCAAAATGATAACAATTTTTTTGGGCAAATAATCATTAACTTTAGGATTTGATGCCAGCGACACGTGACAAAGAAGTTGGGAAAGGTGGTAATAAATACTGACAGAGTTGAGGAATGCTCATTAAACACTTATTTGGAAAATCCCACAGGTATGCAGGCTAATTGGGAACAGGTGGGTGCCATGATTGGGTATGAAAACAGCTTCCCAAAAAATGCTCAGTCTTTCACAAGAAAAGATGGGGCGAGGTACACCCCTTTGTCCACAACTGCGTGAGCAAATACTCAAACAGTTTAAGAACGTTTCTCAAAGTGCAATTGCAAGATATTTAGGGATTTCAACATCTACGGTCCAACCAACATTGAATGACCATAACCTTCGATCCCTCAGACGGCACTGTGTCAAAAACTGACATCAATCTCTAAAGGATATCACCACATGGGCTCAGGAACACTTCAGAAAACCATTGTCACTAAATACAGTTGGTCGCTACATCTGTAACTGCAAGTTAAAGCTCTACTATACAAAGCAAAAGTAATTTATCAACAACACCTAGAAATGCCGCCAGCTTCGCTGGGCCTAAGCTCATCTAAAATGGACTGATGCAAAGTGGAAAAGTGTTATGTGGTCTGACGAGTCCACATTTACATTTTTTTGGGGAAATCATGGACGTTGTGTCCTCCGGATTGAAGAGGAAAAGAACCATCCGGATTGTTCTAGGTGTAAATGGTAAAGCTAAAAGGCGCAAAGATGAGAAGCCAGCATGTGTGATGGAATGGGGGTGTATTAGTGGCCAAGGCATGGATAACTTACACATCTGTGAAGGCACCATTAATGCTGAAAGGTACATACAGGCTTTGGAGCAACATATGTTGCCATCCAAGCAACGTTATTATGGACGCCCCTGCTTATTTCAGCACGAAAACACCAAGCTACGTGTTACAATAGTGGGCTTCGTAGTAAAAGAGTGCGGGTACTAGACTGGACTGTCTCCCATCGAAAATGTGTGCCCCATTATGAAGCGTAAAATACGATAGCGGAGACTGTTGAACGACTGAAGCTCTACGTAAATCACTCCACGTAAGCGGCACGGCCAGAAACCAACATTGAATGACCATGAACTTCGATCCCTCAAACGGCACTGTATGAAAAACCGACATCAAACTCTAAATGATTTCACCAGATGGGCTCAGGAACACTTCAGAAAACCACTGTCACTAAATACAGTTCGTCGCTACATCTGTAAGTGCAAGTTAAAGCTCTACTATGCTAAGGGAAAGCCATCTATCAACAACATCCAGAAACGCCGCCGGCTTCTTTGGGCCCGAGATCATCTAAGATGGACTGATGCAAAGTGGAAAATTGTTCTGTGGTCTGACGAGTCCACATTTGAAATTATTTTTGGGAAATATTCGACATCTTGTCATCCGGACCAAAGGGGAAGCGAACCCTCCGGACTGTTATCGACGCAAAGTTCAAAAGTCAGCATCTGTGATGGTATGGGGGTGCATTAGTTCCCAAGGCATGGGTAACTTACACATCTGTGAAGGCACCATTAATGCTAAAAGGTACATACAGGTTTTGGAACAACATATGCTGCCATCTAAGCGCCGTCTTTTTCATGGACGCCCCTGCTTATTTCAGCAAGACAATGCCAAGCCACATTCAGCACGTGTTAGAACAGCGTGGCTTCGTAAAAAAAGAATGCGGGTACTTTCCTGGCCCGCCTGCAGTCCAGACCTGTCTTCCATCGAAAATGTGTGGCGCATTATGAAGCGTAAAATACGACAGTGGAGACCTCGGACTGTTGAACGACTAAAGCTCTACATAAAACAAGAATGGGAAAGAATTCCACTTTCAAAGCTTCAACAATTAGTTTCCTCAGTTCCCAAATGTTTATTGAGTGTTGTTAAAAGAAAAGGTGATGTAACACTGTGGTGAACATACCCTTTCCCAACTACTTTGGCAAGTGTTGCAGTTAATTATTATTTCCAAAAAAAAAAAAAAGTTTATGAGTTTTAACATCAAATATCTTGTCTTTGTCGTGCATTCAATTGAATATGGGTTGAAAAGGATTTGCAATTCATTGTATTCTGTTTTTATTTACCTCTAATTCAATTTCCCAACTCATATGGAAACGGGGTTTGTACATTAGAGGTTGGACTTTATGGCCAGGGTCAATGTGGAAAAACACCAAGTTAGAAACCTGATTGAATAGGGCTCCATTCATTTTGGACCTAAAAATGTTGCTCATGTGCCTGCACAGGTCTACCACGAGCGTGTCAACACACACGCCTCCAGCTCAGAGTTTGACTATGCTCGCTACGGTGTAAAAGATGTGTCTAAGGAGCTGTTTGACCTCCAGCTGCAGTCTGCAGTTCGCCTCCGCTTCACCAAGTGCTTCAGGTGGGCTACTCAAGGCCGCACTCAGATGCTATTCGAAATTGCTGTGATGTCAACTAGCAACATTGTTTAAATGGATCTACTTTTGTCATCCTTAGCTTCTCCAGTGCACGTGCTGAAGCAGCCTACCTCACCCAAGTAAGTCATCCAGTGACGCATCTAACGTAAGATCGACGATTCTACTCATTGTGCGTTTCCTCTGCCCAGCGAGCTCGCTTCTTCGGTGAGAACGAGGGCCTGGACGACTACATGGAGGCCAGGGAGGGCATGCACCTGAAGAACGTGGATTTCCGCGAACACATCCTGGCGTTCCCGGATCCCGCTCACCAGCCGTGGTTTTCCAGGCACAGAGTCTTCTGGCTGGCCTCCGCTTTCCTTCTGTCATGGCCGCTGAGGGTGGTGTCTGAGTACCGTACGGCCTACGTGCACTACCACGTGGAAAAGCTGTTTGGCGAAGATGAGGATGTCAGCGGGGTAGGCGGGCCGGGAGGGGTTGGAAGAGGCAGCGGGGGCGAGGGTGGGACTGAAAACGGCATCCATCCGGGAGGAATCGGAATGGGTCCTAACGGGTCGAGCTATAGAGCCATCTCGCGACTCAACACAGTGGACATGACAGAGCTAGAGTGGCACATTCGCTGCAACCAACAAATGGTTCCCAGCTACTCTGAGGCTCTCCTCATGGAATTGGACAGTAGCAGTGGGACGAACCCCACTGCTTCCACGCCCATCTCCGGGCCCCCAGGCACCACCCCCAACCTGGAGGGGACCCGGCCTCCTTTGGCCCTGCCTGTGGTGTTCAACTCCACGTACCTCCTCCAGAGCTGCCCCCGATGCCGGCGAACCACATCTAGCTCCAGCCTGCCCTCTCGTCTGAGGGCACCCATGGGAACCACCGCCCTGCTTAATGCCACCGTGGCGGGCTTGAGGGCGGCTGGGCACAGCGGAGGGGGGATCGGAGGCAGGCTGGTTCTCAGTCGAAGCGGATTCTCATTGGGAAGGCTGAGCGGCGGGAGGCAGAACAGCCTGTTCCATTCACGCAGCATGGGGGGAGAGCTGGGAGGGAGTCGAGAAGATGGAGCAGGAAGTGGAGGAGGGGGAGCAGGATTCCTGGGCTTAGGCTCCAGGCAGGACAATGAGGAGACCAGAGGTGTGCTGGAGGGAGAGGGGGATGAAGAGGAAGAGGGGCACGAGGTGATGGAGGAGGAGGAGAGGAGGCGGGAGGATGTGGGGAGAGACAGGGATGAAGAGGCGGAGCAGGATGGAGGAGGAGGAGGAAGTAGGAGGGAGGGCGAGAGGGAACGTCCACCATCTTACCAGGATGCCTTCTTCTTCCCTGTCCTCATAATACACGGAGATGAGAGTTGCCATGCTGGAGACCGCCTCTGAACGTCTCCACTATGACAAGAGGCAAACCATTAGTGGTTGGTCATGCTGGAGGGACAAGAAAACATAAATCTATGCAAGAGCAGGAGCAGGCGGAGAACCAGTCTAAGAACACAAAGACTATTAGACAAAAGTACTGGCACACCCGGTCAAGGTCTTCCACTCTAAACTGATCCAAGCAAGTATTTAAGAACCTTGCTGATGGAACAAACTGTCGTTGCACAAAGTTGGAAGCACATGTTCATTAAGATGAAAAAGTGTGACCCAGGACCTTTGTTCATGCCTTCCGGAAGGAGAATTGGATCAGCAGCTGACCACGAGCCGACACGGTGCCAGCAAAGGAGGAGGAACATCGATTCGCTTGCCGTTTCCTCCGTGCTGACGCGGTCCTCTCCTCGCCATTAGTGATGCACTCACGCTCACACCGGTATTAGTCATGCGGCCCTCAAAAACAACATAGAAGACGTCTTCATGGACATTCAGTCGTAAAACACAATAAGTGATGACAAGTGATGGCACATTTTGTTCACCAGAAAGTACAATTTGATTCAGACCTGGGGATAGGTTGATTGACAACACTAAATTGGCCCTAGTGTGTGAATGTGAGTATGAATGTTGTCTGTCTATCTGTGTTGGGCCTGCGATGAGGTAGCGACTTGTCCAGGGTGTACACCGCCTTCCCCCCGACTGCAGCTGAGATAGGCTCCAGCACCCCCCGTAACCCCGAAAGGGACATGCGGTTGAAAGCGGATGGATGGATTTCTTTCAGAAACATGTTGAGGAGACTTTTCGAGAGCTTTTGCGCAAAACAAAACAACGCTAAAGAGCTGCTCCCCCCCCTCCTTCTGAAGGTAAGCCATCTGCCAGATATTTTAGACGCACAAAAAAAGTGGCTCATCCGGAGCAGGCTTTGCCCCCATCGAAGTATTTCATAATCCATCAACTAAAATTTAAACGTGGAAGAGTCCTACTAGAACTCAACCTGGACTCTCTTCACCTGACTCTCGCCAGATCCTTGTAGTTCGCTGAGCTCCTCACAAGGATCTGGGACTTTTCAATAGGAGATGTATTTTCATGTAAAAAAAATCATTGCATGTGATTGGATAAACCACTTGTCCGTTATCTCGAATGACGTGCTATGTCAACCACTCACATCGAAATCAAGCCGTGACGCTGATGAGAGCGACGCTGGGAAATCCAAAACAGAACAGCCGACATATTGGATAACGACTGAGCGAAACAGTCGCTTCGGCGCTACGTCACATCTATGAAATCCTGCCTGGCGATCCTGATTGGTTCATTCTTTCTTGCTATCTTGAAGGAGTTTGCATTGCCCTCGAGCCCAGATCCTTGTGTGGAGCTCAGCGAACTACAAGGATCTGGCGAGAGTCAGGTTTGGACTCTCTGGCCCACTTCCTAAAAATTGGATGAGGATACACACTGAGGGAGCGGCAGAAGTTTCAAGTCCTACAGCAGCAACACTTTCCAAAGCACACTTTGGATGAACACGTCTTGGCCTTCCTTCCTTGCACATTTGAACATGACACAGGCTCCCTCGAGACGATGAAAGCCTGGTTCTCCCCGTGCTCCACAAGTATGGAAAGCACACACACACACACAGACACACAGACACACACACACACACACACACACACACACACACACACACACACACAGACACACACACACACACACACACACACACACACACACACACACACACACACACATTCTGTATAGAAACTCTCAAAGACATACAATAGAGAACATTTATAGAGATTTTTTATGCTGTTAATCATGACTCAGATAGTCCTCGTATGAGCAAAATCAAGCACTAATGCGCACTGAACACACATTTGTGTCATTCTATGTTATGATTTGTTTGGATTGTAACGATGGGACGCACTTTCAGTATATGTCAATCGTGTGCTATAGCCACTTGAACGCTTGCAAAAGCTACAAAACATGCAACATTTCAGCTTTTGTGTTTGTTTGCAGTTTTGAACGAAGTTCAAAATGCCTTTAGTCGGCGTCACAAATGTTTTTACGTGTGTCAACTAGGGGTGTAATGGTACACAAAAATTTCGGTTCGGTACATACCTCAAATTAGAGATCACGGTTCGGTTAATTTTCGGTACAGTAAGAAAACAACAAAATATAAATTTTTTGGTTATTTATTTAACACATTTGTAAACAACGGCATAACATACAATACACACAGTGTCCATTGCCAAGGTTAATGTGGTCAACATAAATAAAATAAAAACTAAATAAGATAAGGCTCAGAATAGTTTCTTAACAAAACCTTTTTACAAACATGGCGGAATGGTGTAGTGGGTAGAGCGGCCGTGCCAGAAACCTGAGGGTTGCAGGTTCGCTTCCCACCTATTAACATCCAAATCTCTGCCGTTGTGTCCTCTGGCAGGACACTTCTCCCTTGCCCCCGGTGCCGCTCACACTGGTGAATGAATGATGAATGAATGATTGGTGGTGGTCGGAGGGGCCGTAGGCGCAAACTGGCAGCCACACTTCCGTCAGTCTACCCCAGGGCAGCTGTGGCTACAGATGTAGCTTACCACCACCAGGTGTGAATGAATGATGGGTTCCCACTTCTCTGTGAGCGCTTTGAGTATCTAACAATAGAAAAGCGCGATATAAATCTAATCCATTATTATCATTATTATATAAATAGCTTTTTTTGATTGACTGATTGAGACTGTTATTAGTACATTGCACAGTACAGTACATACTCCGTACAAAGGACCACTGAATGCAAACACCTCAATAAGTTTTTCAACTTGTTTGAGTCAGGGTCCACATTGATCAACCCCTCCGACCCCAGCCTGGCTAACCTGGCAGTAAGAGGATATATGGGCTTATTGTTCATCCACCATAGAAGTGGGTCAAAATCTAGTTTTTAATGCAATACAGCAACCCCTGCGACCCCGAACGGGACAAGCGGTAGAAAATGTATGGATGGATGGTTTTAAATCTGCTATTATAAAAAAAATTGTTATTGCTTCAGCCCGGCCAGACTCGCCGAGGAGAGGCTGCTTGAATGCGGTGGTGACGCTTCAAAGGAGTTAGCATGTTTGACGTGTTGGCAGAAGCATACCCTACTGCTGCTGAACAATGTCGGCAAACCTCCGTCCTCCATTGTTGTATCGCACCGCGCAGCCAAAGTGTTCCCAAACGGGAGACGTTAACGAGGCAGGAGGGTCTTCCAGCTCTGGCTTCTGCATGTTGTCCTAGCCCGGTCGCTGCTAGCCTGCCGTGTGTTGTGCCTCGCTCTGCATTGTTTACACATCCTGCGGTGCGCTACCTAATATGTCCGTGTGGAAACTCGTTCGGTACACCTCCAAACCGAACCAAAACCCCCGTACCAAAAAGGTTCAATACAAATGCACGTACCGTTACACCCCTAGTGTCAACCAATGGTGTGGCCAAAAAAAATGTAGAACACAAAGTAGGCCTTCACACATGCACTGTCCAATAAGCATGGAAATGTCCTCCATACGTTGCCTTCGTGTCCGTCCACTCTTGTATCTCAGGATTTTGAGTTGAAAACTTTTTGCAACATCTGCTTCAATTGTTGACACGCTTAAAGCCAAGTGTACACACTCGCATGCATGAGCATCTTCTAAAAAAAACAACAGCACACACACACAAACATTGACATGGGGACAAATAATACAAATATTTGTCGATGTGCACAAGCTGGTGACCATGCACTCCAGGGTGCCTCTTGCCCGAAGTTAGCTGGGATAGGCTCCAGCTCACCCGGGGAAAAGTATGGTTGAATAAATAGCGCACAAGCTGAGTTAACCTTTTGGCCGCCAGATGGCAGCAAAGCACTTTGTAGGGGAAGCCCACAGAGGGACAGGGTAGAAAGCATCCAAACCATCTGCTTAGAAGTGATGACTTATTTACCAGGATGCTGATTAACATAAAAATTTAGTGACATAACTGCAGAATAACTTAGAATAATGTGCCCCGGTGTAATGCCGGGCGACTTTCTGAATGAACAGGCAATAAGTGAAGACAATTAGCCTCCATTGACTAAATATATTACCTTTTCTGTGTGCTCAATACAAGCTACCTTGTCTTTCAAATGAAAAAAAAAAACACCATCTGCAGCTAAAGTATTGTAAAAAAAAAAAAAAAGGAATGAAAACAGTCACATGATGCAGCTTTGTTTCTTTTATTTTGTACTACTGAATGAGACTGTCCACTGTTGATGCCGCCATGTGACTGATGCAAGGACAAACCCTGTTTTTAACCGACCGGAGGGCGACAGCAATATAAAAGTACTAATCTGTATGGTCGCCATGGCAACAAGAATCCTCAGCATCACTTCATCTTTACAGTCTGAATGGATTTTGTCATCTGTGACACACGATGACTACATAATATGCCACTTAAGTATTTTAGCAGATACTCACTGTCAGTTTTCAGGGCTTGTTTGGTTCATTAAGAAGCAGCGCAGGTGGTCACATAATGCTGTTTGTCGAGTGATGATGATGACAGTTGTGAAAAATGCAAATAAAGTCAATCTGCTTCGTAAACCAACCTTGGGTGTTCCTACTTTCTTCTATTTCATAAAATATATATATATATATATATATATATATATATATATATATATATATATATATATATATATATATATGTGTGTGTGTGTGTGTGTGTATACATATGTATTTTGTTTTTTATTGTATGTAATATGTATTAATATTATTTGTATCTTTTTGATGTTTTTTTTAAATTTATTGTAATACTGAACAGTGCAGTTATGATCAATAGAAAGCCCTGAGAATACAGTGACCTGGATGACTGGCAATATCCATACTGTTAATGACTATCTAATGTTTTATTATAACCTTAATAATTGTTGTAATGATTCAGTAGAGTTGTTATATTTCATTGTTATGTGCAAACAATTCTGTCTTTATAAAGCTGAATGTATTTCACTTTGCTTGCAATTGTAAAATAAAATAGTGCTGTAGGCTAACTATAATTCTTCAGTTGCCTCTAAGTAGACAAATAATCATGTGCCTATGCACATCATGTAAATTATGTGTTTTTACAGCATGCGCGAGAAATACAAACCCCAAAACCAGTGAAGTTGGCCCGTTGTGTATATAGTAAATAAAAACAAAATACAATGGTTTGCAAATCCTTTTCAACCTATATTCAATTAAATAGACTGGAAAGAAAATATATGTAACGTTTGAAATCGTCACAACTGGGCTTGGATTAAAGTTGTTTCTTCGATGCAGAGAATGATTTGCACGGGCGAGACGTGACTGTGAGTACATCGTTGTTTATTTAAACACTATAATAAAAAATAAACAAACTAAGGGCGCTCACAAGGAGGTACAGACACTTGGCTATGAACAAACAACAGACTAGCATAAATGCTGCAAACTACAAACATGAAACAAAAACACTTGCTCGATTGGCATGAATATTAATAAACTATAAACAAAACTAGCACAATGGCATAAATACAAAAACTTACACGGCATGGAACTATGGACGATGGCATGAAGGAGGTGCAGCATGGGTAGCGTCTGTGAAGATCCCAGAATGAAGACAAAAAAAAGAATGACTAAGTAGCTATGATAATTAGTGAAAACAGGTGTGAGGCTGAGGACAGGGACATGACATGACAGGTGAAAACTAATGAGTTTGCATGGAGACGAAAACAAACCAGGAAGTGCCAAGACAGAACTCAAATGTCCAAAAAACTAAACATAACCTGACCAAAACCCAAAACAAACTTACAGGCGTGACAGAAAGGGAAAACCCTGTTATTTTTTGGTAATATTATCTCATTTTGATGCCTGCAACATGTTGAAAAAAAGCTGGCACAAGTGACAAAAAAGACTGAGAAAGTTGAGGAATGCTCTTCCAGCACTTATTTGGGAACAGGTGGGTACCATGATTAGGTATAAAAGCAGCTTCAATAAAATGCTCGGTCATTCACAAACAATGATGGCGCGAGGGTCACCACTTTGTGAACAAATGTGTGAGCAAATTGTCCCAACAGTAAAGAACAACAGTTCTATATGAGCTACTGCAAGGAATTTAGAGATTTCTCCATCTACGGTCCGTACTATCATCAAAAGGTTCAGAGAATCTGGAGAAATCACTGCACGTAAGAGATTATATAATCGACCTTGGATCCCTCATCCAAAAGCGACATCAGCGTGTAAAGGATATCACCACATGGTCTCAGGAACTCTTCAGAAAATCACTGTCAGTAACTACACTTGGCCGCTACATCTGTAAGTGCAAGCTGAAACTCGAGTATGCAAAGCAAAAGCCATTTATCAAAGACACCCAGAAATGCAGCCAGCTTCGCTGGGGCTGAGCTCATCTAAGATCAACTGATGCAAAGTGGAAAAGTGTTCTGTGGTCTGACGAGTCCACATTTCAAATAGTTTTTGGGAATCCTGGACGTCTTGTCCTCCGGACCAAAGAGGAAAAGAACCATCCCGATTGTTTTAAGCGCAAAGTTAAAAAGCCAGCATCTGTGATGGTATGGGGGTGTATTGGTGCCCAATACATGGATAACTTACACATCCGTGAAGGCACCATTAATGCTGAAAGGTGCATACAGGTTTTGGAGCAACATATGTTGTCATCCAAGCAACGTTATCATGGACGCCATGGCTTATTTAATCAAAACAATGCCAAGCTACGTGTTACAACAGTGTGGCTTCATAGTAAAAGAATGCGGGTACTAGACTGGCCTGTCTGTAGTCCAGACCTGTCTCCCATTGAAAATGTGTGCCGCAATATGACGCCTAAAATACCACAACGGAGATGTTGATCAACTTAAGCTGTACATTAAGCAAGAATGGGAAAGAATTCCATCTGAAAAGCTTAAAAAAATGGTCTCCTCAGTTCCCAAACGTTTACATAGTGTTGTTAAAAGGAAAGGCCATGTAACAGTGGTAAACATTCCTCTGTGCATACTTTTCTTGCAATGTGTTCCTGCCATTAAATTCCAAGTTAATGATTATTTGCAAAAAAAAAAAAAAAAAAAACTTTCTCAGTTTGAAAAAGGATTTGCAAATCATTGTATTCTGTTTTTATTGATGAATTACACTTGTTTTGGGTTTTGTAATATGGGTATATCCTGAGACATTCAAAATATTCTAAGGCAGGGGTGTCAAACTCATTTTAGATCGGGGGCCACGTACGGAAAAATCTACTCCCAAGTGGGCCGGACTGGTAAAATCCCTGCACAGTAACTTAAAAATAAAGACACCTTCAGATTGTTTTCTGTGTTTGAAAATAGAAGAGGAGCTCAAAGTAAAGCCGCTGCTCCTCCACATCAAGAGGAGCCAGATGAGGTGGTTCGGGCATCTAGTCAGGATGCCACCCGAACGCCTCCCGAGGGAGGTGTTTCGGGCACGTCCGACCGGTAGGAGGCCACGGGGAAGACCCAGGACATGTTGGGAAGACTATGTCTCCCGGCTGGCCTGGGAACGCCTCGGGATCCCCCGGGAGGAGCTGGACGAAGTGGCTGGGGAGAGGAAGGTCTGGCCTTCCCTGCTTAGGCTGCTGGCCCCGCGACCCGACCTCGGATAAGCGGAAGAAGATGGATGGATGGATGGACATTCTGAAAATGTATAAATCATAATGTTGTTGTTTTTTTACACTTACATGATGCGGTTAATAGTATTCTATTTTTATTCGTCGTTATTTATATTTTCTGAATGAATGATGTGATAATGTTCATCAGTCAACTCAATGGTGTTCATTTTCAATCTATCAAGATAAAAAAATATCAAAATCAAATAACAGTATGCTATGTATGTAGTTTGATCATTTTCCTCGATTGATGTACTAATATCAAGTGGTTTATTTTGTACATATGTACCATCATCTACAGCAGGGGTCGCCAACCTTTACCACTCAAAGAGCCATTTTGACCCGTATCACAATATAAAGAAAACTATGGGAGCCACAAGACTCGTTTGAAATTAAAAATGAAATAACACAGTGTACAAAGTTTTGTTTTGCTTTGTGCTATGTATTACTCAGGGTTCTCAGACACACGGCCCGCACCTTAATATGAACATTTTATATTAGTGCGAGTTTTATTTGAATGCCGCTTGACAACAGCACATTTACCAACCATCTCAATTTTTCCGTGAGACACCCGAGTTTCAGAGCAACCTTTCTCTCGACTGTCTGTTAGTTTTCACCCAAATAATAATAATAAGGGCGTGCTATGATGACAATGCATTTAGCGCCCTCTACAACCGTAACGAACAGCTTACCAGCCCTTTCGCATGTTGTATGAGGCTTCTGCAGACACACATAAGTGACTGCAACGCATACTTACTCAACAGCCATACAGGTTACACTGAGAGTTGTGATATAAACAACTTTGACATTCTTACTAATATGCGCCACACTGTGAACCCACACCAAACAAGAATGACAAACACGTTTCGGGAGAACATCTACACTGTAACACATTATAAACGCAACATAACAAATACCTGGAATCCCATGCATCCCTGACTCTTTCAGGCTCCATTATACACCCCGCCCACCTCAACTGACGCATGGAGAGGGTGGGGGGCTGTATAATTGTGCCCGGAATAGTCAGGGATGCATGGGATTCTGGGTATTTGTTATGTTGCGTTTATAATGTGTTACAGTGCGGATGTTCGCCCAAAATGTGTTTGTCATTCTTGTTTGCTGTGGGTTCACAGTGTGGCGCATATTAGTAAGAGTGCTAAAGTTGTTTATCTCACAACCCTCAGTGTAACCTGTATGGCTGTTAAACAAGTATGCCTTGCAGTCGCTTGTGCATTGAATCAGCAGCTGCACACTAGATGTGGCCAGCCGGCACTCAGATAGCATAGTATTAAAGCGAATGTTACGACATGGTCGAAAGGACGATTGAGGCATTGCCATCACGGCACGCCCCCAATATTGTTGTCTGGGTGAAAATCTGAGAGTATTATCCTGGGGAGACTTCTGAGAGAGGCAATGAAATTTGGAAAACCTCCCAGTAAAATAGGGGGGTCGGCAAGTATGCAGCTGAGCCACATCACAGTGATCCAGGCTCTGGAGCCGCGGGTTGCCGACCCCTGATCTACAGAGATACAAAGAATTGCTATTGCAACATCCAGTAGACACATGTAGAAGAGCTGTTTCTTTCATACAAAAATTTCAGGTTAATTTGTATACTCAGCAAACTCATCCCGCGGGACGGATAAAAACTGTTCGCGGGCCTGATCCGGCCCACGGGCCGTACATTTGACACCCCTGTTCTAAGGCATGCCCACATGCAGCTACAAAAGGCAGCTCCATCGTCATCATCATCATCCTTATCGTCAGTTTGACATTACTTTGGACGACAATTGTTCACGTCCACGTTTTCACTTTCACTGCAACATGTTTGTTTTTCACCACCAACATTGTCGGGCTTCAATCACATTAAATATTCATACTTTTGTTTTATCTCAATTTGCATGCTGCAGCATGATAGGCTGGAACAAAAAAACAAAAGGTGCATTAGGGAACAATGCTGTCATGGTAAAACGATTAGAAGAAACGTTGGCAAATACTAATTGTCTTATAATAGCCGCAGGAGGAGAAAAAGGAACAGCAAGCCTCAATTTGCTGCAGTCCTGAGGGGGATTAGCAACTTGATCATTCATTGTATCATTAGGGGTGGCAGGGCGAAGTTGGCAGAGTGGCTGTGCCAGCAATCTGAGGGTTACTGGTTCAATCCCCATCTTCTACCATCTTAGTCACGTCCGTTGTGCCCTTGAGCAAGCCACTTCACCCTTGCTCCTGATGGGCCCTGGTTAACGCCTTGCATTGCAGCTCCCAGGGGTAGAAAAGCGCTATACAAATACAACCATTTACCATCATATTACAGATCCCATTTCCATATGAGTTGGGTAATTGCGTTAGATGTAAATATAAACGGAATACAATGATTTGCAAATCATTTTCAACCCATATTCAGTTGAATGCACTACAAAGACAACATATTTGATGTTCAAACTCATAAACTTTATTTTTTTTTGCAAATAATAATTAACTACAAATTTCATAGCTGCAACACGTGCCAAAGTAGTTGGGCAAGGGCATGTTTACCACTGTGTTGCATCACCTTTTCTTTTAACAACACTCAATTAACGTTTGGGAACTGAGGAAACTAATTGTTGAAGCATTGAAAGTGGAATTCATTCCCATTCTTTTTTTATGTAGAGCTTCAGTCGTTCAACAGTCTCGGCTGTCGTATTTTACGCTTCATAATGTGCCACACATTTTCGATGGGAGACAGGTCTGGACTGCAGGCAGGCTAGTTTAGTACCCGCACTCTTTTACTACGAAGCCACACTGTTGTAACACGTAGCTTGGTATTTTCATGCTGAAATAAGCAGGGGCGTCCCTGATAACGTTGCTTGGATGACAACATATGTTGCTCCAAAACCTGTATGTACCTTCCAGCATTAATGGTGCCTTCACAGATGTCTAAGTTATCCATGCTTTGGCCACTAATACACCCCCATTCCATCACACATGCTGGCTTTTCATCTTTGCACCTTTTACCTTTACCTTTTTATTCCTAGAACAATCCGGATGGTTCTTTTCCTCTTCAATCCGGAGGACACAACATCCACAGTTTTCCCCCTAAAATTGAAATGTGGACTCGTCAGACCACAGAACACTTTTTCACTTTGCATCAGTCCATCTTAGATGAGCTTAGGCCCAGCGAAGCTGGCGGCGTTTCTGGGTGTTGTTGATAAATGACTTTTGCTTTGTATAGTAGAGCTTTAACTTGCACTTACAGATGTAGCGACCAACTGTATTTAGGGACAGTGGTTTTCTGAAGTGTTCCTGAGCCCATGTGGTGATATCCTTTAGAGATTGATGTCGGTTTTTGATACAGTGCCGTCTGAGGGATCGAAGGTCACGGTCATTCAATGTTGGTTTCAGGCCATGCCGCTTACGTGGAATGACTTTTCCAACCTTTTGATGATATTATGGATCGTAGATGTTGAAATCCTTAAATTTCTTGCAATTGCACTCTGAGAAACGTTGTTCTTAAACTGTTTGACTATTTGCTCACGCAGTTGTGGACAAAGGGGTGTACCTCGCCCCATCTTTTCCTGTGAAAGACTGAGCATGTTTTGGGAAGCTGTTTTTATACCCAATCATGGCACCCATCTGTTCCCAATTAGCCTGCACACCTGTGGGATGTTCCAAATAAGTGTTTGATGAGCATTCCTCAACTTGTATTCTGTTTATATTTACATCTAACACAATTTCCCAACTCATATGGAAACGTTTGTATAATTTGGAGCACATATTCAACGTTTAAAATGTCTGTTGTGGTAGTTGTGATTTTCATGGTGAGGAGGCCGGCAAGTAAACCACAGACCAGACCTGGACAAAATAAGGCCCGTTAAGCTTTTCAAGCTGGCCCGCTGGACATTCCCAAATAATTTTTTTAGATCTTTAAGATGGAAAGTGTAGCTGCCATTATGATGTGCAGTGATGTTTTCAAATGACCGTAAGTCTTGAACTATATAAAGTATTTAGATGGTTGGAATCTGCGCTTTTGCATGATGTACTAGTTACTATGGTAATCTAAGTCACAGCAGCTCAGACTAGGCACCAATCAGTGTGGGCGTGGTTTGTTTCCACAGAGTGTTTCTAGATTGGCCAGTCTTAATTGTGGATGTCAGGGAAAAGGCGGAAAATATTTTTACAACAAAGTTCTGCAAGAAAAGTAATAGTATATCAGATTGTAGGTGAGTTTTTTTTTTACCCTTCGCATTTGTATTTTGCTGTGTTTCTTGCATTTTTGTTGCGTTTTTGTGACGACCGGGTCGCATCGTGATGCGGGGTTCGTTTTTCCAGGAATGCAGATCGGGCTTCGGACATAGCGTGCAGGTAGAAACAAATTATTTATTTAAAAATAAACCAGACGGTAACAAAGAAAAGGTGCTCATTGCACTTACGGCAAAAACTAAAGGAGTTAGCGTGGGAGCTAAAAGGTAAAAAGAACCCAGCGTGGAAGCTAGCAAGTACAGAGCAGGAAACCAACGTCGTCATCTGTTGTATGAAACAAACTAGGAAGCCAGACCGAGTGAGGCCAGGGCAAGGACTAAATAGCCCTCTGATTAGTGCCCGGGCAACCGGTGTGCGTCCCAAACACTAACGAGAGGCAGGTGAATGTAATTTGCCGTCATTACAACCGAGACACACAAACTCAAAAAGTGCTGAAAACACAAGTGAACATAAATAAACTATGGTCCGGGCAGCAGATCATAACAGTTTTGCTTGATTGTAAAATATGTCGATTGAGAAGAGGTGTGATGTTCATATGTTGTCAATATTCAGTGATTTATCGTTCGTAGTTAATATTGTAAAATATATCTCATTCAGTAAAAAAAAAATTAAATTCCATTTTGTTTTTTAAGGTGGTCTGTCATAACGTTTTTAGCTTTCAATCAGACATTATTGTGAGGTTTTGTATTAGTGTTCCTAAAAATAGGACCCAAGCACATATACTGTACAACAGATTCTCACAGCTTACATATAAATACATATATATATATATATCTACACTATATTGCCAAAAGTATTTGGCCACCCATCCAAATGATGAGAATCAGGTGTCCTAATTGGCCCAGTGTATAAAATCAAGCGCTTAGGAATGGAGACTGTTTCTACAAACATTTGTGAAAGAATGGGCCGCTCTCAGTGATTTCCAGCTTGGAGCTGTCATAGGAGACCACCTGTGCAACAAATCCAGTTGTAAAATGTCCTTGCTCCTAAGTATTCCAAAGTCAACTTTATTATAAGAAAAGTGAAGAGTTTGGGAACAACAGCAACTCAGCCACAAAGTGGTAGGCCACGTAAACTGACAGACAGGGGTCAGCCGATGCTGAAGAGCAGAGTGCAAAGACTTTCTGCAGAGTCAGTTGCTACAGAGGTCCAAACTTCATGTGCCCTTCCAATTAGCCCACGTACAGTAGGCAGCGAGCTTCATGGATTGGGTTCCCATGGCCGAACTGCTGCATCTAAGCAATACATCACCAAGTCCAATGCAAAGCGTCGGATGCAGTGGTTAAAGCATGTCGCCACTGGATTCTAGAGCAGCGGAGACACGTTCTCTGGACTGATGAATCACACTTTTCCATCTGGCAATCTGATGGACTAGTCTTGGCTTGGAGGTTGCCCGGAGAACGCTACATTTCGGACTGCATTGTGCCGAGTGTGAAATTTGGTGGAGGAGGAATTAGATGGATTAGATTAGATAAAATAGTACTTTATTTATTCCGTCAGGAGTGTTCCTTCAGGAAAATTAAAAGTTTCAGCACAATCCCATTCAAGATAGGTAGGTAGGTAAGTAGGTAGGTCTTTATTGTCATTGCAACAAGTACAACGAAACTTTGTTTTCAGCACAAACTTATTCAAGATTAGACAAACAAACAGTGGACAGGGTTACAGAACAAGAACGCTGATGGGTCGCCATAAGGCGCCCCGTAAAAGATGGGAAAAAGGTAAACGCTGGGGAAGGATGAGTAAAAAAATACAATCCAGACTGGGCTCCTAAGGGGGCCCAGTTTGGAGTGAGAAAAAACATCCATAGCAAAGCACATATACATATTACAACATACATCTCGAGATATCTAGCAACAGAGGGAAGGTAGTTCAAGGTCATGGTGGTAGGTCGCAGTTCTCAGGCACTGACCATCCATTCATCATCCCTTCGGGATTTGCGTCGAGGGCATTGGATTAAGGGGACAGGGGGGTGTATGTGTGGCGTATATATTTTTTGTGGATGTGTGTGTGTGTGTGTGTGTGTGTATATAAGCCCATAGTGTGTCTCTGTTCCGCGGCATTGATGTATTTGCCGTCGCTAGTCCAAAGTTCACAACAACAGGTGTGTGTCCATGAAAAACAAAAAAGGGAGTTTGTTGTGTCTTCGCTGCAGCGATCTTCGGGAGAATCTCGAAACCAGGGAAACAATCCATGTTAAAATGATTTGTATGCGAGTGAAAATAAACAGCTGCCACCTTATCGTGGTAGAGGAGTTTGCGTGTCCCAATGATCCTAGGAGCTATGTTGTCCGGGGGCTTTATGCCCCCTGGTAGGGTCTCCCAAGGCAAACAGGTTCTAGGTGAGGGATCAGACAAAGAGCAGCTCGAAGACCTCTATGAAGAAGACAAAACATGGACCCAGATTTCCCTCGCCCGGACGCGGGTCACCGGGGCCCCCTTCTGGAGCCAGGCCCGGAGGTGGGGCACGATGGCGAGCGCCTGGTGGCCGGGCCTGTTCCCATGGGTTTCGGCTGGGCACAGCCCGAAGAGGCAAAGTGGGTCACCCCTCCAATGGGCTCACCACCCATAGCAGGGGCCATAGAGGTCGGGTGCAATGTGAGCTGGGCGGTAGCCGAAGGCAGGGCACTTGGCGGTCCGATCCTCGGCTACAGAAGCTAGCTCTTGGGACGTGGAACGTCACCTCACTGGGGGGGAAAGAGCCTGAGCTAGTGCGCGAAGTGGAGAAGTTCCGGCTGGATATAGTCGGACTCACTTCGACGCACAGCAAGGGCTCTGCAACCACTTCTCTCGAGAGGGACTGGACCCTCTTCCACTCTGGCGTTGCCGACAGTGAGAGGCGACGGGCTGGGGTGGCAATTCTGGTTGCCCCCCGGCTTAAAGCCTGCACGTTGGAGTTCAACCCAGTGGACGAAAGGGTAGCCTCCCTCCGCCTTCGGGTGGGGGCACGGGTCCTGACTGTTGTTTGTGCTTACGCACCAAACAGCAGTTCAGAGTACCCACCCTTTTTGGGTACACTCGAGGGAGTACTGGAAAGTGCTCCCCCGGGTGATTACCTTGTCCTACTGGGGGACTTCAACGCTCATGTTGGCAACGACAGTGAAACCTGGAGAGGCGTGATTGGGAAGAATGGCCGCCCGGATCTGAACCCGAGTGGTGTTTTGTTATTGGACTTTTGTGCTCGTCACAGTTTGTCCATTACAAACACCATGTTCAAACATAAGGGTGTCCATATGTGCACTTGGCACCAGGACGCCCTAGGCCGCAGTTCCATGATCGACTTTGTAGTTGTGTCATCAGATTTGCGGCCTTATGTTTTGGACACTCGGGTGAAGAGAGGGGCGGAGCTTTCTACCGATCATCACCTGGTGGTGAGTTGGCTGCGATGGTGGGGGAGGATGCCGGACAGACCTGGCAGGCCCAAACGCATTGTGAGGGTCTGCTGGGAACGTCTGGCAGAGTCTCCTGTCAGAGAAAGTTTCAATTCCCACCTCCGGAAGAACTTCGAACATGTCACGAGGCAGGTGCTGGACATTGAGTCTATTGTCGAGGCGGCTGATCGGAGCTGTGGCCGCAAGGTAGTTGGTGCCTGTCGAGGCGGCAATCCTAAAACCCCTTGGTGGACACGAGCGGTGAGGGATGCCGTCAAGCTGAAGAAGGAGTCCTATCGGGTCCTTTTGGCTCATAGGACACTCCGGAGGCAGTGGACAGGTACCGACAGGCCAAGCGGTGTGCGGCTTCAGCGGTCGCTGAGGCAAAATCTCGGACATGGGAGGAGTTCGGGGAAGCCATGGAAAACGACTTCCGGACGGCTTAGAAGCGATTCTGGACCACCGTCCGCCGCCTCAGGAAGGGGAAGCAGTGCACTATCAACACCGTGTATGGTGCGGATGGTGTTCTGCTGACCTCAACTGCAGATGTTGTGGATAGGTGGAAGGAATACTTCGAAGATTTCCTCAATCCCACCAACATGTCTTCCTATGAGGAAGCAGTGCCTGGGGAATCTGTGGTGGACTCTCCTATTTCTGGGGCTGAGGTCGCTGAAGTAGTTAAAAAGCTCCTCGGTGGCAATGCCCCGGGGGTGGACGAGACCCGCCCGGAGTTCCTTAAGGCTCTGGATGCTCTGGGGCTGTCTTGGTTGACAAGACTCTGCAGCATCGCGTGGACAGCGGGGGCGGTACCTCTGGATTGGCAGACCGGGGTGGTGGTTCCTCTCTTTAAGAAGGGGGACCGGAGGGTGTGTTCCAACTATCGTGGGATCACACTCCTCAGCCTTCCCGGTAAGGTTTATTCAGGTGTACTGGAGAGGAGGCTACGCCGGATAGTCGAACCTCGGATTCAGGAGGAACAGTGTGGTTTTCGTCCTGGTCGTGGAACTGTGGACCAGCTCTATACTCTCGGCAGGGTTCTTGAGGGTGCATGGGAGTTTGCCCAACCAGTCTACATGTGCTTTGTGGACTTGGAGAAGGCATTCGACCGTGTCCCTCGGGAAGTCCTGTGGGGTGTGCTCAGAGAGTATGGGGTATCGGACTGTCTTATTGTGGCGGTCCGCTCCCTGTACGATCAGTGCTAGAGCTTGGTCCGCATTGCCGGCAGTAAGTCGAACACATTTCCAGTGAGAGTTGAACTTCGCCAAGGCTGTCCTTTGTCACCGATTCTGTTCATAATTTTTATGGACAGAATTTCTAGGCGCAGTCAAGGCGTTGAGGGGTTCCGGTTTGGTGACCGCAGGATTAGGTCTCTGCTTTTTGCAGATGATGTGGTCCTGATGGCTTCATCTGACCGGGATCTTCAGCTCTTACTTGATCGGTTTGCAGCCGAGTGTGAAGCGACCGGAATGAGAATCAGCACCTCCAAGTCCGAGTCCATGGTTCTCGCCCGCAAAAGGGTGGAATGCCATCTCCGGGTTGGGGAGGAGACCCTGCCCCAAGTGGAGGAGTTCAAGTACCTAGCAGTCTTGTTCACGAGTGAGGGAAGAGTGGATACTGAGATCGACAGGCGGATCGGTGCGGCGTCTTCAGTAATGGGGACGTTGTACCGATCCGTTGTGGTGAAGAAGGAGCTGAGCCGGAAGGCAAAGCTCTCAATTTACCGGTCGATCTATGTTCCCATCCTCACCTATGGTCATGAGCTTTGGGTCATGACCGAAAGGATAAGATCACGGGTACAAGCGGCCGAAATGAGTTTCCTCCGCCGTGTGGCGGGGCTCTCCCTTAGAGATAGGGTGAGAAGCTCTGCCATCCGGGAGGAACTCAAAGTAAAGCCGCTGCCCCTTCACATCGAGAGGAGCCAGATGAGGTGGTTCAGGCATCTTGTCAGGATGCCACCCGAACGCCTCCTTAGGGAGGTGTTTAGGGCGCGTCCAACCGGTAGGAGGCCACGGGGAAGACCCAGGACACGTTGGGAAGACTATGTCTCCCGGCTGGCCTGGGAACGCCTCGGGATCCCCCGGGAAGAGCTGGACGAAGTGGCTGGGGAAAGGGAAGTCTGGGTTTCCCTACTTAGGTTGTTGCCCCCGCGACCCGACCTCGGATAAGCGGAAGAAGATGGATGGATGAAAATAAAATTGGCTTTTCACTCTAAAATTGTCTATGACTGGTCCTCAAAACTAGGGGGTAGAGAGTCCGATGTAATCAACAGTTCTTCCCGCATCCTCCAATCATTTGTGGCAGCTTTGGAGTACTTTGAAGACTGCCAGCAACTTACAATTTGTCGACAAACCAGAGCAACGCTTACTCCAAACAGCAGATGTTGTTGTCATAATTCCGAATAGGTGGGTATCTTCACGTCGTTGACAGAAAAAGGTCGCCAGGCACGCGGCACTCCTCCTTCTCCCAAGAGTCTCTCGTGTGTCCAGCAACAACCTCTTCGTCACGACAGCAGGTTCCCCCAGACCCAAGATCTCGTCAATTTTGTTGAGGCCAGTTAAATAGTTCCAATGTTTAGATTTGGAGAGCAGTGCAAGAAAGAGGCAACAAGAACATTACAGGGAGACAGAACAGGATGGCTGACGGTCTGCCGGCTTATTATTGTGTGGAGTAGTTTTTTTATGGGTTGGGCTTGGTCTTTTAGTTCCAGTGAAATGAACTTTGAAAGCTCAAGGATACCAAAACATTTTGGACAATTCCATGGGATGGCACTTCAAGTTCATATGTGAGTAAAGGCAGGTGGCCAAATACTTTTGGAAATATAGTGTATATCTCTACATCGATAGATAGCTATACCGGGCCCCAGACACATTTTTTTCTCAAAATTTGCCCCACCAGGCCTGTCATAAACTGTATGTAAAAGGGAGTAAACACACAAGTTTGTATCGGTTTCTCGGTTGTGGGTGTGGCTCAATGTGGGTGTGGATCAACGTAAAGGCACACCCCGATACGCAGGCTGCAGCCAGGGGCTTTTCATTGCAGCTGGGATAGGCTCCAAACCCAGACCCCGCAAGGGACAAGCGGTAGTAAATGGATGGATGAATGATGGAATAATTGTAATTATTAATACCATAAAACCTCTTAAACTGCACATGAGCCGAAGCGGTAACTCCTTCAGAAGCCACTAGGTGGTAATGTGCTTCTTCAATGAAAACACAAAAAACCTCACAACTGGAGTGTGGCTCTTGAGTTCATGTTGCAAATACTGAATAAAGCACACTCAAATAATAATAAATATAAAATACAAATTATCAAACCAGGCAAGAAAAATATTTTTTAATGAAATATTTGCTTTTTCCACCTCTGAAAGTATAAAGTTCGTAGATTAAAGCAAGCGAACTGGGAATATGTGAAGTAAATAGCTTAAAATGGCATTTCATAAGAAGTACTTTAGGAATTAAATTGCTTTGAAGCCCCCGGAGGTGCATCTCACCTCACGCAGGTGATGTTTTTGGTAGAACGAAACAAACCTTCTCAAGCAGTGAGGTAGAGTAAGAAAGGCTGGTGAGGTCATGGACTGATGAAAAGGAGAGAGAGAGAGAGAGAGAGAGAGAGAGAGAGAGAGAGAGAGAGAGAGAGAGAGAGAGAGGGAGAGAGAGAGAGAGAGAGAGAGAGAAAGAGAGAGAGAGAGACAGAGACAGAGACAGAGACAGAGAGAGAGAGAGAGAGAGACTAGATCAGGGGTTGGCGAACCAAAATGTTGAAAGAGCCATCCATATTGGACCAAAAATACAAAAAGCCAATCTACCTGGAGCTGCAAAAAATTAAAAGCGGTATGTAGGTGTTATAATGAAGGCAACACATGGTGTAAGTGTCTATATTAGCCTACTGTCAAAATGACTATGTGTCGCAGGCTGACGAAAATCGTTGTTGACAGAGATGTTGAAATGTAATATTTATTCTACACATGTTTACAAGCTTCTTAGAGGGTGAGATAACTTGTGGAAATTACTGGCTTAATATGGTCAAAAGTATAAAATTGTGTGCGTTCACGTTATAGAAAACGGCCAGCTGTCTTCTTCTAATGGATTTATTAAAATCTTTGCAAGCTGGGTAATGTTTGCTCTGGTCTGGAACAACATGGCACACAAGCAACTATCAGAAATTCAGCCAATATTACATAATGATAATGTGTCATGAGACATGCTGTGGAGGGGAGGCGTGGCCTGCGGACCTGCAGCACAGCGGTGTGTGCCAGGACCGGCTTCGAGATCAGCGACAGGTGCGTAGAGGGTCCACCTGGGCCTGCTTATCTAACCACCTGTCCCTCTGTTAAAAGGCAGCAGCCGGGGAGGAGAGAGGAGGTGGAGTTGGAGCATGAGCGAGAGCGAGACAGACCATCGCAGAGACAATAGCTGAAAAGCACACTAGAGACAATTTATTGCAAAATAAAACAGTGTTCTCAACCCTGAAAGGAATGTCCGTGCTTGGTGGTCCCAAGAACCTGGGAGGGAGAAACATCCACACATGCAAATATAAATTAAATACACAGAGGAAATAAGTCAAGTAAATTAAATGAGCAAAAATATGGCTACAAACAAGACATAATGATAATATATATACACACAGCTAGCCTAAAGCCTAAATAGCATGTTAGCATCGATTAGCCTGCAGTAATGCACTGACCAAATATGCCTGATTAGCACTCCACACAAGTCAACAACATGAACAAAGCTCACTACTGTGCATTTACACAGAGCATCAAAGTTTGGTGTACAAAATGAGACAAAACAGGAATGGCATACAACACATCTTTCTGTGGCAGCATCGGAAAAAGTTATCCATCCAAACAACCAAGGATGGCCTAAATTTGTTGGACAAAACGCCGCTCGCCGAAGCATATTTAATATAAACCAGGCCTGGGCAATTATTTTGACTCGGGGGCCAAATTTAGAGAAAAAAATGTGTCTGGGGCCGGTATATCTGATTTTTAGGAACACTAGTACAAAAACTCCCAATAATGTCTGATTGAATGCTAAAAACATTATGACAGACCGCCTTATAAAAACGGAATGGAGTTTTAAATTTTTTTTACTGAATGAGACACCCAGAATATACGTGCAAAAAAAATATGTGGGATTTACAATATTAACTATGAACGATAAAACAGTGGATATTGACAACATATGAACGTCACACACCCTCTCCATTGACATACAGTATTTTACAATCAAGCGAAATGCAACAAAAATGCAACAAACACATCAAAGCGAAGGGCTTTAATCCCCACCTATAATCTGATATATGTGATATATCACTAAGCTTTAAAACTTTGTTGTAAAAATGTCCTTCCTCGTCTGTCCCTGACACCCGCATTTCAGGCTGGCCGCTCTGTAAACACTCTGTGGAAACGCTCCCCACCCACACTGCTTGGTGCCTCGTCTGAGTTGCTGTGACTTAGATTACCATGGACCAGGGGCGTCACTAGACCTAATACTGTACTGGGGCACACCTGGGGCACAAATAATTCATGTGAGCGTGCAAAGCGCGCAAGCAAAAACATTTTTAGCACTTATTTATCATAAAAAATACATAAATAGTGCTTTAAACTATGAAATCATATCAGATTATGTTGTATGGATCTTTGATTAACCACCTGAAATTAACTAATGCATTTGACCTACTTGTGCACTTTTTTACTCCAGACTTCTAAACTGCTACTGGTAAAAGCAAAAAGGAAGAGCAATGAATCTTTTTGAAATATATATTGGAGTAATCATCTGCAAATGTAACATCTACAAAAGTAAAACAAAAAATAAAGCACCCCTACATCTCTTTTATATTATTTAATTTCCATTTATGGCAAAGTGGCTAATCCTATTTCAGATACACAAAACTATAAAATATACACAAAACAAAAAAACCACAGTAGTAGAATAAATGAACAACTGTTGTGTGTCTGTTCAGGGAATCATTTTCTGAGAAGTAAACTATAACGTCTCCTTTTCATTTTTGCAAAGTGGTCAATCACTCTGGACAGACATGGAAATATTACAGTAACTGTTATACAGTTGACCAGTGGTTCCCAACTGGTGGGTCGTGACATAAAAGTGGATTGTGTGTCATTTTCAGTGTGTCGCAGTCAGACGTGTGCATGAAAAAATAAAAGTTTAGGGAGAAAAAAATCAAATTGTGGCAACAAAACCAGATATTTTTAGCCATTTTTCTAGTGACTATTAGTGAGTATTTTAGCAAAAGGCAAACCAACTAACAAGTTGGAGGAGGACTCAGGACAGACATGGAAATATATTTTTTTTTAATCTAAATGGGGCAACAAAACCCGATATTTTCAGCCATCTTTCTGAAAACAAATACAGAAATGTTACCATTTTTTCTGGAAACAAAACCAGATGCTTTAGCTGTAGCCATTTTTCTGGTGACAAAACAAGATTATTTTAGTCAAAGTCACACCGATTAACAAGACAAGTCTACTGTGCTATTTTTTGTGAAATAAACTTGAATGATTCAAAAATTTGGCTCACGACTTGATGATATGGAAAAATGTTTTTCTTCCTGAAGATAAACCATTTGAGAAGCACTCAACTCACACATGCTTACTCCAAATCATCATTGATGCAGAACCAGCAGACAATAACTAACATTATGTTTCATGTTCATTGGAAATTCCCCAGACAGCTCGTACAGCAAATGAATATGTTTGTCTTCATACAAGGAATAACGTTAGCTAACTTAGCATCAACTTAAGACAATGATGTTGCCTAGCTAGCTTGGACTTCACTTACATTTCTCATTCCTGCTGCTTCTTCCCTGCTGCGGGCGAATAACTTTCTGATATCCATCTAGGAGTTACAGTTTGAGTCAAATCCAAATCAAAATAATATAATTAACAAATTGTTTTTGGCTAACGTTACCTACCTCAGCAGTGATTTGCATCCTCCCTCTCTCTCTTTCTCTCTCGCTCTCTCTCTTTCTCTCTCTCTCTCTCTCTCTCTCTCTCTCTCTCTCTCTCTCTCTCTCTCTCTCGCTCTCTCTCAACTGAAGTCTCGATCCACACGTGAATAAATTACCATATTAATTAGCCATGTGCTCATTGTTATGATGAGTGAATACCGTAGCAATCAACTACCATACTAAGTAGTATGTGCGCTGTTGTCTATGTTATGTAGACTTAAAACTCTGAAGCGTTTTTTTTTTATTGGTGAAATTTTTACTGGGGCACTGCAGATCAACACTGGGGCATGTGCCCCAGTGAAATCTGTCTGGCGACGCCCCTGCCATGGACCACAATGCCATCCCTTTGCCTTTTTAAAGCATTACATAGATTACATTATTTAAGATGTCAATAAACTTCTCAATCAATCAGTCAATCAATCAAACCATACTAACTCGTTAGAATACCATAGTAACTAGTATGTCATGCAAAAGCGCAGATTCCAACCATTGAAATACTTTGCATAGTTCAAGACGGTTCTACGGTCAATAGAAAACATGACTGCACATCATAATGGCAGCTACAGTTACCATCTTAAAGATCCAAAAAAGGATTTGGAAATGTCCGGCGGGCCAGAGAGAAAAGCTTAACGGGCCATATGTAGCCCTTGGACCTTAATTTGCCAAGGTCTGATATAAACGGTGGGATTTCAAACACCTTTGAAAGTTTGGGTCATGTTTTTCCTAGAGCAGGGGTCGGCAACCCAACATGACCAAAAATACAAAAAACTAATCTGTCTGGAGCCGCAAAAAGTTAAGAGCCTAATGTACTGTAAGTGTTATAATGAAGGCAACACATTAATTAAGTGTCTCAGAGGGTTAGATGACTGGCTACTGAAATTAGATTTTCTTATTTAAACGGGGATAGCAGGTCCATTCTATGTGTCATACTTGATCATTTCTCGATATTGCCCTATTTTTGCTGACGATAAAGTTCGCAACTTTCGGTGCTAAGAGAAAAGCCCTGCCTCTACCGGAAGTCGCAGAAGATGACGTCACATGTTGATGGCTCCTCATATATTCACATTGATTTTAATGGAAGCCTCCAACAAAAATAGCTATTCGGACCGAGAAAACGACAATTTTCCCATTAATTTGAGCGAGGATGAAAGATTTGTGTTTGAGGATATTGATAGCGACGGACTAGAAAAGAAACAAAACAAATAAAACAATAAAAAAAAAAAACGCGATTGCAATCGCGTTGCATTGAGCCAGATTCATATGTTTTTAGAGACATTTACTAGGATAATTCTGGGAAATCCCTTATCTTTCTATTGTGTTGCTAATGTTTTAGTGAGTTTAACAGTACCTGATAGTCGGAAGTGTACGTCCACGGCCCGTATGGTGACGCGCAGTGTCTCGGGGAAGTCGACGGCAGCTGTACGGTAGGCGCAAGCTCAGCTGATATCCGGTAAGTGGCGACTTTTTAACCACAATTTTCTCCATTCCAAACCTGCTGGTTGACAAGTGGTCGGGATCCATGTCCGCTGTGATCCATAGTAAAGTTTCAACTCCGTGAATTTTAAACAAGGAATCACCGTGTGTTTGTGTGGCTAAAGGCTAAAGATTCCCAACTCCATTTTTCTACTTTGACTTCTCCAATATTAATTGAACAAATTGCAAAAGATTCAGCAACACAGATGTCCAAAATACTGTGTAATTATGCCGTTAAAGGAGACGACTTTTAGCTGTGTGTGTGTGCAGTGCTCCTTTTCACAACAGCCCGTGACGTCAAGCGTACACATCATCATTACGCGATGTTTTCAAGAAAAAAGTCCCGGGAAATTTAAAATTGCAATTTAGTAAACTAAAAAGGCCGTATTGGTATGTGTTGCAATGTTAATATTTCATCATTGATATATAAACTATCAGACTGCGTGGTGGGTAGTAGTAGGTTTCAGTAGGCCTTTAAAACTGCCAAAGGTATAGATGTGTGTGCCCAAAGTAAAGGAATGAACTGTCTTCTTTTAATGGATTTATGACAACTTTGCAAACTGGGTAATGTTTGCTGTGGTCTGGAACAACATGGCACACGATCAGAAATGCAACCAATATCGCATACAGATAATGTCTCATGACACATGCAAATATAAACTAAATCCACAGAGGACGTAAGTAAAGGAAAGTAAATGAGCTCAAATATACCTACAAACGAGGCATAATGATACAATGTGTACACACAGCTAGCCTAAATAGCATGTTAGCATGGATTATCAGCATTCCACGCAAGTCAATAACATCAACAAAGCTCAGCTCTGTTTACAGCATAAAACCTTTGGTGGACAAAATGAGACAAAGAAGGAGTGGCATGAAACACGTCTTTCTGTGGCAGTGACGGAGAAAGTTGTAGCTATAAACAAACAACGGTGAGTTCGCCAAAATTACTAGGACAAAACGGCGCTGGCCGAATACTGTTATCAGTGAAGCATAAACACAAACATACTAAACAGTGGCCTTTCTAACAATTAGGAAGGTTTGTGTTGTGTGTCCTCCGACATAAACATTATTAAAACAACAAATATATTTTCCCCCCATCTTTTTATATTTTTGAAAAAGCTCCAGGGAGCCAGAAGGGCGGCGCTAACGAGCCGCGGGTTGCCGACCCCTGTCCTAGAGAAACCACATCAAAACACCCATATCAGCTTCTTCCATTTCCATTCATTTTTGAAAAAGCTCCAGGGAGCCAATAAAGATGCAGCTCTAGAGCCGCGGGTTGCTGACTGACCCCCGGCCTGGATGCTGTGTAATTGTTACAGGGCAAAAGTCCATGCACACTGGCTAATGATAGCCACAAAGTGATGAGGATGATGTCTCACTCTCGCTTTGCCCTCAGTGCACATACGTTCCCTGTCTAAACTAAGCATGTCACGTCTTCTCCTTTTCAATCCCCCACATGCTTCTACCCTCTCCTTCCTTTTAATCCCCTATATACTTTTCTACTTCTGCGGGAGAATGTCTTTGAAATGGGAGATTGTGACACAGCTACTGTATTAGGTCTCGTGACAATGTGTACCAAATACACAATAACCTGGAACTCAAACCTTCAACCTTTCTGGTCAAAGGCTACGTTTGGCGCCACTTAACCTCAGCTGATAAAAAACGTTTAACAATTTTGCCCTCCAAATGGAGGCCCCGCTGTGGCTGGAATGCAGCCCACTTAAATCTCACCTACTCATGGGTTTGTCAACCGGCCAGGCTGGGCGGCTAAGAGATCACTTGAAGGTCAAAAACCTGGAATGAGGTGCTGTAACTATAACTTAAACCGTGGGTCTTCTGGTCAAAAGCCTCCATTTCGAACCACTCAATCACAGGTGCTAGCTCCAAAGAAGTCAATGACTCATGTCTCCAGGTGCAGTCCCATTGTCCCAGCTCATCTTTCCTGTGCAGACCTGATAACCTCCAAGCCAGGTGATGCCGTATCATTTCTGGGTCAAAAACAAGTACAGTAATTCAGGGCCTAACCTAAACATCATACCTTAGAGTTTTGGTCAAAGGCCACATTTGTAACCCCTTAACCACAACCAGTGTTAGGAATAACACTGTTACAAAATAATAGTGTCAGGGCATTCAATCGATCCCATCTGGACTGTTTGGTTTGCCCTAGACAACATTTCGCCTCTCTTCCAAGTGGGCTTCATGAGGTCATGCTTATAGACTTGGATTGGTCGGATGTAGTCTAAGACTTAGATTGGACCAACCAAAGAGTCCAGGGGGGTGTATATTGTAGCGTCCCGGAAGAGTTAGTTCTACAAGAAGTTCTGGGAATTTGTTCTGTTGTGTGCATGTTGTGTTACGGTGCGGATGTTCCCCCGAAATGTGTTTGGTGTGGGTTCACAGTGTGGCCCGTATTTGTAACACTGTTAAAGTTGTTTGTACGGCCACCCGCAGTGTGACCTGTATGGCTGTTGACCAAGTATGCAATTGCACTTACTTGTGTGAGTGAAAAGCCGAAGATATTATGTGATTGGACCGGCACGCAAAGGCAGTGCCCTTAAAGTTTATTGGCACTCTGTACTACATTCTACGTCCGTGTACCTACGTACAGCGGCGTTGTAAAAAGTCATATCGATACCGATAATTTTGAAAACAATACTGATAATTTTGAAACCAATACCGATAATTTATGATATTACATTTTAAAGCATTTATCGGCCGATAAAGTCCGATATTATCGGACATCTCTATTTTTGATAATCAGACAATAAAAGCTGTTGTGCTCAGATCACCATGACGAGTCGGGGCTGGTTTATAAAAGAAAAAAGACGCTGGTACCCTAAATTGTTTGGGGGCCACATTTCAAGAAAAATAAGGACAAGGGACTGGACTCCTTTCTTTAATAGTATTTTTTGTATATTCCTAACAACCAGTATCCTCTGCAGTGAAAATGTTATTTTTGTGTATTTTTGTTGTCTCTGTTACTAAATTCACACCAAAAAGCCCTGTCTATACAAATGGAGCGCTCTGCTGTTTTTAAGGACATACTGCAAAAACTAGTTGGTTAGCGGGGCACTGTGTTACTGCTCAGCAAAAGAAGAACTTGTAAAGGGCGTCAAATGAAACGGGCTATAGCAGTGAGAAGTGGTGACCTGTAATGTCTGCGTAAACAGGAACAGGCGTAGGGTTTCTTGCCTCTCCAATTTGGCCGTGTACGTGCTTCCACATGCACAAAAACTAAAAATAAATCAATTGCGTTCGTCATGTCTTCTGTAATAGTTAGGTGTAAGATTCTTTTGTGCAGACAAAGTTTTTTCTGGGACGCTGTCATTCATCGGCGACACCAGGGCGGTGAACAGATATAGCCTGGTCAGAGAACTGTCAAGGCACGGCTTCGAGCCCACAATTCTACCGCAGCAAGATCCAACACTCTGTCTGGCAGCATGCCAGGACTTGCCCCCGTACGCGCCGATCCCTTCACGCCCACGCTTCGCCGCAGCTGCAGACTGTCAGCAATCAGCGCACCTGAAGGAAATCGGGAGGACAGCATAAAGACCAGTCACTCCTTGGAATCTACGCCGAAACGTTGTTAATTCTCAGTAGCAAGCATTACGTCTCTGGCTTCCCTATTGTTGTCCTCGTCCTTGTTCTCTTTGTCCTTTTGTCTTTTTGACTCATGTCCGTTGTCTCCCTTGCAGTACCCGTCTTGTACCGTGTGCTCGGGCTCTGTACCTTGACTTCCATCCAGATTCTTGCCTGGACACGGACCTTGTCGCTTCTCTCCTGCCCTCAACCACCTTCCTTTGTGCCTCGCCCTCTTGGACTGCCTAAGAATTCATTCATCACGCACCGTCTTATTTACATGGTTAATTCCACACTTAGTCCTGCAACCAACACGCAGAGTAGCATACACCTCCCACACAATCATCAAAGGTTACAATAAACTTGGTAACCTGAGTTTCTTCCTGGTGTCGTCTTCTTCCACCCCTCACGTACATAACAGGAACTTTATTTGAAAGTCTCTCGGTCTGGTCAGTGGTTTTTAAGACACTTCACACCTGAAAGCTAGTGTAACGTAGGCATGCCAGTGTGGCAGGGTAAACCTCACTCCCTGACAACATGCCAGGATTTTAGCAAGCTTGCCTCTTATGCTGGCGATCCGGGTTCATGAACAATGAGGATGGGCATGGGCAATAGGAAAAACTATGCAAGAGAGAGAAAGCGAGCGAGAGAAAAAGAGAGAGCCAGTGTCTGTTAGAAGCTAAGAGACATCTCTCACAGAAAACTTTGTCTGCACACAAGAATCTGACACCTACCATTCAGGTATTGAACCGGGAATCATTGGCAACCAAAATTTCATCTTCCTAAAAATCCCTAATTTTCTAGACTTCCGTGTTTTCCAGGAAATGTTTTGGGCCAACTTTCAAACTTGCACAGCCCCCAGATTTCTCACTTACTTTGATCGGCTCCACCCTCCACACACTCCACTCACCCTCGAGATTCAAGCTAAATAGTCTCCAGGTTCCAAAATGTACCCAAATACCAATAATTTCCAGGAATTATCCCTCATTGAAAAAGAACTGCAATATACAAACCTCTTCATATCACACATTTCTCGTCCCATTCAAACCGTTCCAACACCCACACACTTCACACACTCCACTCCATCCTCGCCAATCAAACATTTCAGTTCCACTTTTGGGCATCAGCGACTTGCTCACATAAGGCATTCACACGCATTTCCTGCTGGATTTGCATATTTGAGTTAGATGTCTTTTTACTCCTGGCAACTTGCGCCCACATCTATCAATCAATCAATCAATCAATGATTATTTATATAGCCCTAAATCACTAGTGTCTCAAAGGGCTGCACAAACCACAACACAAACCACTACGACATCCTTGGTAGGGCCCACATAAAGGCAAGGAAAACTCACACCCAGTGGGACGTCGGTGAAAATGAAGACTATGAGAAACCTTGGAGAGGACCGCATATGTGGGCAACCCCCCCAGGGGGTCGAAAGCAATGGATGTCGAGCGGGTCTAACAAGATATTGTGAACGTTTAATCCATAGTGGATCCAACACAGCCGCGAGAGTCCAGTCCAAAGCGGATCCAACACAGCAGCGAGAATCCCGTCCACAGTGGAGCCAACAGGAAACCATCCCAAGCGGAGGCGGATCAGCAGCACAGAGATGTCCCCAGCCGATACACAGGCCAGCGGTCCATCCTGGGTCCCGACTCTGGACGAGACAGTACTTCATTCATGCCCATCAGACCGGACCCCTCCACAAGGGAGAGTGGGACAGAGGAGAAAAAGAAAAGAAACGGCAATTCAACTGGTCTCAAAAGGGGGCTAGAGTATAAAAATGAGTTTTCAGGTGAGACTTAAATGCTTCTACTGAGGTGGCATCTCGAACTGTTACCGGGAGGGCATTCCAGAGTACTGGAGTCCGAACGGAAAACACTCTATAGCCCACAGACATTTTTTGGGCTTTGGGAATCACTAATAAGCCGGAATCATTTGAACGCAGATTTCTTGCCGGGACATATGGTACAATACAATCGGCAAGATAGGTTGGAACTAGACCGTGTAGTATTTTATACGTAAGTAGTAAAACCTTAAAGTCACATCTTAAGTGCACAGGAAGCCAGTGCAGGTGAGCCAGTACAGGCGTAACATGATCCAACTTTCTTGTTCTCGTCAAAAGTCTAGCAGCCGCATTTTGTACCAACTGTAATATTTTAATGCTAGACATGGGTAGACCCGAAAATAATACGTTACAGTAATCGAGGCGAGACGTAACAAACACATGGATAATGATCTCAGCCTCGTTAGTGGACAAAATGGAGTGAATTTTAGCGATATTACAGGGATGAGAGAAGGTCGTTTTAGTAATGCTTTTAATGTGTGACTCAAAGGAGAGAGTTGGTCGAAGATAATACCCAGATTCTTTACCGAGTCACCTTGTTTAATTGTTTGGTTGTCAAATGTTAAAGTTGTATTATTAAATAGAGTTCGGTGTCTAGTTGGACAGATAATCAGCATTTCCGTTTTTTTGGCGTTGAGTTGCAAAAAGTTAGCGGACATCCATTGTTTAATTTCATTAAGACATGCCTCCAGCTGACTACAATCCGGCGTGTTGGTCAGCTTTAGGGGCATGTAGAGTTGGGTGTCTTCAGCATAACAGTGAAAGCTAACACCGTATTTGCGTATGATGTCACCTAGCGGCAGCATGTAGATGCTGAAGAGTGCAGGGCCAAGGACCGAACCCTGGGGAACGCCACGCGTTACCTTAACATAGTCCGAGGTCACATTGTTATAGGAGACGCACTGCATCCTGTCAGTAAGATAGGCGTTAAACCAAGACAGGGCTAGGTCTGACATACCAATTCGTGTTTTGATACGCTGTAATAAAATATTATGATCGACGGTATTGAAAGCAGCACTGATATCGAGGAGCAGAATATAGATGACGCATCAGAATCCATCGTTAGCAATAGATCATTAGTAATTTTTGCGAGGGCTGTCTCCGTAGAGTGATTTGCCCTTAAACCGGATTGAAAGGTTTCACATAGATTGTTAGACGCTAAGTGTTCATTTAGCTGCTCAGCAACAATTTTTCGAGGATTTTTGAAATAAAGGGAAGGTGAGACACCGGTCTGTAGTTTACCATGAGGACAGGATCGAGGTTAGGTCTTTTAAGGAGAGGTTGAATAACCGCTTTTTTGAATACTAGGGGAACAGTGCCAGAGGAAAGTGATAAGTTTATGATATTTAGCACTAATGGACCTAATAATACAAATAGCTCCTTGATATGTTTCCCGGGAAGTGGGTCAAGTAAACATGTTTGTTTTATTCCATTTACACGTTGTAACAATTCTTCTAATGTTATTTCCTCAAAACGAGAGAAACTATTTTGGAGGGCAGTATCCGCCGTACACACAGTCGTATCAGTGTTAATAGAACCCGGTTGTAGCTGGGACGCATTGTCTTTAATCTCCTTTCTAATGAGTTCAATTTTCTTAATAAATAATTTCATAAAATCCTCTGCTGAATGGATGGAGCCACTGGAAGGAGTCCCTTGTTGGGTTAGCGATGCTACTATACTAAACAAAAATTTAGGATCGTTTTTATTTAGGTGTATGAGATATGAGTAATATTCAGCTTTAGCTAAGGTAAGCATGCGTTTATAAGTTATTTAACTATCACTCCATGCTTGATGGTGCACCTCAAGTTTAGTCATGCGCCATTTGCGTTCCAGCTTTCTACATAATCATTTCTGGGCTCTAGTTTCTTCTGTAAACAATGGGGTATTCGTTTTTGGAGCCTTTTTTAACTTCAGCGGTGCTATACTATCAATGGTTTCGCGCAGGGCGTCGTTAAAGTTGTTAGTGAGGTTATCAATAGAGCCCACATACTTTGGGTATGGTGCCATTAACGAGGGCAGTAGGTCAGCAAGAGTTTTCGTTGTGGCAGCATCAATTTTGCGGCTGCTATAGCAGTTATTATTAACATTAGCTTGCCGAACATGAGTCTGAACCTCGAATTTTATAAGGTAATGATCGGACATTACTTTAGTATACGGGAGTATCATAACTTTGAAAACGGTCATACCCCTGACAAGGACTAGGTCTATCGTATTACCGTTGCGATGTGTGGGTTCATTTATTATTTGTGTAAGACCACCACTATCAATTATAGTCTGGAGCGGCACGCACGGTGGGTCTGATGGGGTATTCATATGGATATTAAAGTCCACCACTATAATTATTTTATCGGCGTGAGTCAGTAGTTCAGCAACGAACTCTGAGGATTCATTGAGAAAGTCCGAATAGGGCCCTGGGGGACGGTAGATAACAGCCCGGTATAGAGGCACCGGTGTATTAGACCTCAAAGTAAGCACCTCAAACGATTTATATTTATTATTTATGTTAGGACTAAGGTTAAAGTTTTCGTTGTATATTAGTGCAACCCCCCCACCCCCTTTTAAGGGGACGGGCAATATGCGCATTCGTATGGTTACGAGGAGATGCCTCATTCAGCGCAAAAAAGTTGTCTGGTTTAAGCCAGGTTTCGCTGAGACCGATGCCGTTAAGAGTGCTGTCTCGGATGACCTCATTAACTAAAAATGTTTTGGGAGACAATGATCTTATGTTTAAAAAGCCCATATTATAGGTAGTGGGCTGTTTTAAGGAGTTTTTGATCAAATTATCCGTAGTAGCAATATTAATAATGTTGCGTTTATTATGCGTAGTGCACTTAAAATAATTACGACCATATCTAGGAATTTATATGACGGGAATTTTCCAATTGTTTGCCTGGTGCTTTGATAAACTGAACCCATCATAATTTGCCACCTCAGTAGAACGCATGTCCAACTCTGAAACAGTCATAGCAGAAAAAACTTGTTCTAACTTAACTGACTCCTTACCTAGACCAGTAGGTTCTTGTCTTCCATTTCAATCCGGATTCAGGATGGAGGGAAGCGGTGTCTGTGGGGAATAGCCTTTTGCTTTGTTGTTAGCCCCGCTCGACATCCGCGTTTCTGCTTTCGATCACACCGCTTGCGTGTCTTTCGTCGACGGCCCCTGCTGGTACTATACTCCGCTGCTTCACAGGCCGCTGGATGTAGCCGGCAAAGTATTCCCATGCTGGTTAGTAGGTCAAACAAACACGCGTCTTTCAGTCCAAAACGGCCCGATCTATCCACATCCAGAATTGTCTGGCGGTCGTAAGTGACCACGCTGTAAGCCAGCCATGAAATTTGCAAAATTGTCCGGTATTTTTGCCAAATGTTCCATTTCTACCAAGAGCTCCTCCACGCCGCAGCCCGTCCGGGCGCCGCCATCTATTTTGTTTCTAGTTTTTGGTTTTTGTTTCTGTTGCTAATTATTGTCTTTTCTGCTGCTGTGGAATAAACTGTCAATCACATTGGTCAACCTATCTGCCTTGCATTTGGGGTCCGTGCATCACGATACCTAAAACCAGCTGTTTGATTATAATGTTAGTTGTAATTTTGAGAATCAGAATAAGAATCAGACTTATTGACCAGGTATGTTTAACACACATGGAATTTGACTTGGTACAATGTCCTTCCTTTGTTATATGCATTTAGAACTACGAGAGAGTAAAGTACTGTGACTCAATCAAAGTTGTTAGTATTTCCTTATTTTATGCATTGATTAAAGAGAGCCGTCTACCATGTCAAATATCTTGTGTGTTAAAAAAGAACTTTACTTTTTTAAATGTATTTTGTTTATTGTTCTCAATATTATTGAGAGACAAGAAGACAACAGTTTTTTGTTGTTTTTTTTTGCATTCTAATTTGTAAAAATCATCTCATTCTTGGTGGCCGGCAATGCAGCTAATCCAGTCTGCCTCGAAATCACCTTAAAAATGCATTAAAAAACCGCCAACAATACTTAATTTACGTTTCGTAACCTGTATAGTAAACAAGCAGTAGGGACATTGTTTTTGTAAGAGTGAACACTGAAGAAACTGCTTATCTAGAGACGGCAACTATCTGTAAGCAAGATACGGTAAGAGGTAAGCTAGATTTTGCATCAGCAGCTGAATGGCTTTTGAGTTTGTAATGCACAACACAATGCGACAGAACAACAATCTGTACTGACGAAAATAAAGAACATTCATATTACAGTATCTGTAAAGTATTAGCCCATATTTCATGTTTTGTTTACACAGCTCGCTCGACAGCATATGTAATTGAAATAACAGGCATGGTGCACTGCATATGTCATGATCAATATTATTGCTACTCACTCGATTGACAGTTGTCTGTTTGGTCCAGCTGGCCAGGGAAATGTTTTCAAGTTGATTTTGGGTAAGCACTCCATTTATGACTCCATAGCTTGGCTCCAATTTTCACATTCACAGCGGCAAGTAGGACTGGGCGATACATCAAATATACTTGATGTATCAAATATACTTGATGTATCACAGGGTTTGTCTCTGTGCGATGTATGAAATTACTATTAAGTGAGTATTCAAGTATACGTTCTCATGCAGTTGCTTTTAGCTGCGGGCATTACACTACAGGCTTTTCTCACTCTTTCTTGTCCCTCCTTCTCACAGGGAGATAAAACAGGCGCACCTTGCTACGTCATACGCCCTCGCTGATCAGAGAGGTAGCGGCATGGGTAAGGTTAGCAGTGGCAGGGGTTGCAATTGAAGCGGTGCGAGTGGTAATAGTTTAGTTCATTATTTTTTCGGTCAGTGGTCAACAAAATAAACTAAAAGTTTTCCGTGAACAAACAGTTGTACATTCATGAATTGAAAATGTTGCAAACCGAAAGGGTTTAGGCTGAAGTTGAACACTTATTGCGCCTAACCCTATAAACAATGTCAAACACAAGATGAGCTTCCAAAAATTATGACATTTCCTTTGCACAACATATTATAAATGCACCTTGTACACAACAAAAAAACTGTTCAATTACATACGCACTAAAAGCATGTGAAATATCCTTGTACACGTGTTAAACCAATTATATACTACGTTTGTATATACAAACATTTATACTTCTATTATAGATATACCACATTTAGTTTTTAATTAACATTGATCATAGTATTAACTACTGTGTTGATTCAAGAGTGATATATTGTATTAAGACATTGGTCTTAAAGTGTTTTTAAATGTGTGAATGGAACTGGAACATTTTAAGGGATCATCCAAGCTGTTCTACAGATGAACCCCCTGACAGAAATACATCTACTTTTTAAGCTCGTTCTTATGTTTGCTTTCTTAAAGACAGCTGAACCTCTGACGTCATAGGGACTCTTCCTAGGTTTGAACATCTCATGTAGACACCCAGGCAGCATGTGGTTATGAGCTTTGTACGTCACAATAGCAGTGTTGAGGTCAACAAGATTGTGCAGTTTTAATGTTTTTAATTTAATAAACAGAACATTGGTATGGTCATGATAAGCCGCATAATTTACAATTCTAATTGCTTTCTTTTGAAGTAAGAACAGAGTTGATGTTTGATTTGTAAGTGTTACCCCAGATTATTATTTTTAATTTATTTTTGTCCTGTCCAACTTCTCAGGCAAATCATATAGTTGATGTAGATGCCCATATCGGCTGTTCAGATTTACTTTACAAAAGAGAAGTGTAGGATACTTTTCTTGTTGCCTTATTTGAATTTGACTTTATTAAATGTATTTATATTATCATTTGATGCAGCCGGGCCGGAGCAGGAGGGGATAGAAAGAGAAAAAAAGGAAGACAGAGGGGGGAATTGTGGGGATAAGAGGGGGATTAGACAGAGAGACAAAAACAACAACAGTAAACACAATAATAACAACAAAAACAACAACAGAAAAACACCAGCACATACGATATGTACAAATATGATCATAAAAGTAAAAGCAAAGAAGCAGTTAGTGAAATAAATAATAATATAGAAATGACAATGAGCATTTTTACACTACAACTGGAGCAATACAAATAACAATAGAAAAAGGGCTATTGATCATGAACAATACCAATAGTTTACCTCTATTATCAACAATACAGTTGTTCAAATGCAACAATACGTATACATAATGATCACTACAAAAATAAATTAAAAAAAGAAAAAAGAAAAAAAGGAATACCGAAAGATGAAAGGGAAGAGAGATGTCGTCATGGCGAGCTTGGAAACTGCAGACGAGGGTGCGGGTACTGTAGCCAAAGCAGGCCCGAGTGCAGCAGGCGAAGACGGTGCAGTTGCTGCAGCTGAAGCAGGTGGCGTCGGCGGCGTCGTCATGGAGACGGGCGGCGTCGTCGAGGAGACGGGCGGCGTCGTCGAGGAGACGGGCGCTGAAACAGCAGACGAAACCAGCGCTGGAGCTTGGAGCGTCAGCCGAGGAGCAGGCAGTGGTCTCAGCCGCGGTGCTGGCACTGGTATCCGCCGCGGTGCTGGCACTGGTATCCGCCACGGTGCTGCCACTGGTATCCGCCGCGGTGCTGGCACTGACGCCAGCCAAGGAGTAGGTACTGGAGCGGAATCCAGCACTGAGTCCAGTGCTGGAGTGGGATCCAGCACAGTGTCTGGTGCTGGAATGGGATCCAGCACAGAGTCCGGTGCTGGAGTGGAATCCAGCAAAAAGTTAGGTGCTGGAGTGGGATCCAGACCTGGACTAGGACTATGACACAGACTCGGATGATGACTATGACTAAGACTAAGACTATGACTAGAAGTGGGACTATGACTAGAACTGGGACTATGACTAATACTAAGACTATAACTATGACTATGACTAGAACAGGGACAGGGACCAGGACTCGAACTATGGCTAGAATTGTGACTGTGACTTGGGCTAGGACTTGGGCTAGGACTGGGGCTAACAGTCATACTAGGGCTTGGGCAAGGACTAGGACTAACATTCATACTAGGGCTTGGGCAAGGACTAGGGCTATGGCTAACTACAGCTAGCCGTGGTGCCAGTGGAGGCGGCCTAGGAGGAGCTAACCGGCATACCGGTGGAGGAGGACGTACAGGAGGTTGCGGCCTGGCGGGACGAAAGACCGGTGGAGGAGGTCTTTGTGGAGGAAGAGGCTTGGCTGAACGCTGCTGTGCTACCTCCGTAGCACAGCTACCAGCACGAGCCCCCCTTCCACAAGAGGATGCCAGACGCGCTCCCTATGGTCTAAAACTACCCCTAGGGGTCGGTGGGGGGAGGAACAGAAAGAGGTAGACAGGGAGGAAGGAACAGTCACTGGGGGAGGGGGCCAAGTCACAGGTGGTGGGGTTCCAGAAAATAAAGATTTATATTGGGACTCAAAACAAATGTCCTTAAGAAGTGTGATGGCTTCATTTACATCCCCTGTGGACGACTGAGGGAGTGCATGTTTAAAAAAAAATTCCTCATCTCCACTAACCTCAGGAGACGTTGGAGGAGTGACGTCACGGCTGGAGTAACTGTGACTGACAGGCCAGCCGGAGGATTGAAAGGAAGGACAAAAAAAGGATTACCAGACATGTAGGGTGAGTCCTAGACGGGTTGGAACTGGCTGTGTCCATGAGGCAGTGATGGCGAAAAGCCTTTCCTCTAGACTTCCGCCCTTGATGACGCGTGCGAGCCGGGCGAGGCGGGACCACATCGAGTCGAGAGGTGTCAGGAGAAGCCTGGAGACGTCCGGGCTTCCAGATCCAGTCTGGCGTGTGCTGAAAAGTCCCGGCCTCCATTGCTTGGGCTATCCGCCCAGTGAACTCATCAAAAGCCTCTATTTCGGCTGCGAGAGAACGTTTACATGCTTGGACTCTTCTGTGACGTCTCGGTGGCATTGTGGTGACGAGTTGTTCTCTCGTGGGTGCAGCAAAGATGGAACACAGCGTGAGGGTAAGGATAATGATTTATTTACACACTAAAGAACACTATAAAACAGACTAGGAAACAAAACACTTTGCATGAAGGCAATAACAAACAAAACAACAGAACTAGCGTGGAAGCTAGAAAGAACAGAAAGCGCTAGCGTGAGAATTAGGGAAAAGAACAAACAAAATAGCGTGGAAGCTAATCGAGCGCTAATAGTTACCACAATTCTGGAATGCGACGTCATCTGTTGCGTGGGAGCAAACAAGAGTCCAAGACTGAATGTCAAACAAAGGCGGGCATATATAGGGAGATAAATAATCAAGGGCAGGTGTGCGTAATCAAAGCAGAGACAGGTGACACTAAATGGGTAACTATGACAACGGAAACAAAACCAGGATGTGCCACAAAGAACTGAGGAAGAAAAATACTAGACAGAATGTGATAGACAGAACCAAAACCAGAATATGCCATGATCCAAGACGTGGATCATGACAAATGTATTTGACTCCCAGTGTGCGTGGGAGACAGAGTACGGCCCCAGATTTTAACACAATAATTAAAATATGGGAGTACGAAATAATTCTATAAAGTGTTAAGAGCCTTTTGATTTACAGACTTTTTAATTTCATGTAACATAGCAATAATTTTTTGCCATATTTGTCCTGAGTATATTTATATACAATTCCAATTTAATTTATCATCTGTTTAGATTCCCAAACATTTTGTTGAATACACCCTTTCTATCTCCATATCATCAATTGTCATATGACACTGTATATTATTTTTCCTATTTCCAAATATAGGCTTCACGGTGGCAGAGGGGTTAGTTCAAATCCAGGCTCGGGATCTTTCTGTGTGGAGTTTGCATGTTCTCCCGTTGAATGCGTGGGTTCCCTCCGGGTACTCCGGCTTCCTCCCACTTCCAAAGACATGCACCTGGGGATAGGTTGATTGGCAACACTAAATTGGCCCTAGTGTGTGAATGTGAGTGTGAATGTTGTCTGTCTATCTGTGTTGGCCCTGTGATGAAGTGGCGACTTGTCCAGGGTGTACCCTGCCTTCCGCCCGATTGTAGCTGAGATAGGCGCCAGCGCCCCCCGCGACCCCGAAAGGGAATAAGCGGTAGAAAATGGATGGATGGATATATTTTGTTTTATTTAGGTTGATTGATAGTTTATTGGCATCCAACCTGTCATGACGTGGACTGTGGTGCGGTTTGTTTTCCCGTGGTGCAAAGCAACTGAACCAGACACGACGTGAAGGTAATGACATCTTTTAATTAATTTATCAAAAAGTGAAAACAAAAGGCGCTCACAGCAAAACTACAAAACTTGGCTAAGAAAACAAAAAACAATACTATAATGTAAACTATGGACATGAAAACATGAACTAAAAAACTCACTAAATTGTGGCTTGAGTAAACAAAAAAAAACTTATGTGGCAAGAAAAGAGCAGCATGAATTAGGACCTGGACAGGGTACTCAGAGTGTCAAGAGTGCAGAGCATGAATATGGTGTCGCCAGGCTGATTGCCTGGCAACTACAGGCTTAAATAGTGGTGACGTGATTAACAACAGATGCATGAGTCCAAACGAATCGGGTGCGTGACATGAGAACAGGGTTTTCATGGGTTGTCATGAAAAAGAAACAACAGGGAGTGAAAAGGCAGGAACTGACAAAATCCAAAAATCAAACAGAACATAGCCAAACTAAACATGATCACCAGGACATGACAAAACCATTGCTTTAGTATGTGGAGTTCACTCTCTAGTCTACAGTCTCTAGGAGCTGACCAAGGTCTTGTCCATAACAGTACAGGCTTGTATCATCAGCAAAGAGATTACAGTTGAGTTTTTTTAAGATTTTACAGATATCATTAATATAAAATAAAAAACAATTTTGGTCCCAGTAGAGAACCTTGGTATACCCCATGCGTTATAATCTTTTTATATGAATCTACATTGTTCTTATGCACATACTGTTCTCTGCCACCAAGATAGATTTTGTTTAAAAGTAATGTGTGATCGATGGTGTCAAAGGCCTTGCTTAGGTCAATAAAAACGGCAACTGTAAACTCCCCCTTATGAATTAACTAATTCCACCACTGCCATCGGAGTGGATCTGTTTGATCGGAAACCGTATTGGTGTTCACTTAGCAAGTGATGCAATCCATAAAACTGTCTAATCTTGATAAAAATAATTTTTTTAAGGACTTTTGAAAATTGTGAGAGTAAAGAAATAGGCCTATAGTTGGTGAACTGTTGCTCTTCTCCACTTTTGAAGATGGGAATAACTTTTGCCGTTTTCATTTTCAATGGGAAGACACCTTTTATAAAAGAAATATTACATTTATAAGTAAAGGGAACAGCTAAAAAATCAACAATTTCTTTAATCAGAGAAATGTCCAAGTCACAGCAGTCTGTTGACTTCTTGTTTTTCTGAAAATTTACAATTTCTGCGATTAGGCTTTCATGAACGGGAGAAAAAACAAAAACCTTTCTAAGTTGCTTTGAATGGTTTGTTTATTAAATGTGACACTGTTTTCGGGTTGTACAATTTAATTTGCTAAATTGGGTCAACATTCACAAAGAAGGTGTCCGTTTTCTCCTTAGGGTCATTTATTGTTTGATTATTTTCTATGAAATAGCTTGGATGTTCCTTATTTTTCATGGTTTTTTTTTAATGATACCATTTAAAACTTTCCACGTACCCTGGATCCTATTTTTGTTGTTTTAATAGGTTATAGAAATATGTTCTTTTGCTGTGCTTTATTATTTGTGTTAACTTATTTTTGTACGTTTTATATTTGTGTGCAGTTTCTCTGGTTCTGTGCTTTAAAAGTTTTCTGTAAAGATAATTTTTCTTTTTGCAGGACTTCAATATTCCCTTTGTGATCCACGGTTTGTCCTTAACGGTGCTGTCCTAAATGTGATGTTTTTGAATTGGACAGTGCTTATCCTACAGTTTCATGAAAATATTAAGAAAAGTGTCATATTCCTCATTCAAGTCTGTGGAGGTATAAACCTCCCACTTGAGCACATAACTCAGACTTGAATGCTGCCATAGTTTCTGGTGTTTGGTGTCTGACAAATCTATATTGAACTGCTTTTTTGTTTTTTTTCTTATCAAAGAAATTGTGGAAAATGCTGAATACAGGTAGATGATCACATATGTCATTGAATAGTAGTCCTGCTGTTATTTGATTCTCCGGTGGATTGGTAAAAATGTTATCTATCAGTCTGGCAAAGTCTACTGTTATTCTGGTTGGTTTTGTGACAAGGGGAAATAAATTATTGCTGTACAATCCTGTTGTTTCGGTACTGTCCATGGGGTTCAGAAGAGTAATATTAAAATCACCGCACACAATATGGATCTTGTTTGACCCACTAAACAAATAATCCCATTTTTGATTGAATGTGTCAAGACATGATCCAGGCGTTCTATAAACACATCTGACATTTATTTTGGGGGATTTTTCTACTTCAATTTCTACAGGTATACATTCAAAAAGTCCAGTTATAGCAGTTGATTTGCTGTCAATCTTCCAACAGTTTAAATCTCGATTAACAAAAAAATTGCTACTCCTCCTCCCCTTTTTCCAACTCTGTTTGTGGTGAATAATTCATAACCTTCCAATCTCATTTCACAAGACTTGTTCTCATCGAGCCAAGTCTCTGAGACTGCAACAACACTAAATTTGTTGAACTGGCTCAAATATTCTCTTATATTTTCATTACTTTTATACAGGCTTAGGCTATGAAAATGTATTACGGTAAATGATTTGTCCGCATTCAAACATTTAAATTGTTCAACCGTGTCGTACTCACAGGTTCTGGTAATATCATCCGGATCTATGTCACTGCCAAACTCATTTGAATTGCAGTTGTAATTGATGTTGTCATTGCAGTCTAGTTGGATGTGATTAGAATTAGTATACAGTTTACCACTATTATTATTATCAGTAGTTTGATATTCTAATTCCTTATCACCAACATTGGTGATAAGTAATATTTTAGTTTTTTCTTTTTTCTTTGTACAGATAACACATTTTTGTCCACCTCCAGTGAAACGCACACACACACACACACACACACACACACACACACACACACACACACACACACACAATTGACAAGACTTTTACTCTTTTATGAGTGTCCCAAAGCAGTACAAGAGAAAACAAGTTTTTATCTGGTATTAAGTCAGAGTTTATACGTGGTGATGAGCATATGTCTTTATGATCCAAGGTAAGAAAAAGTTAAAAAAAAACAAAAATGGTCTGAGCATTCCAAAAATAAGCTCATCAAAAATCTCACTGTAGCTGTCCTCATCAAAAATGGAACGATCGAAAAATGACCTCGACAAGAGTGCAATTGTAACTGTCCAAAAAATGGAACAATGGACATTATCTGAACTCTTCAAGGTCTGCAAGTTCTCTTACCAGTATCACCTTTGCTTGAATGAAAACCTTGCAGTTTCTTGTACATGTGGCTCCAATCTTGTTGTTTTTCCTCAGGATCCGTGCTTCCCGTGCTATGTTTGATATTTTTTTGGTCAGATGGTCATTGACATACAACGCAGATCCCTTCAACTTTCTTCCTTGTCTCAGAAGTTCCGTTTTGTGTCTCCAGTTTACAAAGCGCACAAGAACTGCAGGCTTTGCTTTGTCTCTGAAAGGCAGCGTATGACACACGGAGATGTTGTTTGCATCTGCGCGTATGTCTTTTCCTTTAAAAAAGTGCAAAATTTGGTCCTCCAGAGTTTGCAGATCCTCTGTCTCTGCGTCCTCTGCAACATTCCTGCCCGCTGCAGCAGTTCGGGCATATGAGCGCGGTCTGATGTTTAGTCCCATAATGATGACATCTCCAGACCTCGTGTACTGCTCCAAGTTTTCAACTCTCCTTTCAAGATCAGTTATTGTCTTGTCTTTTTGTCGAATTATTTATTTGAGTTTCATCACTTCATCTACAAGCTCTGTTAGCTTGCTTAGCTGTTGGGAGACGCTAGCCAGGTCACCTGAAATGAAGTTCAACGACTTGCGTATTTCCTCAATATCATTCTCCATCTGTGCGCTCTTTTTTGGAGGAGGCATGACAAAAAGTGCGTCGATGCTTCCCACGCCTTTCCTTTGTATTTGACAGAGTTGCCGCCATCTTGTGTTTGTCTTGACGTCACTCACCAAGTAGAGAGAGAGAAGGTGCAAATCTCTTAACAAATGGAGGAAGAAGAATTTATTCCCGAGAAAAACAGCATTGGGTCCATCGTCTGGTGGTGGTTTGGCTTCAAGCGGGAAGATGTTGAACAGAAAAACGACATACGGAGCAGCCTAACGTGTGAGCCACACCTCAGTTTGACGGTTCACTACATCAACAATTGGGAGTTGAAAAACAAGTGCCTTCAGACGAGCTTTCTTCCCGAGGACAACACAGGCGGCATCATCTCACAAAGGCCTGCAAGATGCTCTGATGTCATGGAACTTAAAAGGAAGCTTTCCAGGTGTGCATCACCACGGATAATGGAGCTAACATTGTCAAAGCTGTGAACCTCAACCAGTGGACACGTCTACTGTGTTTTGGCCATTGTCTGCATCTTGCAATTGGTGAGTTTCCCCCTGTCACAGTAATCATCTTTCAGCATTGTTATAACACCCAACTGGTTACAACACAGAACTGTTTTATCTTTGCAACTAAAGTGTGTGTGTTAATACCCATCTTGACAAACTGGGTTAATAAAAGTGCCACTGACTGTTTACAGTACAGTTGTCATTCACTTCAATTTCAGTGAATCTCGTTCAAAAATGAATATCTTTATACGTATACTTTCACGGAAAAATATTTAGAGATATATATTGAATATAGAGTTTAACCAAAAACATATCGAGATATACCTTTTCATCCATATCGCCCAGCACTAGCAGCAGGTCAGGACGACCTCATTTTCTCGGCTTTCGTCTGCTCCATTTTCCACTCTCTCTTTGTGCTAGCTTTTATAACAAACAGTTCATCCTCTGTACATTCATGTTAAAAAAAATAAGGTTGTAAATCCTCATTTGTCCACAAATATATCCAGGGTGTGCCCCGCCTTCCGCCCTGGATGGATAGTAATTTTTCCTTATCCTTAAGTCTGCAAGATTACAACACATTCTCGTTTGTTTCCGGAAGTAGGAACACACATTTGTTGCCGGAAGCCAGAAATGTGCTGAAAGAAGTTCCGTTAATATAAAATGACCAAAATACGATAAATATTGAACAGGATTTACAACCTTATCTTTTTGAACATGAATATACAGAGGATGAACTGTTGGTTATAATAATATTGTCATGAACATGTCTGTTAGTACTATATATATATATATACTTGCATTGTATATATAAAACAGTGTTGGAGGGTTTTGAAGTTGTTTTACAACGGTGACTCCCATTAGCCGCATTTTGAAAGGCATTGTTTTTAATCATCTCTAGAATCCTAAAAAGATTAAGGATGTGTGAGTTCTTGTCCCTCATTGATTGATAGGCAAAATTCCAAAAAAGTACAGTTTCCCTTTAAACATTATTTGGCCAATAAATTTCATTCTGATGACCAAATATGGAGATGTTTAAATCGTCACGCTGTTTGGTAGTTTTTCTATGGCAAACCACCACAATACTCCATTTACATGTCGTGACTTACATGTTAACCAAATATTAGCAACATTTTGATTTTGTAGGGACTGTATAATGCATATGTTCCTTCTTGACTGCACTTAAATGTAGAATATATGCCGAATATATTTACATTATTGATATATTATATATTATGTATATAATATATTATATTATTTATTATTATCATTGTTTATTGTGAGCAAACTGAGTTGCTGAATTTCCCCCAGGGATCAGTAAAGTACATTCTATTCTATTCTATTCTATTTTATTCTATTCTATTCTATCGTATTCTAAAGCCAAGGAACTACTTTTAGCATAGCCTTGATCACAGAAGTAACTAACTAGCGACTGCGGCTACTGCCATACTGAGCCGGTGAGCTGCTGCATCACCTCTGAGTTGGTAAAAGTTTGTACTAGATCATAAATCGTGCCTTTCACCTGTGTAGTAGAATGTTGTGGCAATAAATCAAAACATTAGAGTTACACCAAGAAAATGATGAGGATTATGATGATCATCTAATCGGGGTGACAAATATAAACATCCCATCAGTCTAACCCTAACCCTAACCCAAAGAGAGTAGACATTGTACATTAGGTGATTGGTTATGTTCCTAGTTTGTACTTCTTGTTCAGCACATGGCAATAGTGGTACTTACTGGATCTGCTTATCATTTAGCTTCTAAAACTTGTATCTTGTCCACTGTATATTCATATATATATGGTTCTGGATCACACTTTATCCCAAAGTAGTCATTGTTTTCTCACATGAAGTCTGCGATGATTTTAATGCTTAAAATAAGCAAATTACGTAAATACTACAATACGAAGGTCCTGAGTAGTCCTCGGTTCAATCCCGGGCTCAGGATCTTTCTGTATGGAGTTTGCACGTTTTCCCCGTGACTGCGTAGGTTCCCTTCGGGTACTCTGGCTTCCTCCCACCACCAAAAACATGCACCTGGGGATAGGTTGATTGGCAACACTCATTTGGCCCTAGTGCGTGAATGTGAGTGTGAATGTTGTCTGTCTATCTGTGTTGGCCCTGTGATGAGGTGGCGACTTGTCCAAGGTGTACACCGCCTTCCGCCCAAATGCAGCTGAGATAGGCTCCAGCACCCCCCCACGCGACCACGAAAGGGACAAGCGGTGGACTATATGGTATTAGGAATTTGCCTGTTACTGCATTACATATTTACCGATAGTATGCATATAAAATGTTGATGGATTTTGGATGTTTTACAAAGCGCTTTATAGGTGGACAAGATCGAATCCCGATTACCTGCATTGTTAGCTGCTATTGCTAGAATTGTTAGAATGCATGAAAAAAGAAAGACATTTGTGTTCTTGTCAAAGGAAACGACACCACGAAGGAACTCAGGTTACCGGGTTTATTGTAACCTTTGATGATAGTGTGGGATGTGTATGCTACACTGTTTTGGATGCAGGATTAAGTGTAAAATTAAACTTGTAAACAATACAAGAGGATGTTGTATATACGTTGTGGATGAAATCTTCGTCAGACCAAGAGGATAGGCACAAGGGAAGTCAGGTGACAGCAGGAGGTCGAGGGCAGAAGGCAAGCAGCAAAGGCCGAGTCCAGGCAAGAGATCGAGGATTGAGGGAGGCAGTCCAAAATCCGGATGGAGGTCGAGTTACAATGCTCGAACACAAGGGACAAAACGGGCGCAGCATGGAGGACAAGGGACATGAGTCAACAAGACAAAAACGGGGCACAAAGAACAAAGAGGCGAGGACAACGAGAGAGAAGCTAGAGACTTGAATGCTTACTACGAGAGTTGACGACGTTCCGGCGTAAGTTCCAAAGAGTGACTGCTTCTTCTGCTGTCCTCCTGATTTCTGCCATGTGCGCTAATAACTGACAGCCTGCAGCTGTGGCGAAGGGTGGGCATGAGGCGCTCGAAGCGTGCGGGGGCGTGTCCTGGCATGCTGCCAGACAGAGTGTGAGATCTTGCTGCAGGAGAATCTTGGGTTTGAAATCCGCGCCGTGACAAAAAAATTCCATAATAAGTACAGTTCTCCTTTAAGGAGTAATGTCATTACTACTTCAATAACTTTTTGGAATTAAAAACACTGACCGCAGCTTACTCAAGACTAGAGTCTAATGACATAATCGGACGCATGACTTTTGTTTAATACATTCCATGTATGGATGCCCTTCTGGGTCACACCAGCATGACGATCCAATTAAACTGATAGAATCTTCTAGTAATTGCCAGTGAAAAGAGTTGATAAGCTTTTCACAAAAATGTGCTGAGGATGTTCTCTACTGTCAACAATGATGTTCTGATATTTCTTTACAAGCTTGTACAGATACAATATTTCACATTTTATTCTCTTGTATCTAGAGTGCATTGTGGAAAATTTTCAGACTGGTTTGGCACACAGTGGTCGCCCTTCGATGCGCAATAAGTTGTTTTCTACATTCCGGAGCACACAATCAGGAGTAGGGATTGTCTATTTCCAAATATGTTATTACATGTTAATTGTTATGTTTAAATTTTTTTTAAAACATTCAACACTGAGCTGGGCTGGTCAATTATCTTTTCCGAAACTTCTGTGTCTCATTTGCAAGTACTATTTAGTAGATTTTGCATGCAGTTGCAATTTCCAAGACGTTAGTTTATAGACTAAGGTGTTTTGCCATATTTAGGAAGTAGTCTTTGCCAATAGGTTGAATGTACGAGTCTATCCTTCAATTGAGTGAGTTGAGTGTTTAAACTGTAAAAAATTGTATTTATCGCACACCAGCTGTTTGATTGTATTGTGCAGCTTAGTTGTACAAACGTAGTTTTTATTACCAAATATGGAGGGGTTGAAATCGACATTTTAGATCGCTGTTGCTAATCGGTAGCATGTCTATGGCATGTTCAATGTAAATTCACACTGAGCCAGTGCATTTTGAAAAGTGGAGTCTTTTGAGCGCCTTCTTACTTTTTTGGCATTTAACATTGTAAAATTAGGTATCTTCCAGACTATAGAACAGGGGTCGGGAACCTTTTTGGCTGAGAGAGCCAAGAAGCCAAATATTTTAAAATGTATTTCTGTAAGAGCCATACAATATTTTTTGTAATAACATTGTTATTCTGAAGCTAACTGTGGAGGGGGGCGTGGCCTGCGGGCCTGCAGCGAAGCGGGGTGTTGCCAGGATCAGCCTCGAAATCAGCGACAGGTGCGTAGATGGCCCATCTGGGCCTTGTTATCTAATCACCTGCCGCTCGGTTATAAGCAACAGCCAGGAGGAGAGACGGGGTTGGAGCTGGAGCCAAAGCACAAGCGAGGACGAAGGACAAAAAAACAATTGCTTGTAAGCAACTGAGAGACTTATTGAAAAATAAAACAATATTGTAACCCTGAAACAGGCTCTCATGTTGGTGCTTGGTGGTCTGAAGAACCCCCAGGAGGGCAAGCCCCACACTAACCAATAGTAAATAAATAACTTCCTACCATTAACGCAACTTCTTAAACAAGTGCAGTAGAAAACGGATGGATGGATTAAAAATGCATGAGAATGTTTTATATTTTGAACATTATATTTAACACTGTGATTACAAGTGTAATTATTCATTACTTATCGTGTTAAGCAATGACAGCTCCGATTTAGCTGAGAGCCAGACGCACTCATCAAAAGAGCTACATCTGGCTCTAGAGCCATAGGTTCCCTACCCCTGCTATAGAATGAACCGGTATATCGGCCGCACCCACTAACTTTAAAAACAACAACAACAACAACAAAAAGCATATTTTAGCCGCACCGGACTACAAACCGCGATATAATCATCCATCTAACCATCTTATTTCGCTTATCCGAGGTTGGGTCGCGGGGGCAACAGCCAAAGCAGGGTAGCCCAGATGTAAACGTTGTTGAAATGAATTATTTACACAAAAATAATTTCTAAATGTTTATTTACATATTTACCATAATTATTTCCAAAAGGTGTCTGTAACAATGAGGTAAAACAGCTGATCAAACACAACGTAGCTGTTCTCTAATCAGCTAAACAGACTCAATAACTTTACAGTGACATTTTGGTGGATTTACTGAGGAATTTGTGAAACTGAAACAATACAAAAAAATGCCATTGTAAGTTGGTAATACTAACAGACACTCGTAAAAAGTTTAAAGTTAAAGTAACAATGATTGTCACAAACACACTAGGTGTGGTGAAATCAGTCTTCTGCATTCGACCCATCCCCTTGATTATCCCCTGGGAGGTGAGGGGAGCAGTGGGCACCAGCGGTGCCACGCCCGGGAATCATTTTAGGTGATTTAACCCCCGATTCCAACCCTTGATGCTAAGTGCCAAACAGGGAGGTAATGGGTCCCATTTTTATAGTCTTCAATATGACTCAGCCGGGGTTCAAACTCACAACCTACCGATCTCAGGGCGGACACACGTATTATCATATTAGCTAAGGCTAAAGACGCTACATTTATTACATTATGATGGCACGGAAACACTCCTACAGACATCAAACATGGGACGGTTCAGTAAGTAAGAATTGTTTTAGGTATACTATAAAACGTACTTACATTGCTTGGAGTGATGAATGAAGACTCCATACGAGTGGAAATGCTTTGGACGATCAAAAAGATGGAACGGTACTTGTACTGCTGGTTCAAAGCTTTAAGCAGCAGGCAGAGGAAATACTATAGGCGTTCACTCAGCAGAACCTGAAGTGAGCAAACTCAGCCAAAAGATGGCGCCATAGCACTAATAACAACACACCAGTCCAGTGTTTTGCATGTGGTTAATGAAAACTATTTGCATTATGGCCATCAGAGAAGAAAACAACAATAAAATAAGCCGCACAATTTTATAAACCGCAGAGGAAATGTAGGAAAAAAGTCGTTCAGAATTTACGGTACTTATATGCAGTACGGCTGAGTCAGATTTTAGTGCTTGATTGGTTATTTCCCGGCCAAATGCTTGACCGAGTCTGCAACCGGATGTGACATCACGTGCAACAAAGGTATTGAAGTATGGCACCATTTGATTGTACGTGAATCAGTACCCGGTAGTATAGACGGACTTGGGTCGGTACCTTTTAAAAGTACCGAATTCGAATCAGGAGAGACATATAAGACCAAATCAGCTTAGTGATCACGCTGCAACCCACACCAGCATATCATGGCACTGGAGCATAACTTAGTTTAGCTGAGCTATGTTTAATTTAGCACAGCAGTACATGTCTTGAATGCAGCTCTGAATGTAAAATAACTCACATTTCAAATCACATCACACACACATCACGCACCACTAGTTATGCGAACATAGTTATACACGTTGGATCCAACGACGCTAGGATGAGACAGTCAGAGATTACAAAGAGAAACATAGCCAGGACTTGTGATCTCGCTAGAAAGATGTCCAGGCATCAAGTAATTGTCTCTGGCCCCATGCCTGCGAGAGGCAATTTTGAAAGATATAGCAGATTAGTCTCGCTTAATAGATGGCTGGCTAGCTTCTGTAGACAACAGGGACTAACGTATATTAATAATTGGCTTTCTTTCATGGGCAAACCTGGCTTGCTGATGAGAGACGGCCTTCACCCTAACCAGGAAGGCTCTATCATCTCGCCTAGGAACATAGATTTCTGTTTGAGTCACAGTTGACTAACTCAGGGGTAGGGAACCTATGGCTCTAGAGCCAGATGTGGCTCTTTAGATGACTGCACCTGGCTCTCAGATAAATCTTAGCTGACATTGCTTAACACGATAAGTAATGAATAATTCCGCTGGTAATCACAGTGTCAAAAATAACGTTCAAAATATAAAACATTGTCATGCATTTTCATCCATCCATCCGGTTCTACCGCACCTGTTCAAGAAGTCGCATTAATGGTAAGAAGTATTTTATTTATTTTTGGTTAGCCTCAGAAAAACAGTGTTATTAAAAAGAATAAGAGACTTATTATACTCTAAAAATGTTGGTCTTTCTTAAAAATGCACGCTTATAGTTGTATTCAGTGTTAAAAATAAATAAATTATATGGCTCTCACGGAAATACTTTTAAAAATACTTGGCTTGTATGGGTCTCTCAGCCAAAAAGGTTCGCGACCCCTGGACTAACTGCACTAGAGCAAGCCTGGTCACAGGCAATTACATAGCCTGCTAGTATGGGTGAGGAGTCAGTTAAGTTAGAACTAGCCAGCGCCAGGCTGGATAATCCCTGCACACATAGCAATTTTTATAGAACAATACACAACTCACATAGTGTTTTTTCTGCTATGACTGTGTCAGAGTTGGACATGCATTCTACTGAGGTGGCAAATATTGATGCATTCAGTTTATCGCAGCACCAAGCAAACAATCTGAATATTCACGTCATATCAATTCCTCAATATGGTCGTAATTATTTTAAGTGCACTACGCATAATAAATGCAACATTATTAATATTGCTACTACGGATAATTTTATCAAAAACTCCTTAAAACAGCCCACTACCTATAATATGGGCTTTTTAAACATAAGATCATTGTCTCCCAAAATGTCATTAGTTAATGAGGTCATTAGAGACAACAATCTTAACGTCATCGGTCTCAGCAAAACCTGGCTTAGACCAGACGATTTTTTTGCCCTAAATGAGGCATCTCCTCCTAACTATACCAATGCACATATTGCCCGTCCCCTTAAAAGAAGTGGAGGGGTCGCTCTAATTTACAACGAAAACTTTAACCTTAGTCCTAACCTAAATAATAAATATAAATCGTTTGAGGTGCTTACTATGAGGTCTGTCACACCGCTGTCTCTATACCTCTATACATATTGCCCGTCCCCTTAAAAGAAGTGGAGGGGTCGCTCTAATTTACAACGAAAACTTTGACCTTAGTCCTAACCTAAATAATAAATATAAATCGTTTTGAGGTGCTTACTATGAGGTCTGTCACACCGCTGTCTCTATACCTTGCTGTTATCCACCGACCCCCAGGGCCCTATTTGGCTTTATCAGTGAATTCTCAGAGTTTGTTACTGATCTAGTGACACAAGCCGATAATATAATTATAATGGTGGACTTTAATATCCATATGAATACCTCATCAGACCCACTGTGCGTGGCGCTCCAGACTATATTTGATAGCTGTGGTCTTACACAAATAATAAATGAACCCACGCATCGCAACGGTAATACGATAGACCTAGTGCTTTTCAGGGCTATCACCGTTTCTAAAGTTATGATACTCCCGTATATTTAAGTAATGTCCGATCATTACCTTATAAAATTCGAGGCTAATAATAATAATAACTGCTATAGCAGCCGCAACATTAATACGGCCACAACGACAACTCTTGCTGACCTACTCCCCTCGGTAATGGCACCATTCCCAAAGTATGTGGGCTCTATTGATAGCCTCACTAACAACTTTAACGACGCCCTGCGCGAAACCATTGATAATATAGCACCACTGAAGTTAAAAAAAGGCTCCAAAAAGGAGTACCCCATGGTTTATAGAAGAAACTAGAGCTCATAAATTATCATGTAGAAAGCTGGATCGCAAATAGCGCGCGACTAAACTTGAGGTTTTCCATCAAGCATGGAGTGATAGTTTAATAACTTATAAACGCATGCTTACCTTAGCTAAAGCTAAATATTACTCAAATCTCATCCACCTTAATAAAAATGATCCTAAATTTTTGTTTAGTACAGTAGCATCGCTAACCCAACAAGTGACTCCTTCCAGGAGCTTCACCCACTCGGCAGATGACTTTATAAATTTCTTTAATAAGAAACTTGAACTCATTAAAAAGGAGAATATGTAACGATCTGTCACTTACTTTCTGATAGTTTTTCGTGTTTTGTACTTTGTTTCCTGTTCAGTGCTCTTATTTTGTCATACTTCCTGTTTACTCCGCTGAGCACTGTTTTTGTCACACTCGCCGTTGATTGGCAGCGGTCCTCAGCTGCGGTCAATCAACAGGTCTATTTATGTTTCACTCGAGCACTCCTCAGTGCTCGAAGTTAAACCTATGTTGGGAACATCTCCATGCAAGACTGCTTTCTGTTTATATCTTTTACTTTGATGAAATTAAAATCATCTTACCTGCTTTCTGCTCTCCTGGATTTTTGCATACTTGAGGTCACACAACTGCAGCCATGCGACATCCCAACAGTAACTTCGAGCCAGAAAATTGTGACCTCGCGAGAATCCCTGTCGGCAATCCTCAGCCGACGTTCTGGACCGCACAATTCCTGGAGGACTTGAAGGCCAGGTTTGTGCGGTCCCAGCCTACAGACGCGGACCCTCTCCCCGCGGCAACGCCACCGGCTTCGGCTCTCCGACCGGCGCGTCCCCCGCCGCCATCTTTCCTCTCGGCTCAACGGCTGGCTACGGCTCTCCGACCAGCACGTCCGCCACTTCCTGCATGCCTCGCGGCTCCCGCGGCAACGCTACCGGCTACGGCTCTCCGACCGGCGCGTCCTCCGCCGCCATCCTTCCTCTCGGCAACACTGCCGGCTACGGCTCACCGACCGGCGCGCCCGCCTCCTCCTTCACGTCTCGCGGCTCCTGCGGCTCCGTCGCCGACTGCGGCTCTCCGACCGGCACGTCCGCCGCCGCCATCCTTCCCGTCGTCTGCTGAGCTGCTTCTCCCTGCTCCTACGCAGCTTCCAGCGGCTGCTCCCCGGCTGCTCTTTTTGCCAGCTCCCGCTCTCTTTTTTGGTTCGCCGAGAGCTCCAGTGGAGCCCACAGTGAGGTCGCTTTTGTCCTCCTGCTGGGACTCGGCACGGGACGTGTCTTCGTCCCTCCTCCTGGTCCCCTCCCGCCCGTCCCTGGTTTTCGCACCGGGGGACTCCGACGAGCAGGCACGTTTTCCCGCATGTGTGAACGGTGTCTGGCAGCCACCTAGTGGAGGGGGGCCCACTATACACTGCGGTGCAGCCAGGCACACACCGCTGTCATCCCCGCCAGCGTCTCCTTCCACGGAGACATCTACGTCCCTGGCGGGCTTTCGCCTAGCCCCAACGCCGGCTCCACGCCGAGCCCCAACGCCGGCTCCACGCCGAGCCCCAACGCCGGCTCCACGCCGAGCCCCAACGCCGGCTCCACGCCGAGCCCCAACGCCGGCTCCACGCCGAGCCCCAACGCCGCCAAGAGCAGCACCACGCCGGGCTTCGTCACCGCCGGCATCCGCTATTCCTCGGCCAGCATTTGCTGCTCCTCGCCCGGCGTCATCTGCCGCTTTCACGCCGCCGATGACATCTGCAACAATCACGCCTCCGATGACGCCTGCCGCTTCAACGCCGCCGATGACGTCTGCCGCTTTCACGCCGCCGATGACGTCTGCCGCTTTCACGCCGCCGATGACGTCTGCCGCTTTCACGCCGCCGATGACGTCTGCCGCTTTCACGCCGCCGATGACGTCTGCCGCTTTCACGCCGCCGATGACGTCTGCCGCTTTCACGCCGCCGATGACGTCTGCCGCTTTCACGCCGCCGATGACGTCTGCCGCTTTCACGCCGCCGATGACGTCTGCCGCTTTCACGCCGCCGATGACGTCTGCCGCTTCCACGCCGCCGATGACGTCTGCCGCTTCCACGCCGCCGATGACGTCTGCCGCTTCCACGCCGCCGATGACGTCTGCCGCTTCCACGCCGCCGATGACGTCTGCCGCTTCCACGCCGCCGATGACGTCTGCCGCTTCCACGCCGCCGATGACGTCTGCCGCTTCCACGCCGCCGATGACGTCTGCCGCTTCCACGCCGCCGATGACGTCTGCCGCTTCCACGCCGTTGATGACGTCTGCCGCTTCCACGCCGTTGATGACGTCTGCCGCTTCCACGCCGGCACCAACATCGGCTCCTCAGCCGCCTCCTGCAGAGGTATCTGTTTTGGCTGCAGCCCCCGCCGCTTTGTCTGCTGTCTCCGGGCCTGCTTCAGCGCGCCCGCCTCCACGTCAGCCGCGGAGGTGGCCGTGCCCTGGGCGTCCTCCTCGCGCGATGCACTCGTCTCTTTTTCGGCCAATGATGTGGCTGTTCCGTGGCCGCCCGCCCCGCCAGTTCCAGCGGCGCTCTACGCGCCGTCGCCACCTGACTTTCCCTCGCTGGCTGCGGGGACACGAGGTTTGGCGACCTTCCACCAAATCCTCCTTCCATCCTCCCTTACTTTGTGGACATTTTTTTCCATTTTTCTTTTCCAGGGAACATCTGGTATCTGTTCCTTGAGGGGGAGGTCCTGTAACGATCTGTCACTTACTTTCTGATAGTTTTTCGTGTTTTGTACTTTGTTTCCTGTTCAGTGCTCTTATTTTGTCATACTTCCTGTTTACTCCGCTGAGCACTGTTTTTGTCACACTCGCCGTTGATTGGCAGCGGTCCTCAGCTGCGGTCAATCAACAGGTCTATTTATGTTTCACTCGAGCACTCCTCAGTGCTCGAAGTTAAACCTATGTTGGGAACATCTCCATGCAAGACTGCTTTCTGTTTATATCTTTTACTTTGATGAAATTAAAATCATCTTACCTGCTTTCTGCTCTCCTGGATTTTTGCATACTTGAGGTCACACAACTGCAGCCATGCGACATCCCAACAGAATAAAGACAAAGCGTCCTAGCTACAACTGGGTTCTATTAACACAGATATGACTGTATATACGGCGGATACTGCTGTCAAAAAAGTTTCTCTCTTTTTGATGAAATAACATTATAAGAATTGTTACAATGTGTAAATGGAATAAAACAAACAACATGTTTACTTGACCCACTTCCTGGAAACTTATCAAGGAGCTCTTTGTATTATTAGGTCCATCAGTGCTGAATATTATAAACGTATCACTTTCCTCTGGCACTGTTCCCCTAGCATTCAAAAAAGCGCTTATTCATCCTCTCCTTAAAAGACCTAACCTCGATCCTGACCTCATGGTAAACTACCGACCGGTGTCTCACCTTCCCTTTATTTCAAAAATCCTCGAAAAAATTGTTGCAGAGTAGCTAAATGAACACTTAGCGTCTTACAATCTATGTGAAACCTTTCAATCCGGTTTCAGGGCAAATCACTCTACGGAGACAGCCCTCGCAAAAATGACTGATGATTTATTGCTAACAATGGATTCTGATGCATCATCTATGTTGCTGCTCCTCGATCTTAGCGCTGCTTTCAATACCGTCGATCATAATATTTTATTAAAGCGTATCAAAACACGAATTGGTATGTCAGACTTAGCCCTGTCTTGGTTTAACTCTTATTTTACTGACATGATTCAGTGCGTCTCCCATAACAATGTGACCTCGGAATATGTTAAAGTTACATGTGGAGTTCCCCAGGGTTCGGTCCTTGGCCCTGCACTCTTCAGCATCTACATGCTAGGTGATATCATACGCAAATACGGTGTTAGCTTTCACTGTTATGCTGAAGACACCCTACATGCCCCTAAAGCTGACCAACACGCCGGATTATAGTCAGCTGGAGGCGTGTCTTAGTGAACTTAAACAATGGATGTCCGCTAACTTTTTGCACCTCAATGCCAAAAAGACGGAAATGCTGATTATCGGTCCTGCTAGACACCGACTCCTATTTAATAATACAACTTTAACATTTGACAACCAAACAATTAAACAAGGCGACTCGGTAAAGAATCTGGGTTTTATCTTCGAACCAACTCTCTCGTTTGAGTCACACATTAAGAGCGTTACTAAAACGGCCTTCTTTTATCCCCGTAATATCGCAAAAATTTGCTCCATTTTGACCAATAGCGACGCTGAGATCATTATCCATGCATTTGTTACGTCTCGTCTCGATTACAGTAACGTATTATTTTCGGGTCTCCCCATGTCTAGCATTAAAATACAAACCCCGTTTCCATATGAGGTGGGGAATTGTGTTAGATGTAAATATAAACGGAATACAATGATTTACAAATCATTTTCAACCCATATTCAGTTGAATATGCTACAAAGACAACATATTTGATGTTGTGTTGCCCACATACATGTATGCGGTCCTCTCCAAGGTTTCTCATAGTCATCATTGTCACTGTCACAGACGTCCCAGTGGGTGTAAGTTTTTCCTTGCCCTTATGTGGCCTCTACCGAGGATGTCATGGGTTGTGCAGCCTTTTGAGACACTTGTGATTTAGAGCTATATAAATAAACATTGATTGATTGATTGATTTCCTGCAGCTTGGCTTGCGTGATGAGAATTGATTTGGATAACCTGGTCTGACTGCATCGTGTTTATTTTCACTGCACTTAGACCGGGGGTCAGCAACCCGTGGCTCTTTTGTGCCGCCCAAGTGGCTCCCTGGAGCATTCTAAAAAAGGATTTGAATTTTTTTCGTTTTAGTATGGTTTTTGTTTGAGGACAAACGTGACACAAACCTTCCCAATTGTTAGAAAACCCACTGTTTAATGTGTGTATGCTTCACTGATGAGCGTATTTGGTGAACATCGTTTTGGCCTACTAATTTCGGCGGTTCTTGAACTCACCAGAGTGTTGACTGTGACGCTACAGTAAAATCTTTCTCTCCGTCTTTGTCTCATTTTGTCCTCCCACCGCCAAAAACATGCACCTGGGGATAAGTTGATTGGCAACATTAAATTGACCCGAGTGTGTGAATGTGAGTGTGAATGTTGTCTGTCTATCTGTGTTGGCCCTGCGATGAGGTGGCGACTTGTCCAGGGTAACCCTGCCCGAATGCAGCTGAGATAGGCTCCAGCGACCTCCCGCGACCCCAAAAGAGACAAGCGGTAGAAAATGGATGATGGATGGATGACTCTTTCAATGCCCCCTATAATCTGGTGCGCCTTATATGGGAAAACAGATTGAAAATAGACCACTCATATGCCTTGCGCCTTACAATCCGGTGCCCCCTATGGTCCGGAAAATACGGTAAATACTTTCCACAGGCTGTACAAAGTCACGATGTATAAAATTGTTTCTGCAAAGATTATATTTGGTAACCTGTTGAGAAACAGGCAGATTGCTTACACATCAAGTGAGAGTACTGAATGCAAAACTAAAACTGAGAAGGAAGACTTGCAGCAGCCTCAGCTCAGCTTTCTGCCCCGTCATTGATCAGTAAATGTGCAAATTTAGTGATTTTTACTTTGGAAAATGTTATAAAACTACTGGATCGTACAGAAATTAAATCTTTCAACTTTTTGATTAAAAAAAAAGAATAATTTTATGTTAATGTTATGTTTTTTCAATTTTATCATGACAAGTGAGGTTAACTATGCGAAGCCCAGCAGGGAAGATCTTCTAAACCAGGGGTAGGGAACCGATGGCTCGAGAGCCAGATGTGGCTCTTTTGATGACTGCATCTGGCTCTCAGATACATCTTAGCTGACATTGCTTAACATACAAGCAATGAATAATTCCACTGCTAATCACAGTGTTAAAAATAGTGAAGTGAATTATATTTATGTACCGCTTTCCTCGAGTGACTCAAAGCTCTGTACGTAGTGAAACCCAACATCTAAATTACATTTAATCCAGTGTGGGTGGCACTGGGAGCATGTGGGTAAAGTATCTTGCCATGGGGCGGCATGGCGTAATGGGTAGAGCGGCCCGCCAGAAACCTGAGGGTTGCAGGTTCGCTTCCCACCTATTGACATCCCCCCAAAAAAATCGCTGCCGTTGTGTCCTTGGGCAGGACACTTCACCCTTTGCCCCCGTTGCCGCTCACACTGGTGAATGAATGATGTATGAATGTCAGATGGTGGTCGGAGGGGCCGTAGGCGCAAACTGGCAGCCACGCTTCCGTCAGTCTACCAGCTGTGGCTACTGATGTAGCTTACCACCACCAGGTGTGAATTAATGTTGAGTCCCACTTCTCTGTGAGCGCTTTGAGTGTTTAGAAAAGCGCGATATGAATACAATTTTTTTTTTTTTTTTGCTTAAGGACACAACGGCAGTGACTAGGATGGCGAAGGGGAATCGAACCTGGAAGCCTCAAGTTGCTGGTATGCCGCCCCCCACATTCTAAAACAATTCATAGAAAAAGGCCTGAGAATTATACTTTAATGCGATTATACATTCACATAGCACTAATTTAGCGAAAGAAACAGGGGGAAAAAATGTACAAGGAACTAAAACTATTCATGAAAAAAATCACCAAACAATGGTTGGGTTAACATGTCACTATGACTGGAAATACTTATTATGACCGTTTTAAAAAGTAACAAGTATTGTTAGAAAATTAAAAACACCATCTTGTAACAGGACATCTTGGATGACAGGCGCAAGATGTCACCTGTTAAAATAACGTTCAAAATATAAAACATTCTTAAGCATTTTAATTCGTCCGTCCATCTATCCGTTTTTTACCGCACCTGTTCAAGAAGTCGCATCAATGGTAAGAAGTATTTTATTTATTATTAGTTAGCGTCAGAATGAAAAAAAAAAAAGACTTATTATACTCTAAAAATGTTGGTCTTACTTAAAAAATGGATGCATTTAGTTGTATTCAGTGTTAAAATATATTATAAGGCTCTCATGGCAATATACTTAAAAACATTTGGCTTTCATGGCTCTCTCAGCCAAAAAGGTTCCCGACCCTGTTCTAAACACAAGCATAAAAAGACAAGCATGTTGATGTGACAGTTCAGGTCGATTTGCTGTGCCTGGAGAGTAAGGACCAAAGATCAGGTGATCCATCCATCCATCCATTTTCTACCGCTTGTTCCCTTTGGGGTCGCGGGGGACGCTGGTGCCCATCTCAGCTACAATCGGGCAGAAGGCAGCATACACCCTGGACAAGTTGCCAACTCATCACAGGGCCAACACAGATAGATGGACAACATTCACACTCACATTCACACACTAGGGCCAATTTAGTGTTGCCAATCAACCTATCCCCAGGTGAATGTCTTTGGAAGTGGGAGGAAGCCGGAGTACCTGGAGGGAACCCACGCATTCACGGGGAGGACATGCAAACTCCACACAGAAAGATCTCGAGCCTGGGATTGAACCCAGGATTACTCAGTACCTTCGTATTGCGAGGCAAACGCACTAACCCCTCTGCCACCGTGAAGCCCAAGATCAGGTGAATTAAGTGGAATAAAGAGAGTCAGCACTTTCTCTGCAAGACAGTTTATGTTTGTGAGTTTTTGTCTGACAAAGAGTGTCTTTGGCCGCACTAAACCTTGGACGCTATTGGAAAGCAAATCTTCCAGTCAGTAGGAACATTGAGACCCAGCAGGACATTTTTCAGTGCTCTTTAAGTTGTCACACAAGTATAGTTTTACATGCCTCTGTCGTCTGTTTGAGCCGCAGCCAAACTCTTAAATTCAACATGATAAACCCCGGTTAGACCTAGAAAGACGAATAAATAAGTGAAAGACGAAAGAATAAACAATGTAGAGCACTGGCAGGAAGCGGGAACACACCTCAGTCATTCGTCAGACGCTACCAGGGTACGTTTTGTTTTGGGTAAACGCCAGATCCCCTCGAGGCCTGCCGCTGATAAAATATGAATACACAGACACACGAGTGCTTTATTATTGATACTGTTTGCTGCAGGCCTTGTCGGATGTTCTAGGGCAGGCTTTGAGATGCATTCATCACACAATTTAAATGCAGTAAGCTATAATTTGCTGTAATTTAATACTTGGAAAACCACACAAAACTTCCGTTTGGCGTTTGACCCAGCAGTGAAACTTACCGAAAGTTCAATTTGGATGTTTGTGTGTGTGTGTCTATGTGTGTGTGTGTGTGTGTGTTTAAGACCATGTCCACACGAGTTTAAAAAACACATATTTGGGGTTAAAACCATCTCAATCCAGACAAGTGTAGTTTCATAACTGTCTATGTCTACACATAAACGCATACCCTGCTGCTCGAATTTGAATTTTCCTGAAGGAACTCTCCTGAAGGAATCAACAAAGTACTATTTATCCATCTATCTATCTATCTATCTATCTATCTATCTATCTATCTATCTATCTATCTATCTATCTATCTATCTATCTATCTATCTATCTATCTATCTATCTATCTATCTATCTATCTATCTATCTATCCATCTATTTATCTATCTATCTATCCATCTATCCATCTATCTATCTATCATGCACATTTTGTCCAATCAGAAGCCTGGAAAGAGCAGAAATATCTGACTTGGTGGAATTACAACTCATATTATGTTCATTTTGATTTACTTTAAACCAGGGGTCGGCAACCCAAAACACTGAAAGGGGGCCACATAGGACCAAAAAGACAAAAAAAAAAATCAGTCTGGAGCCGCAAAAAATGAAAAGCCATATATACTGTAAGTCTTATAATGAATGACGTAAGTGACGTAAGTGTCTATATTACCTATATTAGCCTACTATCAAAATGACTATCTGTTGCAGGCTGAAGCAAATCTTTGTTGACAGAAATGTTGAAATGTAATATTTATTCTACACATTTTTACAACATTAGAAACCATTAGTAAATCAGAGGCTACTCAGAAGGTGAGGTAACTCCTGGAAATGACTGGCTTTTAATGGCCAAAAAATATAGATGTGTGTGTCCAAGTTAAAGGAATCGGCAGGTTGTTTTCTTTTAATAGATTTATTACAATCTTTGGCAAGCTAGGTAACGTTTGCTGTGGTCTGGAACAACATGGCACACAAACAACTACCTGAAATGCACACAATGTTACCTACAGATAATGTGTCATGAGACATGCAAAACTGAATTATATACAAAGAAGGTAAAAGTAAAGGATATTGAATTATCTCAAATATAGCTACAAATGAGTGATAATGATGTAATATGTACATACAGCTAGCCTAAATAGCATGTTACTATCAATTAACTTGCCGTCATGCAGTGACCAAATATGTTTGATAAGCACTCCACACAATTCAATGACACCAACAAAGCTCACCTTTTAGCATTCACGTACAGTATAAAAGGTTTGGTGGACAAAATGAGACAAAGAATGAGTGGCATAAAATATGTCTTTCTCTGGCATCATTGAATAAAGTTATACATGTCAACAAACTACGGTGAGTTCAAGGACCGCCAAAATTAGTAGGACAAAACGGTGCTCGCCAAATACTCTCATCAGAGAATCATGTTTGATGTAAACACTGGGATTTCTAATAATTAGGTATGTTTGTGTCGTGTTGTCCTCCTACAGAAACCCTAATAAAACAAGAATATTTTTTTCCCCCCCACCTTTTTCTGTTTTCATACATTTTTGAAAAAGCTCTAGGGAGCCACCAGGATGGTGGTAAAGAGCCACATGCGGTTCTGAAGCCGCAGGTTGCAGACCCCTGCTTTAGACATACAATGACATGTACATTATCTTCAAAATCAGCCTCCAAGTACACAGAGCCCTGGGAACATTATTATCAGTGTTTAAAACGCAAATGCACGACTGTGCTGCTGGAACCCAACACTCATCAAATTATAACATGTTTAATTAGCAACATGGTGCTGTATTACATGTGCAGTGAAGCGGACACTATTTCTAAAAATCAGCAAGCTTTAACGAGCCAAGGAAACTACTTTGCATGTTTAAGTGCCTATATAAAGCACACGGACGTGCGTGTGCCGCTGCAAAACTTCTGGAATTATAAAGCACGTAATCATGGATATAGGGATATAATATATGTGCATTGAAGTGTATATTGTCTTTAACATCAGTACACACTACAAGGAGGACGCAACATTATTATTATTTTTTGTTGCTCGGTCGCTTTTTACAAGAATGGGAGCAACACATGTAAGTTGACTTCACGATTTGTCGTTAAATGAGGACTAAAAACATAAGATGATGTTGCATCTTTCTTATGACACACAGCAAAAAGTATTTGCTTGTCAAAGTTTTCCCATCGGGTGGCGGCTCGACAGCGATCGTATCCAAAACGATTGACTGTCGCAAAGCACATGTGTTTTTATCATAGTAAAGTGAAAATAGCTTATTTACGTTCAAACTAGACAAGTCCGATAATAGCTTTTTTGCCCATATCCGATATTCCGTTATTGTCAAACTCTTAATTACCAATACCGATTGTGGGGAGACGGAGCCGACGAGCCGACAGCGGGTTAGGACAGACGGCGGTCTTACCCGAGATGGCGGCCAGGAGGCGGGGCATGCGGCGGAGAGGAGAGGCGGGACGCACTCGGAGTGACGCTGCAGCCAGCCAAGTCAGGTGCGTAAGCGACACACCTGCGCTCAATCTTTACTGTCACAGTCAGTCTGTGTCTGTTTTTCTCTGTGTGTCTTTGGGAGATTGGGCGTGTTTTGGGCGAAGGCTTGGCTCCAGCTCTCAGCCTGGCACAGCTGATCCCAGCACCCTAATCACTCACCTGCCTGCCATCAACTCATCACCTGCAGCCTACAAATGTTTGGACTCCACTCGGCGCGATCGCCAGATCGTTTCACCTTGCTACATGCGGTAACGCTTCTCGCCAGTTTGTCCTAGAATTCTAGCAACTTTGACAATCTTGCAAACCTGCTATGTTTGTGTTTTTTGGCTCCTCATCTTACCTGGGTTTTTTCCTCTGCCTTAAGTTCCCTACCTGCCGTGTGTGCCTACCTCAGCCTGCAAGCCACGGCCTGCTAGCCACAGCCTGCTAGCCTCGGCCTGCTAGCCTCGGCCTGCTAGCCACGGCCTGCTAGCCACAGCCTGCTAGCCACAGCCTGCTAGCCTCAGTGTGCTCTCCTGGACTGCAAAGCCTAGGACTACAAGCTGCCTCCTTTCCTTCAGGTTTTATTAATAATAACCCTTGAACACTAATTCAGTCAAGAATCCTGAACACTTCCGTTATGCTGAGGAGACTAAAGTTGCGTGGGAGGAAAGAAGACTGTTGGGATGTCCACCCGTTTTACCCCCCGTGACATTTACATCTTCTGCTGCAGTATAAAAGGGGTGAAGGAGGAACACTGGCAGCAGAAGTAGGCGAGGAAACCACGGTGAACAAGGACCACGAGCACGACGAGAAAGACCCTGAGCGAGATGAGCCTCTGCAGCAGACGCTGCCACCGGCCACCGAAAGGTGTGCCGCGACGAGGAGGAAGAGCCAGGGAGCTAGAAATTGGCGCGACAGACTGGCAAGACATGATGTTTGTTGAAAGAATAAACGAAATTCAAACCTGTTACGATGCGTCCTGTACCGAGTGTCACTGCAAACCACACGAGGAAGGCTGGAGACCCGTCACACCGATATTGATCGATACCGATATATACAGTCGTGGAATTAACACATTATTATGCCTAATTTTGTTGTGATGCCCAGCTGGATGCAGTAAACAATGTAACAAGGTTTTCCAAAATAAATAAACTCAAGTTATGGAAAAAAATGCCAACATGCCACTTCCATATTTATTATTGAAGTCACAAAGTGCATTATCTTTTTTTAACATGCCTCAAAACAGCAGCTTGGAATTTGGGACATGCTCTCCCTGAGAGAGCATGAGGAGTTTGAGGTGGGCGGGGGAAGTGGGTAGCAGGGGGTGTTATTGTATCCCCGGAAGAGTTAGTGCTGTAAGGGGTTCTGGGTATTTGTTCTGTTGTGTTTATGTTGTGTTAAGGTGAGGATGTTCTCCCGAAATATGTGTTTGTCATTCTTGTTTGGTGTGGGTTCACAGTGTGGCGCATATTTGTAACAGTATTAACGTTGTTTATACGGCCACCCAGCGTGTGACCTGTATGGCTGTTGACCAAGTATGCATTTGCATGCACTTGTGTGAAAAGCCGTAGATAATATGTGATTGGGCCGGCATGCAAAGGCAGTGCCTTTAAGGCACGCCCACAACATTGTTGTCTTGGTGGAAATCAGGAGAAATTCAGGAGAATAGTTGCCCCGGGAGGGGCAAGGAAATTTGGGAAAATTAGGAGGGTTGGCAAGTATGACTGGGAGTTGCAACTGCTCTCTGATTCTCACTATGTCCGTGTACCATTCCTACAGCGGCATTTTAAAAAGTCATGAATATTACTTTTTGAAAACGATACCGATAATTTCCGATATTACATTTTAAAGCATTTATCGGCCGATAATATCGGCAGCCCGATATCATCGTGCATCTCTAGTTCAAACACAGTAATTCCTCTTTGTCAAAACTTGGACTATGATGCAGCTTTCTGCGTGGATAGTTTTCCCGGGATGCAACAGAACTGGACCGAACATGGCGTGAAGGTAAATACATGTCATGATCCGTGTTGTGCATTACAAACTCAAACGTGTTTCGTGCTCGCTTTTCTCTTGTCATAGTTAGGTTTTGGATGTCCGCCAACTTTTTGCAACTCAACGCCCAAAAAACGGAAATGCTGATTATCGGTCCTGCTAGACACCGACCTCTATTTAATAATACAACTTTAACATTTGACAACCAAACAATTACACAAGACAACTCAGTAAAGAATCTGGGTATTATCTTTGACCCAACTCTCTCCTTTGAGTCACACATTAAAAGCGTTACTAAAATGGCCTTCTTTCATCTCCGTAATATTGCTAAAATTCGCTCCATTTTGTCCATTAACGACGCTGAGATCATTATCCATGCGTTTGTTACGTCTCGCCTCGATTACTGGAACATATTATTTTCAGGTCTCCCCATGTCTAGCATTAAAAGATTACAGTTGGTACAAAATGCGGCTGCTAGACTTTTGACAAGAAAAATAAAGTTTGATCATGTTACGCCTATATTGGCTCACCTGCACTGGCTTCCTGTGCACTTAAGATCTGACTTTAAGGTTTTACTACTTAGGTATAAAATACTACACGTTCTAGCTCCAACCTATCTTGCTGATTGTATTGTACCATATGTCCCGGCAAGAAATCTGCGTTCAAAGGACTCCAGCTTATTAGTGATTCCCAGAGCCCCCCAAAAAAGTCTGCGGGCTATAGAGCGTTTTCCATTCGGGCTCCAGTACTCCAGTACAGTTCAAGATGCTACCTCGGTAGAAGCATTTAAGTCTCATCTTAACACTAATTTGTATACTCTAACCTTTAAATAGACCCCCTTTTTAGATCAGTTGATCTGCCGTTTCTTTTCTTTTTCTCCTCTGTCCCCCTCTCCCTTGTGGAGGAGGTCCGGTCTGGGTGGCCATGGATGAAGTACTGGCTGTCCAGAGTCGGGACCCAGGATGGACCGCTCGTCCAGAGTCGGGACCCAGGATGGACCGCTCGCCTGCGTATTGGTTGGGGACATCTCTGTGCTGCCGATCCGCCCCGCTTGGGATAGTTTCCGGCTGGCTCCACTTTGGACGGGACTCTCGCTACTGTATTGGATCTACTTTGGACTGGACTCTACTCTCACGGTTATGTTAGATCCACTATGGATTGGACTCTCACAATATCATGTTAAATCCGCTTGAAATCCATTGCACTCGGTCCCCTGTGGGGTGGGGGGAGGGGGGTGGGGGGGTCCTCTATGTGCTCCTCTCCAAGGTTTTTCTCATAGTTATCATTGTCGACGTCACACTGGGGTGAGTTTTTCCTTGCACTTATGTGGGCCCTACCGACGATGTCGTTGTGGTTTGTGCAGCCCTTTGAGACACTTGTGATGTAGGGCTATATAATTAAACATTGTGTTAGAATAATTATGTCTATATTATCACACTAACTTTAGTATGCTTAAAGTCTGTTGCTTTAGTTATTAGCTATCGTGCTCAAGTTAGACTTTTTTTCTAATCTATGCAAGGACAAAACTTCTTGTCTGAGGGGTGGCCTCAGCCACAGATGTTATCTTTGTTTTGGCCCGCTGGAAGCCAAGGACTTCAGGGACTTCGGCATGGATGGGAGAACAGCACGCAGACGAGACAGACACTTCAAGGATCTCAACGAAGATAAGATGACAACACACAGACGAAGCAGGAGACAAGGCGAAATCACATTCCATCACGTACTATGCGTCCTGGACCTGCCTTGCATAATATATGCGCCCACTCCTTTTGGAGGCAGCCTCAGTGATGTTGACTATGGAACTCTGCATAAAAAGTGAAACGCGGGAACTGGACCTTAGAGCGTAGGGCAAGACTGTGACTAAGTGTGCAGTGCCCGCGTTCTCCTCATGAGCCCTATTTAACTCTGTGTCTGCTTGGTTCCTTGCTTCTTGTCTGATTAATAGATGTCATCAGTGTTTGAACCTGACACATTGATTGATTGATTGATTGATTTTACGACTAATACCGTAGCACGCCGATGTGTTACTACGCTAGAAAAAGAGTCCCTCAGTGTTCGCTCTTACAATAACAATGTCGCTACAGTTTGATTAATATACGCGTTACGGAACGTAAATCAAGTAGTGATGACGGTTTTTGAATGCATTTTTTTTTTAATGCATTTTTTATTTATTTATAGATGGATGGATGGATGGATGGATGGATGGATGGATGGATGGATGGATAGATAGATAGATAGATTGATAGATCGGACTGTACAACTCCTCCCTGGGTAGGAGGGGCGGTACTAGGATGACAGAGGATGCAAAACAATAACCTATACCCCCATTATTTACTTTTTAAATTCAATCTCATTTCCGCACACTGCTGCTGGAATTTAAATTTTTCCTGAGGGAACTCTCCTGAAGGAATCAACAAAGTCGTATCCATCTATCTATCTATCTATCTATCTGTCTATCTATCTATCTATCTATCTATCTATCTATCTATCTATCTATCTATCTATCTATCTATCTATCTATCTATCTATCTATCTATCTATCTATCTATCTATCTATCTATCTATCCATCTATCCATCTATCTATCTATACACATTGGCTGGGGTATTTCTTGTAAGAACAAAACCACAGGTAAGAATATTGATGATATGTGCTTAAATGCATGCATGGTTTAAGCACATATTTGTGCATAGTTACATACTCACTGTTTTGCAAATTAATTGTCTTTGTCATTTTTTCACTTTTTGATGTAAGCTCCCCATGCTTCTTGTGTTGGGCTTTTTATTTTATTTCTATATAAGGCTTTAAAAAAACCAACAACAAAAAAACTGTTTCATCAAGTAGCCTGCCTACCTCTGATTAGCACATTTTACCAACTTGCCTAATCTCCATCTCAGCAAATACATGTAATTTCTTACATGTACCATCATCATTAAAATACGCATGGAATAAAACATAACATTGACAAACAGGACGGCGTGGCGCGGTTGGGAGAGTTTTTGCGCAGTTTTTTTTTCTTTTTTTTCTCTCTGGCACTCACCGAGAGTGGACGCTCCCCTTTCCTCTCCCTTATCTCTCCTGCTTGCTTCTTTGTTTTGTCTTGTCTTAACTTTCTTGTTGCCTCTTTTTGCACTGCTCTCCAAATCTAAACATTGGAACTATTTAACTGGCCTCAACAAAATTGACAAGATCTTGGGTTTGGGGGAACTTGCTGTCGTGACGAAGCGGTTGTTGCTGGACACACGACGGACTCTTGGGAGAAGGAGTGCAGCGTGCCTGGCGACCCTTTTCTGTCGAGGACGTGAAGATATCCACCTTTTCGGAATTATGACAACAGGACATCTGCTGATTGGAGTAAGACTTGCTCTGGTTTGTCGACAAATTGGAAGTTGATGGCAGTCTTCAAAGTACCCCAAAGCTGCGACAAAGGATTGGAGGATGCGGGAAGAACTGTGGATCACATTGGACTGTCTACCCCGCAGTTTTTGAGGACCAGACATAGACAATTTAGAGTGAAAAGCAAATTTTATTTTCACTCGCATACAAACCATTCTAACTTGGATTCTTTCCCTGGCTTCGAGACTCTCCCAACAGGTGTGTGTCTCTCATGGACACACACCTGTTGTTGTTGACATCAAGGCCGCGGAACAGAGACACACTGCAGGCTTACACACACACACACACACACACACACACACATATCCACAACATAAATATACGCCACGCATACACCCATCCCCCCCCCCCCCCCCAACCCAACACCCTCGACGAAACTCCCATAGGGGTGAAGAGCTGCGGCCTACCACCATGACCTTGAACTACCTTCCCTCTGTTGCTAGTTATCTCGAGATGTATGTTGTAATATATATATGTGCTTTGCTATGGAGGTTTTTTCCCACTCCAGACTGGGCCCCTTTAGGAGCCCAGTCTAGATTGTATTTTTTTACTCATCCTTCCCCAGCGTTTACCTTTTTCCCATCTTTTACAGGGCGCCTTATGGCGGCCCATCAGCGTTCTTGTTCTGTAACCCTGTACACTGTTTGTTTGTCTAATCTTGAACAGGTTTGTGCTGAAAACAAAGTTTCGTTGTACTTTTGCAATGACAATAAAGACCTATCCTATCCTATCCTATCCTATCCTATCCTAGAGTGGCTGTGCAAGAACCTTCACCCTTACTCCTGATGGATTGTGGTTAGGGTCTTGCATGGCAGCTCCCCCCATCAGTGTGTGAATGTGTGTGTGAATGGGTGAATGTGGAAATAGTGTCAAAGCGCTTTGAGTACCTTGAAGGTAGAAACACGCTATTCAAGTATAACCCATTTACCATATACGTAAAAGAGTGAGTGAAAGAACGTGAAACAATTTTGGTATACAAACATTTCTCAACTGATAACTGGGTGGTCAAAAAATTATGTTTCATCCCTTTAAAGTAATGAGAAACCATTTCTCTTTGGCAGGTTCTGCTTCGTCTCCACATCTTGGAGAGGCTATACTCTCGACTGCTACATGTTTTAGAAACAAAGGCAACTGGATTTGGACCGCTTGGAATATGTGTGCACTCAAGACCTGGCATTCTGCAGTGCTAGTTCAAATATTGACATTCCAGTCATCATTATCGGCGGTCACTCGCAGCGAGTATGACGATCCTCCGGGATCCCTTTATGGAGCATGCCTGTGCATGACTTTGTTTAACGTGGGGAGACTGGTGCACAGACAGTCAGGACCCGGGTCAGGGTCCAGTGACATGGAGTCCAAGACGACTGGGGACCCACTCGACGTCCATTGGATCAGGTCAATCAACATGATTGATTGACTTTGATTGATTGATTTTCTGCTGCAGCCTACTTCTGCCATAGCAGCCGTTGTGACACTCCATAGGCCTGTTCCACCGTTGAGGTCTTGGGTTGTTATTTACCCGTAACTGGACCCACAGGTTAGTGCGTCTGCCTCACAATACGAATGTCCTGAGTAGACCTGGGTTCAATCCCGGGCTCGGGATCTTTCTGTGTGGAGTTTGCATGTTCTCCCCTAGAATGCGTGGGTTCCCTCCGGGTACTCCGGCTTCCTCCCACTTCCAAAGACATGCACCTGGGGATGGATTGATTGTGAATGTGAGTGTGGATGTTGTCTGTCTATCTGTGTTGGCCCTGCGATGAGGTGGCGACTTGTCCAGTGTACCCCGCCTTCCGCCCGATTGTAGCTGAGATAGGCATCAGCTGCCCTCGCGACCCCAAAGGGAATAAGCGGTAGACAATGGATGGATGAATGGACGCACATGGATGTTGGGGTGCCTTCTTCTGCCATCGCAGCCATTGTGGTAGTTCTTAAATCTACCGTCTTTCGCCTGCTCCGGCGTTGAGGTCTTCATCGTATCCCTGGCTAGAAGGCGGTCAGGTACTAGGCCTTTGCCAAGGGCTACCTGGGGTAACAGTATTAAAGGGGTTAACCTCCTCGTGCCCCAAGACCCCATAGAGGAGCCTCCACTGCCGGATACACTTTAACGTCATGCCCAGGACATTCCAGTATGCATAATGAACACACCATCTGTGTAGCATGTCCAAAATGAGGGAACACGTATTCAGGTGAAATTCGGGAAGACGCATGCAGATAATGCAGGACGCCCAAAGCTAGGCTGACCATATTCTGAAATCCCAAAAAGAGGACACATATATGCGTGCCAGGGCGGGCAGCACGCCAAGGCCGGGAGTAGGTGAAAATTTGCCAATGATACTCAAACTTGCTTTATAAATAATACATTTATTTAAATAAAGCATTTTTTCTCCTCTGTTGACGGCTGTGGTGGCGCTAGGGAATTCTAAAATGGGGTCCCAGGGACCCCATCAAGTCATAAAAATGGGGTCCCACAGTAAATTTTTTGGGTCCCACTTTTTTGTAAGCGTTTTGAAAACAAATGATAAACGTATTAATTATCCTGTTGTATCTCACATTCTATATCGTGTTTTGGAAAAAGGTCGTCATAAATTTTACTTAATTCATTTAAATAAAAAAAAGAAAAAAGAAAACAAATGTGTATACATATGTAAATGTATTCAGTTATAAACATTCATTCACTTTCTTCTTTCCTTCATGGATCTAAACTTTACCCCTGCTGGTAGTTTTTCCTATGTTTTTATTTAATATCAATCAATCAATCAATCAATGTTCATTTATATAGCCCTAAATCACTAGTGTCTCAAAGGGCTGCACAAACCACAACACAAACCTCTACGACATCCTCGGTAGGCCCACATAAGGGCAAGGAAAACTCACACCCAGTGGGACGTCGGTGACAATGAGGACTATGAGAACCTTGGAGAGGACCAAATATGTGGGCAACCCCCCCTCCCCCCCCTCTAGGGGACCGAAAGCAATGGATGTCAAGCGTGTCTAACATGATACTGTGAAAAGTTCAGTCCATAGTGGATCCAACGCAGCCGCGAGAGTCCAGTCCAAAGCGGATCCAACACAGCAGCGAGAGTCCCGTCCACAGTGGAGCAAGCAGGAAACCATCCCAAGCGGAGGCGGATCAGCAGCGCAGAGATGTCCCCAGCCGATACACAGGCGTGCGGTCCATCCTGGGTCCCGACTCCAGATGAGTGGTCCATCCTGGGTCCCGACTCTGGACAGCCAGAACTTCATCCATGGACATCGGACCGGACCCCCTCCACAAGGGAGAGTGGGACATAGGAGAAAAAGAAAAGAAACGGCAGATCAACTGGTCCAAAAAGGGAGTCTATTTGAAGGCTAGAGTATGAAAATGAGTTTTAATATGAGACTTAAATGTTTCTACTGAGGTGGCATCTGAAACTGTTACCGGGAGGGCATTCCAGAGTACTGGAGCCCGAACGTAAAACGCTCTATAGCCCGCAGACTTTTTTTGGCCTCTGGGAATCACTAATAAGCCGGAGTCCTTTGAACGCAGATTTCTTGCCGGGACATATGCTACAATATAATCGGTAAGATAGGCTGGAGCTAGACCATGTAGTATTTTATACGTAAGTAGTAAAACCTTAAAGTCACATCTTAAGTGCACAGGAAGCCAGTGCAGGTGAGCCAGTACAGGCGTAATGTGATCAAACTTTCTTGTTCTTGTCAAAATTCTAGCAGCCGCATTTTGTACCAACTGTAATCTTTTAATGCTAGACCCGAAAATAATACGTTACAGTAGTCGAGGCGAGACGTAACAAACGCATGGATAATGATCTCAGCGTCATTAGTGGACAAAATGGAGCAAATTTTAGCGATATTACGGAGATGAAAGAAGGCCGTTTTAGTAACGCTTTTAATGTGTGGCTCAAAGGAGAGAGTTGGGTCGAAAATAATACCCAGATTATTTACCGAGTCGCCTTGTTTAAAAAGTGTTTTGCTTGGGTCATGAAATGATAATAATGGTGTGCCAGGCCATACATACATTGTATATACAATTCTTAAATCTCTGGAGTCTTACACTCACCTTAGTGTTTACCAAGAAGTCTATTTCCTTTTCCCGGGAAAATTCGAACCAACACTTCCTTTCAATAGCGTCACTTCCCTAACTTCCCCGGAAGTCCCGCCCCCCAACCAAAGCCATTGGCTAACACCTCGTAGCCAGCCGCTACAATATTTACAGCTGGTGTGATGTTATGAGCCAGGGAATAAAAGGACTACACTACCTAGCATGCAACAGGTGTGATGAGTATGCGCGGTAGCCCGGTAAAGGGGGGTGGTGTGTCGCCATGACGGCATCTTGTATGTTGTGATATGCTCGCTCTGAAAGTAAACGTTATGAACTCAGCCAACAAATACACGCAACCCTAATTCAAAATGCCGGACATTTGACGCATTTAAAAAAAAACGCCCGGACATGCCGGACAACGCCGCAAAAGAGGACATGTACGGGGAAAAGAGGACGTATGGTCAGCCTACCCAAAGCCTAATATTAGCACTGAGTACCTTCGGCATCATCTGGAAATACCATTATCAGTCACAACCATTGCAAGCCTGTTGGGAGTATCAATGCACTCGATTCATAGAATACTGTCAGAAAACAGCAAGTCAGTGACTTCACTGTACGGTCAAATGACAGATGAGCAGTTGGATGCAACGGTTGCAGATGTCAAGTTAACAATGTCACATAGTAGGTACGGCATGATAAAGGGAGCCCTATAAATCCAGAGGGTTCCTGGTTCATTGGGAGCGTGTAAGCGCGTCAATGCACAGAGTTGACACTTTAGGTGTGCTGGCGAGACTGACCTCAATGGGGTGTGCTGTGAGACGCGCTTACTCGGTGCCTTGTCCAAGGTCTCTTGTTCATATCGACACAAACCCCAAGCTGATTCGGTATGAATGATTTTATGTGTTTATTCAAAAGTCATCCATTAAAACTTTGTTTCATTTTTTTTTAACAGATATAACATTATTTTCGGTGGAGTGGGCGGATATTCCAGGAGGGTGGGTTTTTGAGAAAAGTAGAATTGTTTTTGTTTTTATAGATGTTATGAGAAAGTGATAATGCATATCCTCCACAGTGGTTGTTTCCAAAATTGCCTATATACGTCACTAGAGTAAATTATGTCTATTCAGTCTACAAAAAAGTTTTTGGTCCAAATCCAATATCTATTTAAGTCATTCAGTACTCCCTATTTAATATACACTACATTATTTATTAATTAGTGAGCTGCAAATAGACATATTTACTGTACACAATATTCTAATTTTACCTGATCTATAGTGTACACATTAGGATGTACTTTTAGGGCATTTCATATTTGCCAAATTGACTTTCTTTTGGACACTAAGGTAACATGACTTATCATGTATGGTAAAATATCGACACCCGCGGAAAAGCCAACAATGCAACACACCAAATGTTAAGCTTGCCTCTGACAGTTTGACTATGTTTTAGTTTTTTTCTCTACATCTGTCTTTGTTTCCTCTGTGTGTGTAGTGTTTCCTGTCAGCGCTCTTATTTTGTTGGTTTCCTGCCTTTCTCCCTGAGTGCTGTATTCCCCCTCAGCTGCGGCTGATTGGCACCTGGCCACACCTGGAGTCAATCAGTCCTCTCCTATTTAGACCTGTCTTCCCATCCAGTCACCGCTGGATTATTGTATTGCATGTCGCACTTGTCATTGCTACCTGTCGTATCGTGTCAATGCAGCGTTGCGGTAAGCTATGTTTGATAGCGGTTTTTAGGTTACTGTCTTTTGTTCCCTGCTTCCGGTTTGTTTTCTAAGTACAAGTACGACTTCTGTTTTCCATGCTAAAGTTCCTTTTTGTTTTCTCGCTCCCATGCTAACTCTCTTAGTTTGTTGTCTTCCCACGTGCGTGCTTTTTGTTTGTACCCTTTGTTTGGTTTTGTTCTAGTATTTTATATTAAAACCATGTTTCCTTATTCAATGCCTGCCTCCGTCTCTGCATCTTCGGGTTCGTCAACAACAAACCTTGACACCAAATAGGTCATTAATGACAACAATTAATGATTTATGATCTGTCTTAAGGAAGTTATAGTAATTGGCTACATACCTTAATTTTGTTATGCTGCACAATTCTAATCAAAGTTCCTCCAAACAACTAAAACCTGCACACTTACGGCTTAACTTTTTGACTTGAGCTTATATTATTTCTTTTTGCACAACTCGTTTGGTAATTGTGTTAAATCTATTCACCGCTTAGTTGACAAATGTTGATTTTTAGTCACAGACATGTTTTCAATGATATACTCTGTGTGTTTGTACCTTGGAGCTGCAAATAATAATTTGTCATCTACAACCCAGGCCTTTTTTTCCCTGGAGTCTGTGGAAAAATATGGCTTCCCACTGAGGTATGATGTATATTATGCTATTTCCAAGTAACTGCAAGAATACACAGGACCCAGCAAGAGTTCTATTGTACAGGCACATCAACAGCTTGAAGTCCACCAAATGATGCTATGTGTGACGGCGTGGGCTCGAACTCGCTTCTCGTCGGCAGCAATTTCTCCCAGTGCCTCAATTAGAGGGCACGCCAGGACACGCCGACGCTCGCCCATGCGCTGGCAAAGCTGCAAGCAATCTGCAATTAGCATACCTGTCACATGGGAATTGCATCTTACTGCGGAGTTCGTTCTCCCGAGATGCAGACGGACCACTCCGGACGGAAGTGTGAAGGTAGGATATGATTTGTTTGTCATAAATCATACACAATACAAAGAAACAGGAAACAAACAAAAGGAAAGCGTGCCGCCCGCACGGGAAGCTAAGGTAATCACTTGGAACAGGAATCATAAACTTGGAAACAGAATACCAAAGTACCTGTTGCATACAGCAAACAACAAAGCCAGACTGAGCGTGGCGAGGAACGTGAATAAAGAGCTCTCTGATTAGTGCTTGGCAGCAGGTGAGCGTGCCGAACACTAACCAGACGCAGGTGAATCCAATCAGTACCCATGGTAACCAAAACAAACCCAGAGGTGCAAAAAAACAGGACTTATTTTAGTGTTAAAATGTTGCAGGCAGAAATGTCTATTTTTAAAATGCTCCTGTAAATCTTGCAGTTAAAAACAAACAATGTTTAGTGTCACGCTTTGATAAAAGGATTGGACTTAGATGCAGAGTTGGGACTTTAGACAGGCTTTTATTTTGACAACTTCCTTTTACCTCCAAAGTCAAGAAATAACATTATAATCACAAAAAAAACTACTCGGCGAAAAGGTTCCAGAAAAAGAAGAAATAACCGAAAATCACTCCGAACGGAGGAAAACACAAAAGTAAAGACGAACTATAATTGACGCCGTATATTCTATAAACAGTATTTAACAAAAAACGCTCCAACAGGAGGACCAAAACAACATCTATGAAAATTTCTACAATAACTAATCTAATAAAGTTTTTAACAAAAATAATCACTCAAAAAGTTGAGGAATGAATGAAAATTTTTTAACTGAAACTTACCACTGCGGCTGAATAACTAAATAATCAAAATCACTCTGCTGAGGAGGAAGAAAGGAAAACTCAAAATATTCACAAAGGGGTTCAGGATCAAGGGACATAAGCACAAGACAAGGCAAGGCATGGACAAAGACATGGACGCTAGAGAGCACGAATAAATGAGACAATCTGGCACAGAACAAAGGAAGGAGTGAGCTTATAAAACACATGAAGGTAACAGGGAACAGCTGGAAACAATCAGGGAAAAGGGATGACGTCAGACTGATGACACAAAAGGAAGGGCAAGTGACCTGAAATGAGAGGAGAGTTACTTTTCAAATTAAAACCATAAGACAGAAAAACCCAAAACAAGACATCCCTCACCGCGGTGTGACATTTTAGATATTGTGCGAATAAGGCGCCTCAACTAATAACATGACAAATTAACAAAATTAATACAAATAATTATCAAAAAATCCCTTGATTTGGAATTACCTAAAAATTAAAAACAATTTTAAAGTTATCAAAATAAGCAGATTTTATCGTAAACATTTCGTAAGAAAGTTACTTAAACAATTACCGCATAATCAAGGATGCATTTTTGTTAAGTATATTTTATCAAATATATTAAGTAAGGTGTAGTGCCTACAGAATCAATTATTACCGTATACTCACTGCCCTGTCAACAAAGGTGAGATAAAGCCCAAAATGAGAAATAAAAAGGCTAACATCTGATTACTTAAATATATTTTTTTAAATTCCATCCATCCATTTTTCTACCGCTTATTCCCTTTTGGGGTTGCGGGGGGCGCTGGCGCCTATCTCAGCTACAATCGGGCGGAAGGCGGGGTACACCCTGGACAATATATATTTGTATATTATCAAAAACATGGTCCTCCATGAAAATTGGAATCTATCTGTGCCTTTTTCAGGATAAGCGCTGATCAAGGGGTTGAGAATGTTGGTGTAGCACATCTAATGTTCTCAATTCGTGGCACTGGAATTGGGAGTTTTATCTCTGGCAAGAGTATTCACAATCAAAGGTACGTTTTTAAACCAGTCACCCACCACAATTTACACCGAACACCAACATACAGGATAACATAAAGCACCTGGTTAACGCTAACAACCACCTATTAACGGGTAGCCATGAATTGCAACCTAACTCACTAAAATATTGTATTATGGTCTTCGGTTACTTAGCAATGCATTAATGATAATAATTAATAATTAATCACTTACTCTTATTAGTTTAAATTGTGTAACACTAGAGCTGGGACATCTGCTAATTAGAATCAGAATCGGTATCAGAAATACTTTCTTAATCCCCGAGGGGAAATTTAACTTTTCAGCACAATCCCATTCAAGATCAGACAAACATTACAGGGAGACAGAACAGGATTGCTGACAGGTCTGCCAACTTCCAGCGAACCCTAAAGGTGAGATACAGGTAAATAATGGGGGAGTGAGAAAAACCATCGGTTTAAGCCTGGGTCCCTAAAGAGGGCGTCCAGACTAAAGGCCAAGGGAAAAAACAACTCATAGCCATAGCACACATCCCTCTTACATGTGGGAAATATCAAACATCATAGGACATTAAAGACATTAAAGACATTAAAAGAGCATAAAGTGAAACCTTAGGTCTCGTTCTCTCTTTTTCATCTGTCAAATAACTACAAAGTCCATGTTACAATCCAAAAAGTTCAAGTTGATGCTAGATAAGAAAAGTGAATGTTTTACTTGGAAAAAAAGACATCTAACAGCTTTGTCCATCCACCTCTGCTATATCTACTTCTCCATTCTTAAAAGGGACTGCTTTGATTCAACAGCACAAAAAGTCAATGGTGGACAAAATACTGGAACCCGACAATTAATTTCAGTATTTTCCAACAAAGTGGTCAGGAAAAAAATGTTTTAATACACAAATATTTTTCAGTACGGTACTTTTCGGAGTATAAGTCGCTCCGGAGTATAAGTCGCACCTGCCGAAAATGCGTAATAAAGAAGGAAAAAAACATATATAAGTCGCACTGGAGTATAAGACGCATTTTTGGGGAAAATTTATTTGATAAAACCAAGAATAGACATTTGAAAGGCAATTTAAAATAAATAAAGACTAGTGAACAACAGGCTGAATAAGTGTACGTTATATGAGGCATAAATAACCAACTGAGAAGGTGCCTGGTATGTTAACCTAACATATTATGGTAAGAGTCATTCAAATAACTATAACATATAGAACATGCTATTAGTTTACCAAACAATCTTTCACTCTTAATTGCTAAATCCCATGAAATCTTATATGTCTAGTCTCTTACGTGAATGAGCTAAATAATATTATTTTATATTTAACAGTAATGTGTTGATAATTTCACACATAAGTCGCTCTGAGTAAAAGTCGCACATGCGGGCAAACTATGAAAAAAAACTGCGACTTATAGTCAGAAAAATACGGTATTTAAAACGTTTTCTCTATTTGTACATTTCTTTCCTGAAATATTGTACTTTTTCACATATTTCATTAAATTAAGCAATGTAATTGTTGTGATCCGCTGCCCGGATCATGTTTTGATTTAGAATTTTGAGTCTTTTAGTGTTTTCTGTTTGTTTTGGACTCATTCGGTTCCGGTTTGTGCTCCTCTGTTTGTTAGTATAGTAACGTATTATTTTCACCTGCCGTGGGTTCCAGAGGCACAAGTGTTTTTGTTAATCACTGTCTTTATTTAAGTCTGCCTCCTTCGTTCATTCTGTCTGGCTGCGTAATTTGTGTTGTTCTCACAACAAGTAACGACTTTGGTTCCCGATTCCGTATTCCTGTTTGCTACCAGCTAGCTTCCACGCTAGGTCCCTTGTTATTCCTCTTGCTCCCATGCTAGCTCTTTTTTTTCTCTTGCTCCCATGCTAGTTCTGTTTGTTTTGACAAAGTCTTTTTTATTTGTTAATAAATATTTTGTTCTTACCTTCACGCTGTGTCCAAGGCCCGACTGCATCTTTGAGAGAACAACTCCGCATCACCATGCGACCCAATCGTTACAGTAATATTGCTTTCTTCAAAGGGAAAATAACACCTCTCGGTGGAACTATTAACTCAGACATCTAAAATTTTAGTCTGATTACACACTTATTTTCGGTTTCATCTTTAACAATATATTGTAAATGTTGTCAGATATTCACCTGAATAGTAACTAAACTGGTCAGATAAATGAACTGTTTTCCTCTGAAATGTAATGGACTGGAAGGAAAAAGTAACAAGTACTTAAAAAGTGTATCTAAGGAAGGGTGATCGTCGTAAATCTTACTTTCCACCACTGATTATGGTGTATGGACTGCGGTTGTCTCGGTTGCAGATGAGCTCCTGTAATATGTACTGTTGATAACCTGCCTTTAACAGTTTGTCTTTTTATTTGGTGCTCAATAAACGTTAAGAGATGGCGCCGCTGTAGTGGCTGCTGGTGGCAGGAGCTCTGTGCTCTTGTATCATCCTTTTGTGTTCCTGATGTTTCCCTTTTGTTTTCATGTGGGGTTTTTTTGGTTTTTTTGCCTTTTGGTTCGGGACCCTTTGGGACTGTGCAGCAAGGGGTGGCACTCTCGTCTAACTAATTGTGAGGCCATGTCAAGCAATTGATGATCCTCCATAGACGTCTTCAGTCCATCATAGAATAGAATAGAATAGAATAGAAAGTACTTTATTGATCCCTTGGGGAAATTCAGCACCACAGTTCGCTCACAATAAACAATAATAATAATAAATAATATATAACATATATTATATATATAATATATGAATAATATAAATATATTCTACATATATTCTACATTTAAGTGCAATCAAGAAGGAACATATGCATTATACAGTCTGATGGCTGTCGGCAAGGGAGTAGGGTTGATTTTGAGATTGGTGGGGACACAAAAGTGCGCCAAGACAGCACTCTGAAAGTTTCCTCTTTTTTTTTACATTAGCAATCATAAGTTCAGGTCTTGCAGATGTTATAGGGCAAAGCAACTAAAATGAAAGCAAAGGAGACAACTTCAAAGAGTTCTCATCTTTACTCTTTAGTGTAGGGTTGTAGTGCAACTGTACATCATACTGTCAATGAACATAGCCTACTGTCCATCAACAACATCAGAAATACATTCATGCAATACAACATTGTAAATAAACATAAATTAACTGTAATAATCTCCAGCCTCTCCTTCTCTACTTCCTCCTGCCTCTCTTCCTCTAACTTCTCTGGCCTCTCCTCCTCCATCTCCTCCAGCCTCTCTGCTGTCTGTCACCTTACAAAAAAATATGTTGATGCATAACAGATACATTAGGGACAATGACCATAAAGCTTGATGGTACAGTTACTGCCTGAGCAAAAAGGCTTTTACTAAATATGAATATTACTTAATTTTAATTAATTCTATTTTATAATTGTAAAATCACATGATCATCTAGTGAGGTTTTATTGAATTTCCACCCCAAAGTTTTGTTCATTGGTATTTTCAAACCGTTGCTCACTTCTACACAAATACATGTAACTAAAAAATTATTTCCAAAATAAAACGGAAAGGTGAAATCCGGCGATCTGATTGGCTGTTACCCGCGGTTTAAATATTCTAAAGCCTTATCACAGCGCAGGCTATCACTCCGCCTCAGGCACGTATGACTGGTATGAATGGAATTTGTTGTCATGTACCCATGACAACGGACTGTTGCAGTCCATAGTAAAAGACAGCTGATGTTTTTACGATGTTAAAAAACTGAGACTAAAGTAGTTGAATTCACATGTTTAAGGTCAACTTTCACCTCCGAGGAGGGTTAACAATGGGGGAGGGGACTGAGCATTGACTTTTACCTGACAAAAAGCGGAGGAAAAGACGAGATGCAGTGCTAATTTGGAGCTAACGTCTGGATAGGTGGGACTATTTTTTCCACAGTGAGGCTATTTTATTGGATAATATGTATTTCTGGTTGAATAAAACTACATTAAATTGATTGAGTATTCCTATTTCATATTGCCTTTATTGGTAACAGTTTTATAAAAGCAATATATCACTCCAGTCCATGGTATATGCTCATTGTAGCACTCTAAGGGGCGTGACTGGAGTGAGATATTGTTGAATTATTCAATATTGTTGAGCCTCTATACACCCTTGAAGTAACTTACAGTTTGACTCCTAAAGAAGTCTTTTATATCCAGTTTTCTTTTCATTGACATCCTGCCAAACCTACAGCACACACGCACGCAAACAGACACAAACACAATGTAAATCAGAGCACTGATATTAAAATCCATCTAGCTACCGTGTGACAGGAACAAAAAATGCCGAACATGTTGACAACTTACACTGACAGTTGCACCGCCTCTGGTCTGCTTGCTAGCAACTAGCATGTAGGCTAGCCTTTACAAGCAGAAGGAGTGACAGCGGGGAAAGCCAATCACACGTAAGTTAGCATGAAACCGGCAACCAATCAGGGAGCGATATTTAGGTTAGAGGTGGGACTTCTAGCAGAGACCAACATTTAACCCTTTCTGTGCCATAAACATTGACTAAACATTACGGGCAGCGCTTGTATTGATAGTGACTACACAGTAGCGGCTGGATATTGGTAGGGACGTGTCCCTAGCGTCCCCACCCAATTCTACGCCCATGGCTGTCGGTATGAAGGACCTCCTGTGTCATCTTGCTTGCACACTGGGAAGTCACTCCGAAACTGCTGATTCTTGAGTTCCTTTAATCTGTTAACTAATATGTGGTTTGCTGAGAATTGTTTCCTTCCTTATGTTGGACTGTGACTGTTACCTTCTTTGAGAGGTACATTGATTGTCCAGCCAAGCTTTGTCCTTACAGTGTATGGACCATTGTCTACACCATACTTGCCAACCTTGAGACCTCCTAAGGGGGGAGGAGTATATTTATAGATAGAATTCACTGAAATTCCAGTATTTCTTATATATATATATATATAGAGAGAGAGAGAGAGAGAGAGAGAGAGAGAGAGAGAGAGAAATACACAAATAAAAGAAATACTTTAATTTCAGTGTTCATTTATTTACACATACACACACATAACACGCCTCTACCCAGGGTTGTATTTGAAAGTGCAATGCTTTTCAGCCAGTAGCACAGCCTTTGAAGGAGCATAGATATGGGCAGCATCTGTGAAATTTAATTTGCAGGAAAGTGGTGAGTTTAGGGTTGAATTGTCCGTCCTTGTTCTATTCTCTGTCACTATCTTTCTAAGCATGCTGAACACCCTCTCTGATGATGCATTGATGTGTGGCACGCACAAAATTGCCTTTATCAAATGCACCATAGTCTGGAATCTTCCATCTCTCCCTAGCATACACTTTCCCCTTCGATCTGTCCTGAATGAAGTGAAATTCTTGTTTCCAATCATTTTGGAACTTTCAAGCGTAATTCTTCTTCTTACTCCTCGTCGCCATGACTGTCTCTTCTTCGTCCTTCTGCTTCATCTCTGTTATGTTTTTGGACATTACTACTTGCCATAGTTTTGAAGCAATGCATGATGGGAATCCGGATGTTGTGTGTCAGTGTAATAAGGGGCCAGCTGAAATAAACACACGCTGAGAAATAGCTCTGTGCCTGCCTACTTTATGGGTTATAGATAAACCTATGGATAACGCAGACATATATAATAGTCTCCTTCTTGTTTTGCGTGCAGTTGCGCACTGAGCTCCAAAAGCCGTAGGTGGTATAGCGTGACTGGGCCTGCACGCTCTCTATAAGGAGGAAAAGCGAATGTGACGACAGGCTGTCTTTACTTAGGTCCGGCTGGAAATCGGGAGAAATTCGGGAGAATGGTTGTCCCGGGAGATTTTCGGGAGAGGCACTGAAATTCCGGAGTCTCCCGGAAAATTAGGGAGAGGTTGGCAAGTATGGTCTACACTAGCGATGACCTGCCACGGCTCTATTAGCCTTGGGGCCATCAGTCCCAATAAGCAGTCCGATCTTTGCATCTACTTTCGGCAGTTTTACCCACTGAAGGTGTGGCCACCATTGGCTACCGTTGAGGACACCAAGGTCATGTCCTCTGATTTTTTTTAAGTGACAAAAAGAAGATGATATTACCGACACAAAATGGGGAGGTCTGTTTTGTGGGGTTAGTGCGTCTGCCTCACAATACAAAGGTCCTGAGTTCAATCCCGGGCTCGGGATATTTCTGTGTGGAGTTTGCATGTTCTCCCCGTGACTGCGTGGGTTCCCTCCGGGTACTCCGGCTTCCTCCCACCTCCAAAAACTTGCACCTGGGGATAGGTTGATTGGCAACAGTAAATTGGCCCTAGTATGTAAATGTGAGTGTGAATGTTGTCTGTCAATCTGTGTTGGTCCTGTTATGAGGTGCGACTTGTCCAGGGTGTAAACCGCCGTCCGCCCGAATGAGGCTGAGATAGGCTCCAGCTTCTCCTGCGACCCTGAAAGGGACAAGCAGTAGAACATTGATGGATGGAAGGCCCTTAATATAAAATGTTACACCGAAACTCTGTCACTGATGATAATAATATGAGAACAAATGACCCTCTCAAACTTCCGGCAGCAAGTGTCATTAATACCCAGTTGCTAAATAAAAGGCGTGGGTTCGATCCCCGGTCATACTTGAAACTATGGAAAGGTTTTAAATGATCATGTTAAAATTGTTTATTATGCAAAACATCAGCATACTAGGCCCTGCGATGAGGTGGCGACTTGTCCAGGGTGTACCCCGCCTTCCGCCCGATTGTAGCTGAGATAGGCGCCAGCGCCCCCCGCGACCCCAAAAGGGAATAAGCGGTAGAAAATGGATGGATGGATCAGCATACTAATGTTACAAAATCATGCTGATAGTCAAAGATGTTAGATAATACAACACGTGGTAGTTCTACCTCAACTGAAATATTTTGTTATTCTGGAAATTCATTGTGCTGCTCAAGGCTATATTTTTTTATACAATGTTGGGATACCCAAGATTTCAGCCTTTCAAAGCTCCTCTCAGAACTATCAATTTTTCACCTGCATGGTTATTTGTCAAATCCTAGTTACGTGTCCTGGTGGCCACTTGTCATCATGTTCTTGTAAAGGAATGTTATTCTTTGTCGCAGGGATAGTCTTCTGGTAGAAGGTAACTGGAAGCCCTAAAAAAATTGTTCCAGTTCATGCTGCTCACTCCTAAGTCAGAGACTATGTGACTGCTAACAATCCTTTTTTCTCCCATCGTCTTCCTTACAATGAGGTTGAGCTCCTTCCTTAGTTTCCCAGTACAGAATTAGGCTGTTCTTCCAGATTCAAGAAAGGAATAAGGAGTTGTTTCCATTTGGCCTTTGACGCTCTTTACTTGTACTAGAACCATCGCTAAAATGCTTTCGTTGTTCTCGGAACTTGCTCCAAAAGGTCTTAGTACTTGTGTCCACGAACCCACTAACAATTGAGTCTACTTGTCTCTTCTCATATTTGATGTAACTCCCCTTCATGCTGTGCTGTGTTTGTATCGCTGCTTTGACCTTCATGTGGAACACTGTAGGGCAGGGGTCGGGAACCTTTTTGGCTGAGAGAGCCATGAAAGCCAAATATTTTAAAATGTATTTCCGTGAGAGCAATATAAATGTTTCTTAACACTGAATATAACTAAATGCCTGCATTTTTTTTAGTAAGACCAACATTTTTAGAGTACTGTAAGTCTCTAATTATTTTTAATACCATTGTTATTCTGAAGCTAACAAATAATAAATAAAATACTTCTTACCGTGAATGCGACTTCTTAAACAGGTGCGGTAGAACACGGATATTTTGACACTGTGACTACCAGCGTAGTTAGGTAGGTAGGTATTGTTATTGCCCAAGTACAACAAAAAATTGTTGATTCACTGATTGATTTGTTTGGACAAACAAACGGTGTTTAGGGTCACAGAACAGCTATGGGAAAAAAACTCCAGAGCAAAGCATATATACATATTACAACATACAACTCCAGACCTGCAACAGAGGGCAGGGAGTGGGGGCTACGGTGGCGGGCTGCAGCTCTTCAGGCACTGTCCGGCAGTCCATCAACCCTAAGGGATTCGCGTCAAAGGCGTTGGATGAATTATTCATTACTTATTGTGTTAAGCAATGTCAGCTAAGATTTATCTTGAGAGCCAGATGCAGTCATCAAAAGAGCCACCCATGGCTCGAGAGCCATAGGTTCCCTACCCCTGCTGTAGGGTGTGACTGAGGGCACACTTGGCAGGACGTTATCTCCTCACACAAATTACTCCTGTGGCCCCATCTAAGACAGCAGAATCACAGCACTTTGGCTATGAAGAAGTCAATTTTCTCCTTATGAAGAGACGTTATCATCTTCCTGAAGTGTTCCATAGAATGATTTGCACCCTGACAAAAACATTTTGACCAAAGAACCACTATTACATATTATGTAGACCCCGACGAAGTGTTTGTGTCATGACGTGGACTTTGGTGCGGTTTGTTTTCCCGTGGTGCAAAGCGACTGGATCGGACACGATGTGAAGGTAACGACATCTTTTAATATTATCTCAAAAGTACTACAAAAACAAGGGGTATAAACAAAAGGCGCTTACCGTTGAGGGGCCAAACTTGGCTCTGAAAACAAAAAAAATAGCACATAAACAGACTAAGGACATGAAACAAAACTACACTTACTGTGACGTGGAAAAGCATGAACCTATGGCAAGAAGTGAGCAATCGGAAGTGTCAGGAGTGTGATGTCGCCAGGCCGACCAACGGAAAATGACAGGCTTAACTAGTGATGTGGTGATTGAAAACAGGTGCGTGATTGGTGATTGGTAGTCATGGTGACAAAACAGGGGGTGAAAAAACAGGAACTGACAGAGTGCAAAAACCAAACAGAACATACCGTATTTCCTTGAATTGCCGCAGGGCATATAGTATGCGCCTGCCTTAAATTACTTCCGGGTCAAACTTGATTCCCAAAATAATTAGCGCATGCTTAGTATTACCGCCTGGTCAAACTCGTGACATCACGAGTGACACTTCCCTTGTCATCTTTTTCAAAATGGAGGAGGCTGATTTCAATACCGGTAATTTGAAATTGCATAAAGGAAAGAAGATTAAGAGCTATTCAGTAGGATTTAAGGTCCTAGCTTAAATCACACTCAATTTTTTACTGCATACCTTTGGTAAGTGCCGGAGTGAGAAGAGATTCTAAAATTATTAGCACATGCTTACTTTTACCGCATGCCTTTGGTAAGCGCAGGTGTGAGAAGAGGTTTTAAATTAATTAGCGCCCCGGCGGAAATTCAAGGAAATACGGTAGCCAAACTAAACATGTTCACCAAACATGACAGTTTTCAATTTAAATAAATTAAATGATGATATGACTGCTTTAATACACCCTATATATGAAAAAATATCAAAAATAGACTATTTATCGGCAGTGCGCTTTATTGTTTATTTATTGTTCATTGTTCGGTGTTCATAGGCGCCGCTTCCGCGGGTGCTTCGGGGCCGAGCACCCATGTGGGATTGATGGAAACTTTCAATCTGTCACACCGTGGTGAGGGAAGTCTTGTTTTGGTGTTGTCTGGCAAACTTCCTGTTTTATTTTGAAAATTCTAATCCTCCTCTCGTTTTAGGCCACTTGCCTTTCCTCCTGTGTCACTGGTCTGATGTCTCTCCTGATTGCCTGATTGTGCCCACCTGTGCCCACCTGTGCCTCCCTCCCTCATGTGTATATAGTTCTCGTCTTCCCCTGTCTTGTTACCAGAGTATATCGTCTCGCTACTGGCGTGGCGCAGTGGAAGAGTGGCCGTGCGCAACCCGAGGGTCACTGGTTCAAATCCCACCTAGAACCAACCTCGTCACGTCCGTTGTGTCCTGAGCAAGACACTTCCCCCTTGCTCCTGATGGGTGCTGGTTAGCGCCTTGCATGGCAGCTCCCTCCATCAGAGTGTGAATGTGTGTGTGAATGGGTAAATGTGGAAGTAGTGTCAAAGCGCTTTGAGTACCTTGAAGGTAGAAAAGCGCTATACAAGTACAACCCATTTATCATTTATTTACGTACCTCCAGCCTTGTACCAAGTTTGATAAGTATTGTCTTGCTTTATTTATTGATTTCTTTGTTTCCTCTGAGAGAGTGATTTTCTGTTGCTAACGTTTTTTGTGCTAGTCTTTTGTATCTAGTTCATAGTGCCTTGTCTTCCTTTTTCCTCCATCTGGAGCGCTTTTAGTTTGCTGGCTTCCCGACTCCTTTGCATGATTGATTTTCGTTTTTGTAGATCATCATAGATTGTTGGTTTTTGCTAATAGGCTCATATAGAATTTTTGCTATTGCCTTTTTTCCTCCTTATGGAGTGATTTTTTGTTTGTTGCCTTATGGACTTTGCTACATTTCCTTTTTTCCTCAAATATATCACAGATTTTGTAGCCACTTTGTTTTGATCACTCTGTCCTAGAGATAACAAAGAAAATTAATTAAATAAAGTCTGAGTCAATTGTCACGCTTCTGCACCTGAGTCCTCATTTTCGCCCAGCCCTAACAGTATACTCTGGCCAGTATGGACTCAGCAGAGGCTAAACAACTGACGGAAATCCTGCGTACTCAGGAATCACGGCTCGCCGGACAGAAGGATTTTCAGACGGCGATGGCAGCAAACATGGGTCACCTTTCCTCCCAGCTACAAGGGCTACTTGAACTGTTTGCTCGACCGGTTCCGGCGTCCCAGTCCCCCACACCACCCATTGCTACCACTCTGTCTTCACCTCCTCCCGGAGTCGGATGCAAGGTGGCCCCTCCGACGCCATATGCTGGCGCTCCTGGTTTGTGCAAAACATTTTTGATAGACTGTGCAATTCATTATGAACTGATGCCCCATGCCTTCCCCACTGAATGTTCCAAGATTGCTTTCATGATTTCGCACCATACGGATAGAGCTAAAGTGTGGGCTTCTGCCGAATGGGGGCGGCAATCGTCAGTCTGCCACTCCTTCACAGACTTTCAAGCTGCTCTAATCAAAACTTTTGACCCGGTGACCTCCAGCAGAGAAAAGGCACAAGAACTTAGTAGTTTAAAGCAGGGCAGCGGTTCCGTTTGTGACTACGCCATTCGCTTCCGCACGCTGGCAGCAGGAAGTGGATGGGAAGACACGGCTCTCTACGATGTTTTTCTGAAGGGGCTCAGTGCTTCCATACAGGACCTCCTCGTTCCCCTGGACCTACCCAACAATCTAGATGCCCTCATCGCGCTCGCCATCAAGACGGACAACCGACTGACTCAGCTCAAACGACAGCGAGGTGGAGGATCGGAAGCTTCAGGAAGAACCACCCGATCTTTCGCACCTCACTGGTCGACAACTCAGCACTCACCCCCGGAGCTACATCCTCACCCACGCACAAATCATAAGGAGGAACCCATGCAGCTGGGGGGAGCCCGACTAACACCAGAGGAATGACGCAAGCGGCTGATGGAGGGGAGATGTTTTTATTGTGGAGAGGGCGGCCATCTTGTCTTTTCGTGTCCGACCAAGGGATCCCAAGCGGTGAGTCATGTTCCGGCGGTACCTCAGACGCCACGCATTCTCACTAAGGTCACGATAACGCATCACACAGCTACAGACCTAGATTCGGGGGCAGACGAGAGTCTGATGGACTGGGGTTTAGCTAGGAGACTAAGACTCAAGTCAAAACCGCTAGCTAAACCCATTAGGGCCAGGTCGTTGAATGGTAAGGAGCTTTTCACTATCACACCCATCAGTGAACCAGTCCAAATGAACATTGACTGCCATCAGGAAAAGATTTTCCCGTACTTGATAACTTCACCCTCTCATTCTCTGATCTTGGGGCATCCATGGCTATACCGGCATAATCCTCGGGTTGACTGGAAAACAGGGAAGATCAGTGAATGGGGAAGGGAATGCACCAAGAACTGTGTTTTTTCTACAGTCCAGGGAAAACGTGTCAAGGAAATTAATCTTGTTTCTGCCAATCCTGCCACAGACTCTGAATTTCCGGACCTGAAGTCCGTTCCCTCCTGTTATCACCATCTGCGACAAGTCTTCAGCAAGACAAAGGCCCTGTCACTTCCTCCCCACCGATCCATCGTCTGGACGGATCACAAGAATCTGGAATATATCAAGAAGGCTAAGAGACTCAACTCTCGCCAGGCTAGGTGGGCGCTTTTCTTTAACCGCTTTTCCTTTTCGCTCTCCTACAGGCCGGGGTCTCGTAACATCAAGCCAGATGATCTGTCACGACTATTTGACCCCGAGCTTGAGGCCAAGTAACCTGAGACCATCCTTCCACTGAACTGTGTGGTAGGAGCAGTAAGTTGGCCAATAGAAACAGAGGTAAAGCAAGCTAACGGTGTGGCCCCGCCACCTAGGGGATGCCCTGATGATCGATTGTTTGTCCCTCCTAAACTGCGTCCCAAGGTGATTCATTGGGCCCACACCTCGCTGCTTTCGTGTCATCCGGGAGTTAAAAGGACCATGTTTGTGATCTCCCGGCGGTTCTGGTGGCCAGCCATGGAGACGGAGGTCCGGGAGTATGTAGAGGCATGTTCGGTCTGTGCCAGGAACAAGACGTCATCCAAGTCTCGCATGGGATTACTCCAGCCGCTCCCCACCCCTCCAGACCGTGGTCAGACATCTCGATGGACTTCGTTACAGGCCTCCCAGCCTCACAAGGTAACAACACTGTCCTCACTGTGGTCGACAGATTCTCCAAAATGGTCAGATTCATCGCTATGCCAAAATTACCATCCGCCAAGGAGACGGCAGAGACTATGATGACTAATGTGTTCCGAGTGCATGGATTTCCCAAAGACATTGTTTCAGACCGGGGACCTCAGTTTTTATCACGGTTCTGGAGGGAGTTCTGCCGACTCATTCGAGCCAAGGCTAGCCTGACATCAGGATATCATCCGGAAGCCAACGGCCAGACCGAACGTCTTAACCAGCAGCTGGAGACCGGCCTCCGGTGCTTGGTCGGCCAGAACCCCTCCACATGGAGCAAACACCTGGTCTGGGTAGAGTATGCGCCCAATTCGCTGCCTACATCAGCCACCGGCCTCTCCCCCTTTTATTGTGCCTTGGGGTACCAGCCCCCTCTCTTTCCAGAAAATGAGTCGGAAGTGTCGGTCCCCTCTGCCCATGCCATGGTCCAACGTTGTCGCCACATTTGGGCAGCCGCCCATCAAGTATTGACCAGACAAGGAGATCGGATGAAGAGAGCGGCAGACCGCAAGAGACGGTCTGCGCCTGCCAACCAACCAGGTCAGAGAGTCTGGCTTTCAGCCAAGGACTTACGTCTGAAGGTCACGTCAAAGAAACTGGCACCACGCTTTGTAGGTCTGTTCCCAATACCAAGCTCGTCGGACCTACAGCGGTTCGGCTTCGTCCGCCCCGATCTCTCCGCGTCCATCCCACCTTCCATGTCTGTCAGATCAAACCTGTCAAAGAAAGCACCATAGTCCCAAACACCACGTCCCCTCCACCACCCGAAGTGATTGAAGGTGGCCCGGTACACAAAGTTAAACGTTTGTTGGCAGTACACAACTGGGGCCAGGGCAGACAGTTCCTGGTGGATTGGGAAGGATACGGACCGGAAGAGAGACAGTGGGTTCCCTCCCGCCACATTGTCAACCCCACTCTCATCAGGAACTTCTACAGAGACTACCCTGAACTGAACCATGGTGAGGGAAGTCTTGTTTTGGTGTTGTCTGGCAAACTTCCTGTTTTATTTTGAAAATTCTAATCCTCCTCTCGTTTCAGGCCACTTGCCCTTCCTCCTGTGTCACTGGTCTGCTGTCTCTCCTGATTGCCTGATTGTGCCCACCTGTGTCTCCCTCCCTCATGTGTATATAGTTCTCGTCTTCCCCTGTCCTGTTGCCAGAGTATATCGTCTCGCTACGTACCTCCAGCCTTGTACCAAGTTTGATAAGTATTGTCTTGTTTTATTTATTGGTTTCTTTGTTTCCTCTGAGAGAGTGATTTTTTGTGCTAGTCTTTTGTATCTAGTTAATAGTGCCTTGTCTTCCTTTTTCCTCCATCTGGAGCGCTTTTAGTTTGCTGGCTTCCCGACTCCTTTGCATGATTGATTTTCGTTTTTGTAGATCATCATAGATTGTTGGTTTTTGCTATTAGGCTCATATAGAATTTTTGCTATTGCCCTTTTTCCTCCTTATGGAGTGATTTTTTGTTTGTTGCCTTATGGACTTTGCTACATTTCCTTTTTCCCTCAAATATATCACAGATTTTGTAGCCACTTTGTTTCGATCACTCTGTCCTAGAGATAACAAAGAAAATTAATTAATAAAGTCTGAGTCAATTGTCACGCTTCTGCACCTGAGTCCTCATTTTCGCCCAGCCCTAACACAATCTTTAAAATCATTTTTTAAAAAAAACAATGATGTTGTTAAATCTGAGCCAAATTTTGTCCGTTTCACATAATAAATAAGTCACAAATCATCGAGTCTATGATTAACAGGATGGCAAACATTACAAACATCATAGGGAGACAGAACAGGATCGCTGACGGGTCTGCCAACTTCCGGCGCCCCTTACAAAAAAGGTGAGCTACAGGTAAACAATGGGGGGGGAGAGAGAGAGACCTGGATGGGAGAAAAAAATAGAAAATGACAGGGGGGAGAAAGTAATAAATCGGTCTCAGCCTGGGCCTCTGGAGAGGGGGTCCAGACTGAGGCCAACTCATAGCCCAGAGCACACATCCCTCTTACATGATAGGAGCAGACCCAACAAAGCAACCAAGAGAGCTGACTCCACTCTCGGCCGCCCACTAACTCGGCCAGTGTCCAGTCTGCATGGATGAGCAATTATGCGTCTAATGAGACCCAATACTTGCTCATTCAGCCAAGACACTGTGAAACTTGTTCGTCCCGGCGCTCAGCGCCAGCTCCGCAGCCTCTTCATCCGCATCTCCTCCAGTCTCTCCAAACAGACTCTGGTGTGGCAGAGACTCAGTAGCTGGTCTCCATGGCCACAAGGCTCTCGAGAGGCAGATCCAGAAGTCCACAAAAAAGCAATGCAGAAGTCACAAGAGTGCCACCCCTTGTCACACAGTCCAAGAGGGTCCCCAACTAAAAAAACTAACGTAACCAAGATTTCATTGTTTTCAATAGTGAAATAAAATGACAATCATCTCAACTTTGAACACACTGCACTTGGGCGAATTAAGCATACTTAGTCAACAGTTATACATGTCACACCAAGGGTGGCAGTATGAACAATGCCAACACTGTCGTAAACATGTGCCATATAGTGAACCCACACTACACAACGGAACAAAATCCCAGAATTCCCTGCAGCACCAACTCTTCCGGGACGCTACAGTATAAATAAACGACATTGATGGATTTACACCTAACATCCACTGTAATGATACCACATAGCGTATCTAGTTGATACTGCTATGATTATATTGATATTTTTTAACATCACACTATCTTCTTTTTTTTTTTTTTTTTTAATGTATATTACTGTGGAGGGGGCGTGGCCTGCGAACCTGCAGCGAAGCGGGGTGTGCCAGGACCGGCTTGCAGATCAGCAACAGGTGCGTACATGGCCCATCTGAGCCTGGTTATCTAATCACATGTCGCTCTGTTAAAAGGCAGCAGCCGGGAGGAGAGAGGGGGTGGAGCTGGATCAAGAGCGATAGAGAGACGGACACAAAAATACAATTACTGGAAAGCAACCGGGTGAACTAATTAAAAAAATAAAACAGTGTTGTAACCCTGATTCGGGCTCTTGTGGCAATGTTTGGTGGTCCAAGAAACCCACTGGAGGGCAACCTCCACAATTATATTTATAAACTCAGGAAATAAGTTCATGGACACATGAGGGCTGATATGACCAATGTATGTTCCTGTAACTCCTTGTTATCAGATTGATACCCAAATTTGTGGTATCCAAAACTAATGTAAAGTTTCAAACAACAGTAGAATAAGTGATCATTACATTTTAACGGAAGCGTAAATTAACATGTCTGTTGATCAAGTTTTTGTTTGGCCACCTGCTGTTTGTTTTTTGGACTCTTTTAGTTCCTGGTTCTCTTGCTTGTTTTGTTTCCATGACTACTCATTGTTTTCACCTGTCTCACGTTTTGCACTTGCGCACCTGTCACTAATCAGGTCGGTATTATTTCAGCTTGCAGCTGCCAGGCAGTTGGCCTGGCGAGATTACCTCCTGGACACCCATGCTATCTGATATCCTTACTACTCATGCCATTGTCATGCTGCCATAGTGTTCTTACTGCTCGTTTCTTGCCACGTGAGTTTTGTGTATTCTTGTCACAGTAAGTGTTTATTTGTTTCATGTTCATAGTTTTTTGCCCAAGTGCTAGTTTTTGTTTCATTAGTCAAGTTTGTTCTCCGCCTTTGTGAGCGCCTTTAGTTTTGTACTTTTTGTTAGAGTTAAAATAAAATCATGTATTTACCTCCAAGCCATGTCCGAACCAACTTTACTTGCATCTCAGGAAAACAAACATGTTAAAAGAGAAAGTAAGCAGATATTAAAAGTAAATGAATTCATTTTTTTACCACTTATCCTTCATATTGTTGACAAAATGATGGAAAGATAAATGCATATGTCAGCAGCTAAATTAGGAGCCTTTGTTTGTTTACTTACTACTAAAAGATAAGTTGTCTTGTATGTTCACTATTTCATTAAGGACCAAATTGCAATAAGCAACATATGTTTAATGTACCCTAATATGTTTTTGTTCAAATAAAGCCAATAATGACATTTTTTGTGGTCCCCTTTATTTAGAAAAGTACTGAAAAGTACCGAAATACTTTTGGTACTGGTACCAAAATATTGGTATCGGGACAACACTAATTCCTTGTGGCTGCTCCCACCCAGCTGCATCTTGTAAAGAAAAAGGCAAAAGTGAAGAGGGTCTATAAAAAAAAAAATCGATGTCGGAAAATGAGCAAGGCACGTTTTCTTGGACATGACTTTCACTGTGGGAGGGTGGCCGTGCGCAACCCGAGGGCCCCTGGTTCAAATCCCACCTAGTACCAACCTCGTCACGTCCGTTGTGTCCTGAGCAAGACACTTCACCCTTGCTCCTGATGGGTGCTGGTTACCGCCTTGCATGGCAGCTCCCTCCATCAGTGTGTGAATGTGTGTGTGAATGGGTAAATGTGGAAGTAGTGTCAAAGCGCTTTGAGTACCTTGAAGGTAGAAAAACGCTATACAAGTACAACCCATTTATCATTTATCATTTATTGCCAAAAGTATTTGGCCAGCCATCCCATTGATGAGAATCAGGTGTCCTAATCACTTGGCCTGGCCACAGGTGTATAAAACCAAGCATTTAGGCATGGAGAGTGTTTTTACAAACATTAGTGAAAGAATGGGCCGCTTCCAGCATGGAACTGTCATAGAATGCCACCTGTGCAAGAAATCCAGTCGTGAAATTGCAGTGGAGATGCGTTCTTTGGAGTGATGAATCTGTCATGTTTTGTGATCATGTTCTATTTAGTTGTGTTATGTTACTTCAAGACTCCATTAGTTCCTGTTTTTTCACTCCCTTGTTTTGTTTCCATGACAATATGGATACAGAGCTAATGTTTCAACTTCAATGGCTTTAATTGAAATTACAGAATAAATTACTTATGCAATAGATGGTAGAAAATGTGCGGCAGCAGTGTTTATGGATCTAACTAAAGCATTTGACACAATTAATCACAATATTTTAATTAAAAAACTAGAATGATATGGCATCAGAGGGTTAGTCTTAAACTGGATAAGAAGTTAACTAACGAACAGGAAACAATACGTGAAGCTAGGCGAACACACTTCTACAACGCTAAATATATCCTGTGGTGTACCTCAGGGATCAATACTAGGACCTAAATTATTCAATCTCTATATAAATGACATTTGTAAACTAACAAGAGATTTAAAGTTAGTATTATATGCGGATGATACAACAGCGTTTTGTTCAGGAGAGAACACACAGTGGATAATACAAATAATAACAGGAGAAATTAACAAATTTAAAAAATGGTTTGACAAAAACATCATTGAATCTCAGTAAAACTAAAATAATGCTATTTGGTAACAGCAGAAGACAAAGTCAAACACAAATACAAATAGACGGAATAGAAATTGAAAGAGTAAATGAAACCAAATTTCTAGGTATACCAATTGATGATACATTGAACTGGAAATCTCATGAAAAAAATATACAACATAAAGTTGCAAGAAACACGTCAATAATGAATAAAGCCAAATATGTTCTAGACAAAAAAATCACTTCATATTCTCTACTGCTCACTAGTGTTACATATGTGAGCTACTGTATAGAAATATGGGGAAATAATTACAAAAGAACACTTCATTCACTAACAGTGTCACAAAAAAGATCAGTTAGAATAATACATAATGTTGGATATGGAGAACATACAAACCCTTTATTTATTGAATCAAAGATACTGAAATTCCACGACATAGTGGATTTGCAGACAGCTAAAATTATACACAAAGCAAACTACAACCTGCTTCCCAAGAATATACAACAATTCTTCGCAACAAAAGAGGAGAAATATAATCTTACAGAAAAATGTAATTTAAAACTATTGTACGCGCGTACAACACTTAAGACCTTCAGTATATCTGTTTGTGGAATTAAATTATGGAATGGATTAAGCAAAGCAATCAAACAATGTACTAATATGATCCACATCAAGAAACTCTTCCAACTTAATGTGTTTACAAAGTACAAAAAAGAAGAATCATGATAAACATTCTGAATTTATTCACCCATTCATTCGTTCATTCTCTTTCATTCTCTTTTAATCTTACTTATCTCATTGTATGGAATAAAACTCAAACAATAATTTATTTATTTACTTTTATTTAATTACTTATGGAGTATATTGTGAAGACATTGAGAACAGGAAGTGAACAAAAGTTTTAGCAACTGTTATGTAAAAGAAAAGGGGTAGGATTAAATAAGCGCTGCTTCATCCTACTCCTTTTCGAACATGCTGAAAAGAGAAACTGGAAATGGTGACGTATCATGTTGTATGCTTGCATGTTTGAAATAAACTCATACTCACTCACACTCACACAACTCATTGTTTTCACCGGTACTCATTTGGACTCACGCACCTGATTTGTTTAGGACTCACGCACCTTTGTTAATTATATCACTATTATTTAAGATAGTAGTTGCCAGGCAGTCGGCCTGGCGTCTTTGTTGTTGCTCCATTTTCTGTTCACTCTGGTTACGTATCGCTCTGCCCATTTTCTTCCAAGTAAGTTTTGTTTATTCATGTCACGTTTAGCGAGTCATTTGTTTCATATCCATAGTTTTGCCTTTGTGGTAGTTTTTGTTTTTTTAGCCAAGTTTGTTCTCCGCCTTGTGCACGCCTTTAGTTTGCACTTTTTTTTTATAGATGAATTAAAATATGTCCTTACCTTCACGCGATGTCCCATCACCTTCCTTTGCATTCCGGGAAAACAAACCACACCATAGCCCCCGTTCTGACAGAATCACACTTTTCCATCTGGCAATCAGATGGACGAGTCTGGGTTTGGAGGTTGCCAGGAGAGTGGTACATTTTGAATTGCATTGTGCTGAGTATAACATTTGGTGGATGAGGAATTATGGTGTGGGATTGTTTTTTTCAGGAGTTGGGCTTGACCTCTTAGTTCCAGTGAAAGGAATGTTGAATGCTCCAGGATACCAAAACATTTTGGACAATTCCATGCTCCCAACCATGTGAGAACAGTTTGGAGCGGGCCCCTTCCTTTTCCAACATGACTGTGCACCAATGCAAAAAGCAAGGTCCATAAAGACATGGAAGACATGGTCTGGATGAACTTGACAGGCCTGCATAGAGTCCTGACTTGAGCCCGATAGAACACCTTTGGGATGAATTAGAACGGAGACTGAGAGCCAGGCCTTCTTGATCAACATCAGTGTGTGACCTCACCAATGCACTATTGGAAAAATGGTCAAAAATTCCTATAAACATCCTTCTCAACCTGGTGGATAGCCTTCCCAGAAGAGTTAAAGCTGCAATAGCTGCAAAAGGGGGACAGACATCATAATGAAACCTATGGGTTAGGAATGGGATGGCACTTCAAGTTCATATGTGAGTCAAGGCAGGTGGTCAAATACTTTTGGCAATATAGTGTATGTGTACATATAGTGCTGGGGTCGGCAACCTTTACCACTCAAAGAGCTATTTTGACCCGTTTCACGAAATAAAGAAAACAATGCGAGCCACAAAACTCTTTTGAAATTTAAAATGAAATAACACTGCATACAGAGTTTTTTTTTTTTAAACTTTTTGCTATGTATAAACCAGGGGTCTCAGATACGCGGCCCGCACCTTAATATGAAAATGTAATGATAGTGGGGCCCACAAGTTTTTTATGAATGCCGCTTGACAGCATCACAGTCACACTTGCCAACAATCCCGAATATTCCGAGAGACGACCGAATGTCAGATCAACCGTTCTCGCGAATGTTTGCAGAATTTCCCTTGATTAATAATAATAAGAGCAACCTATGAAGGTGCCACCTTTGACGCCCCATACAACACGTCCAATAAGCTTGCCAGCCAAGTCACATGTTGGCCGAGGCTTCTGCTGACACACACATACGGTTGCAAGGCATACTTTTTCAACAGCCATACAGGTTACACTGATGGTTGTGATATAAACAACTTTAACACTCTTACTAATATGCGCCACACTGTGAACCCACACCAAACAGGAATGACAAACACATTTTGGGAGAACATCGGCACTGTAACACAACATAAACACAAAAGAACAAATACCCAGAATTCCATGCATCCCACTCTTCCGGGCAACATTATACACCCCGCTAGCACCAAATCCCCCCACCCCCGCCGTGCATCCGTTTAGGTGGGCGGAGTTGGAGGGGGCGGGGTTTGGAGCTAATGTAGCCCGGCAGAGCAGGGATGCATGGAATTCTGGGTATTTGTTTTTTTGTGTTTATGTTGTGTTGCAGTGCCAATGTTCTCCCGAAATGTGTTTGTCATTCTTGTTTGGTGTGGGTTCACAGTGTGGCGCATATTAGTAAGTGTGTGACGGGTTTCCTACCCTGATCGTGTGGGTTGCAGTGCCGATCGACACGACACGAATCATAGCAGGTTTGACTCGTGTTTATTCTTTCAATAACCATCATGTTTTGCCAGTCTGTTGCGGCAATTTCTGGCTCGCTGGCTCTTCCTTGCTTTTCGCGGCACACCTTTCGGTGTCCGGGGGCTGCGTCTGCTGCGGTGGCTCATCTGGATCTGTGTCTCGCTCGTCGGGCTCGTGGTCGTTGTTGTCGTGTGTTTCCTCTCCTACTTCTGCCACAAGTGTTCCTCCTTCACCCCTTTTATGCTGCAGCAGAAGATGTAATGATTGAGCGCAGGTGTGTTGGGTACGCACCTGACGCTGATGGCTGCAGTGTCGCTCCAGGCGTGCCCCACCTCTCCGCTCTGCTGCATGCCCCGCCTCTTGGCCGCCATCTTGTTCAGGACAACCATTCGCCCTGTCCCGCTGTCGGCTCCGTCTCTCCACAGAGTGTTAAAGTTGTTTATATTACAACCCTCAGTGTAACCTGCATGGTTGTTGACTAAGTGTACCTTGCAATTGCTTTCGTGTGTTAACAGAGGCTGAACATAAAATGATCAGTCCACGCACAGATCGCGAGATGTAAAAGCGGGCGCGGCGACATGTTGTAGAGGAGGTTAAAGACATAGCCATCACTGCACACCCTCAGTATTGTAGTCCAGGTGAAAATTGGAGATTGTTATCCGCGGGTGATTTCTGAGAGAGGCTCTAAAATCCGGAAACCTCACGGAATAGTCGTTGGGGTCGGCAATTTAGCAGCTGAGTCACATCAGAGTGATCAAAGAGGTGAGTGCGGCTCCGGAGCCGCGGGTTGCCGACGCCTGATATAGTGGAGGACTGGTACACTTGAAGGAAACGTACAGCACATCCGCCATGTTTTCAAGAGAGCTTATGGAAGCGTTAATGCTTGCACAAGATTTTGCAGCAAAGATATTCTCTGGAAGATGTCAACTTGCTTCTGGTTTGTTGGGAACCGTGTAATTATGACAATATGGAGCCTTAATCCCCGAAGCGTACAGATGGAGTGATATTAACACGGCTAAATGTGTCCTCTGTCATCTTAAACGCTGTGCTGGAGTTGATAAGGAGTGACACTTAAATTTTAAACTTGACTGCCGTTGTGACCACACTGTCTCACTGAGGGGCTTAAACGATTATATTAGACAGGCACAACATTAGCTACACCTGTGCAGCCTTGTAATATACAATTATTACCAAGGTTTATCATCATTGTAGTTTATAGGATGTCGTTAGATTGTAGATAGAGGTGGTGACCAGTTAAAGGACACAATTAAACAATTTTTATCATTGTAACTCCGATAGGTTGTGGTAAAAATGCTGTATGAGACATGTAATGAAGTAATGATGATATCCAAACGTTTTTTGATCATTCAATGAATAATCAATGACTTATGGACAATAAGGACTCGCCTGTTCACCTGCAAAGGAATGTTCATTAAATGGGAACATTATCACCAGACCTATGTAAGTGTCAATATATACCTTGATGTTGCAGAAAAAAAGACCATATATTTTTTTAACCGATTTCCGAACTCTAAATGGGTGAATTTTGGCTAATTAAACGCCTTTCTATTTATCGCTCTCGGAGCGATGACGTCAGAACGTGACGTTACATAGGTAATAAAGCCGCCATTTTCTCAAACACATTACAAACAACGGGTCTCAGCTCTGTTATTTTCCGTTTTTTCGACTGTTTTCTGGAACCTTGGAGACATTTTGCCTCGTCGGTGTGTTGTCGGAGGGTGTAACAAAGATGCGAAAGTGGCAAGAAATTGGACGGAATTTGTTCAAAATATGAGGGTGTGGGGAAAGCCGACGAAATGGTCAGTCGTTTGTTCCGCACACTTTACCGACTAAAGCTATGTTACTACAGAGATGGCAAGATTGTGTGGATATCCTGCGACACCAAAGCAGATGCATTTCCAACGATAAAGTCAAAGAAATCTGCCGCCAGGCCGCCATTGAATGTGCCGGAGTGTCTGCACATTTTACCGGCGATGCTAAGGCAGACATGGCACAGAGATGTATGGATAACCTGCAGATGCATTTCCAACGATAAAGTCAATGAAATCCCAAAGGTGAGTTCTGTTGATGTTATTGACTTATGTGTTAATCAGACATATTTGGTTGCGGCATGACTGCCAGCTAATCGATGCTAACATGCTATTTAGGCTAGTTGTGTGTACATTTGTAGCTATATTTGCATCCAGCGTTTCCCTCCAACAACATTTAATGCCAAACAAACACTTACCAATTGTCAGATTTAAGTTGATCCAGTGTCACAAGATGCGAAAGTCCCGAACGTTTGGTCTGCACATTTTGAGCGGTGATGCTAAGGCAGACATGGCCGAATAGCGTCAATAGCTATTCGCTCAATAGCTTCAGTTTCTTCTTCAATTTGGTTTTCGCCATCTGCCTCCATACTCCAACCATCCGTTTCAATAAATGCGTAATCTGTTTAATCACTTAAGCCGCTGAAATCCGACTCCGAATCCGAGCTAATGTCGCTATATCTTGCTGTGCTATCCGTTTGTTTGTATTGGCATCTCTGGATGAGGTCACAGGAAAATGGACGGTGGCTTCACAGATAGCCAAAATCAGGCACTTTGAAACCTTTTTTCGGGATATTCCGGGATGGGTAAAATTTTTAAAAAAAACTTTGAAAAATAAAATAAGCCACTGGGAACTGATTTTTATTGTTTTTGTTTTTTTTTATACATTCTAATTTGTAATACATGACTTGTACTAGACAGCTACAATGTAGCTAATACTCGTCATCTTTTACGCCTATAAAGTCCTCTAAAAACCTCCAAAACTGCTAACAATACTCCATTTACATGTCGTGGTCTGCACATTTACTTTCATATATATTTACTTCATTGCATATCACATATACTTTATTACTTTACTTTGTTTTGTCATGTCCAGCTTCTAAGCCAAATCATATAGTTGATGTCGGTTCCCATAATTGCTACACGGAATTTACTTTACAAAAGATAAGTGTGGGCTACTTCTCTTGTTGTATTTGACTTTATGAAATGGATTTATTTAATGTTTGGCGCAGCCGTACCGGAGCAGGAGGGGATATAGAAAAGAAAAAAAAGGAAGACAGATTGGAAAATTGTGGGGATGATTGGGGGATAAGACAGAGAGACAACAACAACAGCAAACACAGCAATAACAGTAACAACAAATACAATATTTACAAATAAGATAGCAAAGTACCAGAAAGGGAAGTGTGAACGGCTTCTTGCCTCCACTGGCGGGTTGCATGGACCATTGAGGAAAGACATCTTGCTGAGCAGGTTTGACTCTTGTTTATTTTTCAATAAAGCTTTTGTCTTTCGATCGGATCGCTTTTCAGCGCTCCGCTCCTGTTCGCTCCTCTCTCGCCTTCAGTCTGCCGCGCCTTTGTCGTTGTGTTCGGCTCGCTCTCGGTGCTTTGCGCTCGTCTGTTTCTGCGGCTGGTTCTCATACTCCTTCTGCCTCGATCGCTCCTCCTTCTCCCTTTTTATACAGCAGGAGGAGATGCACAGATTGCGAACCGGTGTGTGTGTAACGCACCTGGTTCTGATTTCTGCAGCGTCGCTCCAGTCACGCCCCGCCTCTCTGTTCTGCCGCATTCTCCGCCTCCTGGCCGCCATCTTGAGTAGGACCACGGCTTGCCCTACCCCGCCGTCGGCCCGTCGGCTCCGTCTCTCCACAGGAAGTAAATAGTAACAATGTACAAATGACAATGAACATTACTACACTACAAATGGAGAAATACAAATACCAATAGAAATAGCACTATTGATCATGAATAACAATAATTACCTCTATAATCAACAATAATCAACAATACATTTTTTTTTTAATGCAACAATACCTGCATATTTACAAAACCAAAAACCAGTGAAGTTGGCACATTGTGTAAATGGTAAATGAAAATAAAATACAATGATTTGCAAATCCTTTTCAACATATATTCAATTGAATGCACTGCAAAGACAAGATACTTAAAGCTCGAACTGAGAAACTTTGTTATTTTTTGCAATTAGTAGCTCATTTGGAATTTGATGCCTGCAACATGTTTCAAAAAAGCTGGCACAAGTGGCAATAAAGACTGAGAAGGTTGAGGAATGCTCATCAAACACTATTTGGAACATCCACCAGGCTAATTAGGAACAGGTGGGTGCCACAATCGGGTATACTAGCAGCTTCAATGAAATGCACAGTCATTCACCAACAAGCATGGGGTGAGGGTCACCACTTTGTGAACAAATGCATGAGCAAATTGTTGAACATTTTAAGAACAACATTTCTCAATGAGCTTTTGCAAGGAATTTAGGGATTTCACCATCTATGGTCCCTAATATCATCAAAAGGTTCAGAGAACCTGGAGAAATCACTTCACGTAAGCACGTGGCTTTCGATCCCTCAGGTAGTACTGCATCCAAAAGCGACATGGGTGTGTAAATGATATCGCCACATGGGCTCAGGAACACTTCAGAAAACCACTGTCAGTAACTACAGTTGGTCGCTACATCTGTAAGTGCAAGTTAAAACTCTACTATGCAAAGCCAAAGCCATTTATCAACAACACCCAGAAATGCTTCGCTGGGTCTTAGCTCATCTAAGATGTACTAATGCAAAGTGGAAAAGTGTTCTGTGGTCTGATGAGTACACATTTCAATTTTTTTTTTGAAAACTGTGGATGTCGTGTCCTCCTGAGAAAAATAACCATCCGGATTGTTATAGGCACAAAGTTCAAAAGCCAGCGTCTGTGATGGTATGGAGGTGTATTAGTGTCCAAGGCATGGATAACTTACACATCTGTGAAGGCACCATAATTGCTGAGAGGTACATACAGGTTTTGGAGCAACATATGTTGTCATCCAAGCAACGTTATCATGGACGCCCCTTCTTATTTCAGCAAAACCATGCCAAGCCACGTGTTACAACAGCGTGGTTTCATAGTAAAAGAGTGCGGGTACACTCCTAGCCCGCCTGCGGTCCAGACATGTCTCCCATCGAAAATGTGTGGCGCAATATGAAACGTAAAATACCACAACGGAGACCCCAGACTGTTGAACAACTTAAGCTGTACACCAAGCAAGAATGGGAAAGAAAGAAAAATCGTGTGTAATAAAAGTGGGCAAATTTTGTGTGAGCTGCTAAAACTGCGTTTATAATTGAAAAGTGATGCAAACTGCCTTTATTTAAAATGGATTTTGTGGGTATGACACGGGGTTATCTCCATGGAAACGCTAGGCCATTTACTGCACATTCATGTTTTCATGCTCCTTTATACTTGTGGTGTTTTGCTTTTTTTTTTTTTTAAAAACATGCAGGAGCCATGTACCACTTTTTATGGGCATTTTAAAAGCAGTACAATTTTTGGAGTGCATCTACATTGAAATCACTTTTGTTACGTCGCATGTGCAATCCCTCATGGCATCTGCGGCAAGCTCTGCCGACACCTCCGCTAGAAGCGCGCCGGGACATGCCCTAGCTCGCTCTGCCTGCATCGCAGCCACTCCCTTGCATTGCTGTGGGCAATCGCAAATCAGTGCACCTGGGACGGATGAAGACAGAACCTAGTTCACTCCTCGTAGTAAGTATCCTGGCTCTGGCTTCCCTCCTGCGCACTTGCTCTCTCTCTGTGGCTTCCCTGTTCCCGTGTCTTATGTCCTCTGTGCTCCCCGCGATGTTTCCCCTGTTTCCCGTAATCGAGCTGTGTGCCTCGATTCCTTCTGGATTCCAGATTGCCGCCCTCGATCCTCGACCCCTGCTTGGACACGGACCTCGTTGCTTCTCTCCAGCCCCCGACCGCTTGCTTGCCCACGGACTGCCCTCTCGCCTTACCCCTTTGGTCCGGCGAAGGATTTATCCAACACACAATTACAACAAACTCTGGTAACATTGACATCGTCTTGCACCATTCACATTTAGTAGCATACACACTCCAGCACTTCATCAAGATCGAGTTCATTAAACCTATTTTATATTGGCCCTGTGATGGTAATAATCTATATTTGACGATAAAAACGAACGCATCAATTACATTTGTTTAACGAGTCATCTAGAATGCAGAATAAAATTATAAAAGGATGTTGCAGAATGGACGATATGTCTAATATTTTCAATTATTTAGTCCAAAAATGTGAACGTGTCATATGTCTACATAGTTTGTCACGTCCTATAGAGCAGTGGTTCCCTACCACCGGCTCGATTAGTACCGGGCCGCAGAATAATTTTTTATGATTATTATTATTATTTTTATTTTTATTAAATCAACATAAAAAAGAAAAGATACACTTGCTATTAGTGCACCAAGCCAAAAAACCCCCCTTTTTAATGACAAAAAAAAATAAAAAATACTAAAAATGTAAAAAAAAGAATCCCGAAGCCCCCCCCACCCGGGCCGAGGGACAAATTATCAAGCGTTGACCGGTCCACAGCTACAAAAAGGCTGAGGACCACAGCTACACCACTGCGTAACTGTCAATTTGCACATACTTTCCAGACCGCAATCACGCTCTAAATTAGTCAATCATGAGGTTATGATAACAGCGCCACCATGTGGTTATTTTTCAGGCAAATAATAGCACAGGCAACAAGTAGGAGTGAATGGTTTGACACATTTTCTCAGGAGTCCAAGAGTTGGCATACACAACGAGAGTAAAAGACAAGGACATAAAGTGTATGGTAACAAGGTGTACGTGCACGTTAATAAGATAATTTACCACAGGAGGCGCTCTCACCGCAGACTGTCCTCGAGGCCAATGTGCATCACTTCTTTTGAACTAAAACGTGTGTGTGCGTGTGCATGTGTGTGTGTGTGTGTGTGCATGTGTATGTGCACGACGTTGTTTTTTCCTCTGGTCAGTCAAGGGAGAGAAGATATACTCTCTCCCAGACAGCATCCTTTTGGCCTGAATGTTCCTGTTACCACGGAAACAACAGCACACTGCATGCTCTCAAAGTAGAGGTGCACCAAAAAAAAAAAAAGAAAAGGAAAAAAAAAGACACGTGATGATGTTTGCAGTGTGTCTCTGACGCACGTGGCGGCAAACTCCTCTTTCTCATCCCCTCGCCATCCTCCATTCCTGTCTCAGCTGTGTGAGGCAGTTGGGAACGCTTTGCTGCCTTTGCAGATGCAGTCAATCCTCTGTGTGTGTGTGTGTGTGTGTGTGTGTGTGTGTGTGTGTGTGTGTGTGTGTGTGTGTGTGTGTGTGTGTGTGTTCTTGTATTTCTACCCTTCTTGAGACATCAACAAGGAAATGTACGGTCCATATGAGGACCGGTGAACAAGTTAAGACATAAATCATGGTCCAAATACGGAAAACTGTTGCATCTAATAGAGAATGTCTCATTTGCACCCCTGGTGGTGAAATCTATCAAAATTTAGGGGGGTCCCAAAAAGGAGGGATTTTTCAAACTGACTGTGTGTCGGTGTTAAAGTGATTCCCCCTCTGGTCAACATATGAAAAAACAAGTGTGTGTAAAAAATTTGAAGCGCTCCCCCTCTGGTCAACATATGAAATAACACAAGAAAATGAAACGCGTCCCCTTTGGCCAAAATTGATAATAAATAAAAAAAATGCAATAAATATGTATATAGAAAAATACTGTAATAACTTGAAGTAAATAATGAGATTAAAATCAATTACAAAAAAATATATATATATATGTATTTTTTAAACTAAAAGCAGTCTTTTTCCCACAATGTGTCGACTTTTTCCATTTTGAAATTGGGAACAGTTTCTAAAATTATTTCGGATTCTGTAATATTGCAATATATTCTTGTAAAATTTGAACTTTTTTTATGTACAATTATCACTTTTGTAATGCAAAATTGTGACTTTTGTCCTATAAAATTCTGACCTTTATCACAATATTGCCATTTTTCGGTTGACCTTGTAAAATAGTGAAATTTTTTGCGAAACATTAGGACTTTTGTCATAATTTTACCAAGTAAAATTTCGATAATTATTATAATGTTGCCAACAATTTAAATTTTTCCTATAAAATTGTGACTTTCGTCGACTCTTTTTTTCATAAAATTGCCAAAATTCTAAGCTTTTCTTGTAAAACTACGACTGATATTGAGCAAAATTCCAACTTTTATCATAACATTGCACAAATGTTCAGTTTTTCTTGTAAAATGTTGACTTGCGTTGAGTGAAATTACAGCTTTTATTGTAACACTGCCAAAATTCTAACTTTTTCTTGTGAAATTGTGACCTTTTTCTTATCAAATTCTTAAAGTTAAAGTTAAAGTACCAATGATTGTCACACACACACTAGGTGTGGTGAAATTTGTCCTCTGCATTTGACCCATCCCATTGATCACCCCCTGAGAGGTGAGAGGAGCAGTGGGCAGCAGTGGTGCCGTGCCCGGTAATCCTCTATGGTGATTTAAACCCCAATTCCAACCCTTGATGCTGAGTGCCAAGCAGGCAGGCAACGGGTCCCATTTTTTTTATAGTCTTAGGTATGAGTCGGCCGGGGTTTGAACTCCCAACCTACCGATCTCAGGGCCGACACTCTAACCACTAGGCCACTGATTCCAACCAATTTTTCACAACAGCCTTTTTTTAATCTTTGCATAGTATGTATATATTATTAATGTTGTAAATACAAATCTTTATACGTCTAGAAAGGGCGGTCCGGTCCTATAGAGCAGTGGTTCTCAACCTTTTTTTCAGTGATGTACTCCCTGTGGACATTTTTTAAATTCAAGTACCCCCTAATCAGAGCATAGCATTTTTGGTTGAAAAAAAGAGATAAAGAAGTAAAATACAGCACTATGTCATCCGTTTCTGATTTATTAAAGTGTATAACAATGCAAAATATTGCTCATTTGTAGTGGTCTTTCTTGATGTATTTGGAAAAAAAGATATAAAAGTAACTAAAAACTTGTCGAAAAATAAACAAGTGACTCAATTATAAATAAATATTTCTACACATAGAAGTAATCATCAACTTAAAGTGCCCTCTTTGGGGATTGTAATAGAGATCCTCTCCAAGATTTCTCATAGTCATCATTGTCACTGGGGTGAGTTTTCCTTGCCCTTATATGGGCTCTACCGAGGATGTCGTTATGGTTTGTGCAGCCCTTTGAGACATTAGTGATTTAGGGCTATATAAACAAACATTGATTGATTGACATTGAGATCCATCTGGATTCATGAACTTAATTCTAAACATTTCTTCACAAAAAAAGAAATCTTTAACATCAATATTTATGGAACATGTCCACAAAAAATCTAGCTGTCAACACTGAATATTGCATTGTTGCATTTTTTTTTCACAGTGTATAAATTTACATTCATATTTTGTAGATATATTGTTCAATAAATATATTTCTAAAGGATTTTTGAATTGTTCCTCATTTTAGAATATTTGAAAAAAAATCTTACGTATCCCTTGGCATACCTTCAAGTACCCCCAGGGGTACGCGTACCCCCATTTGAGAACCACTGCTATAGAGGTAGGCATTTTTCGGAGGTCTCAAGAAGGTAACACATACAAGAATGTGTGTGTGTGTGTGTGTGTGTGCTTTACAATGACTTGTTTCTGTTCACTGCAGCACACACACACACACACACACACACACACACACACACACACACACACACACACACACACACACACACACACACACACACACACACACACACACACGGAAGAGTGCGCCCTGACTGGCACCCGGGGCAAAACGACTGCAACCTAATGATCTGACACACATGCAGTCAGTGTGCGTCTCCTTAGGGGACATCAAAGGGGGCTGACAGTGATGGAGTCCCCAGGCAACGGGAAATGATCCACATCCTTGTTAGCGCTGGTCATCCATTAGCTGATCCTAATTGATGTATGAATTGCCAACTTGATTGCCTCATACCCAGCAATACGTCCCAATAGTGCGCAACAGGTGCGCAACGGCGACCGGATGCCAAGTGGGAGTGAGACAGGATCCTGCAAGCTCTCGGCTGCTGGGTGTCAGACAGGTGGGAAATTGCCCCCACGATGGCGGTGAAGCACAGCTGGCAGGGGGGGGGGGATGGGGGGATGGACATCCATCCTTTGGAACGCTCGATTCTACGGCTGTTGTCACGCGGAAGAAAGCGGCCATCAATGTAATGTTACAAGAGTGGGATGCAATAAATAGGCACCTTCTCCCGCTTTTGAACTACCCTTTTAGAGGCAAGATCAGTGGAGGGATTATAGAGGAGGAAAAATAGGACACCTTATTACAGCAACAAGATGCCCGCTAAGGCTCCCGTGGGGGTCACAAGAGTGTCTCTGTGGACCGACACCCCTCTCCTCCGCTCGCTGCATCATCGCTGACATTTGGGATGGGAACTCTGACACACACATTTCCAACCAGGAGTGATTAGACTGCTTCAGCCAGGGACCCACGTGGCAAACATGGTCCTTGATAACAGGGCTCCCTCCAGGAATGAAAGGGCTGCTGCTTTGACGACCGACATCTTAAAGTAAAAAGGTGTCAATTTCAAGGCCCACTCGTATGTATGGTGTGCAACTACAGTGGGGCAAAAAAGTATTTAGTCAGCCACCGATTGTGCAAGTTCTCCCACTTAAAATGATGACAGAGGTCTGTAATTTTCATCATAGGTACATTTCAACTGTGAGAGACAGAATGTGAAAAACATATCCAGGAATTCACATTGTAGGAATTTGAAAGAATTTATTTGTAAATTATGGTGGAAAATAAGTATTTGGTCAACCATTCAAAGCTCTCACTGATGGAAGGAGGTTTTGGCTCAAAATCTCACGATACATGGCCCCATTCATTCTTTCCTTAACACGGATCAATCGTCCTGTCCCCTAAGCAGAAAAAAAGCCCCAAAGCATGATGTTTCCACCCCCATGCTTCACAGTAGGTGTGGTATTCTTGGGATGCAACTATGTATTCTTCTTCCTCCAAACACGACGAGGTGAGTTTATACTAAAAAGTTCTATTTTGGTTTCATCTGACCACATGACATTCTCCCAATCCTCTGCTGTATCATCCATGTATCCATTTTGGTATAAACTCAACTGATTATTCGCAGATAAATATAATTTTTCATCATTAATAAGTGTACCCAAGACAGATACTTTTGGGCCTACTGCATTGCAAGCAGCCCATAATATTATTTCTCATACTTCACAGTTTATTATTGGATTTTTTTTCTATCCCAAACTTTTGCGAATAATATATGATGAACCAACCAACAAACTCCTACATTCCTTATACCAGGGGTCCCCAAACTTTTTCACTCGGCGTCCGCATTGGTTTAAAAATATTTGACCTGGGGCCGGGCTCTATATATATATATATATATATATATGTGTGTATATATATATACATATACGTATATATACGTATGTACATATACGTACAGTATATATACTTATATATATATATATATATATATATATATACGAAGTCACGTTATCGATGGAAAAATTTATTTTTAGACAATATGATTAGCCTGAGCGGCTAGGAGACACCAAAAGTAACACGCGGTAGAAAATGGATTAGAAAGGACAGATTAAAAAAAATAATAATAATAATTCAAAAAAATAAATATATATACATATATATATATATATATTTTTTTTTTACTTGGGACTTCCTGCGGGCCGTATTTTGGACACTGGCGGGCCGTATCCGTAGTTTGGGGACCCTGCCTTATATTTTCAGAAAGGTCTCGATAAGGGCGACAGTGGCCCTTCTAGTGGGATAGATTTTGTGTTACCATGGCAACGCTATTCCGAAAGCTAATCGCTATATATACTAATTTTGCCAGCAGCACACTCATATAGCGAGTTTACCTCCTCTTGTAGCTCAGCCATTCTTTCACATAGCTCGGTGCTTAACGTCTCATTTTGTTCACATACTTGTGTACTTTAATCCAGGCTAACGTCTGGCTGAATGGCCATCGGAAGGAGGCGAGCGCCATGGGGGTTCCTCTATTACAGTGCATGGTGTACGCTCTAATTTACTAGAGGGTGGAAGCCTTGATAATACGGTTTTTTGTGTGAACAACCTGTCCTCACGGCCACATCATTTAACCCACTGTCAAGTGTTTCGGTGAAAACGTTGACACACATGTCCTCTCTCAGAAAATGTCACTTTTTTGGAGATTGCGTGTCCCATTTCGCTTCTGTTGGCCCTCAAAACCAAGAAAGTTAGCAAAATGTCTCATTGACTCCGATGTTAAATGCAGAAGTGGGTAGTAACGCGCTACATTTACTCCGTTACATCTACTTGAGTAACTTTTGGGATAAATTGTACTTCTAAGAGTACTTTTAGAGCAACATACTTTTACTTGAGTATATTTTTACTCCGCTCCATTTATCTACATTCAGCTCGCTACTCGCTACCGATTTTTATTGATCTGTTAATGCACGCTTTGTTTTGTTTTGTCAGGCAAATCTTCAAAATACGATACATCACATGCCTGCGTTTCACCAATCAAATGCAGTCACTGGTGACGTTTGACTCCGTTTCACCCAACAAATGCAGTTACTGGTGACGTTTGACTCCGTTTCACCAATCAAATGCAGTCACAGGTGACGTTTGACTCCGTTTCACCAAACAAATGCAGTCACTGGTGACGTTTGACTCTATTTCACCAATTAAATGCAGTCACAGGTGACGTTTGAATCCCTTTCACCAAACAAATGCAGTTACTGATGACGTTTGACTTCGTTTCACCAAACAAATGCAGTCACTGGTGACGTTTGACTCCGTTTCACCAATCAAATGCAGTCACAGGTGACGTTTGACTCCGTTTCATCCAATCAAACAGAGCCAGGCGGTCACATGATTAACTGCACTTTTTTTTAATAAACCTTTATTTATAAATTTCAACATTTATAAACAGTTGAAAATAATAATCAAAGTACAAAAACAGTGCAAAACAGTATAAAAACCGTACAAAACAGCGCCATGGGGTTGTAAATTAAAAGTAACTAAATGAAATGCAATATATATATATATATATATATATATATATATATATATATATATATATATATATATATATATATATATATATATATAAAATCAACAAAGTGTAAAGCCATGGGCTCACTTAATCTCAGTAAATAACTTACATTTGGAACACAGCATCATTGTTTTCACAGCTTTTTGGTTGTTAGAGGTAGAGTGTTTTAATGTAGAGTTCTAAATCTTTTTTAAAGGCACCAAAAACAGGTCGGGTATTGAGAAACTTACATTTATGAATATAAAACTTAGCTAATAGTATAATGAGGTTGCAAAGGTAAAATTAATTTTCAATTTTTTTTTCAGTACAGTGTAAAACCAAATATATATTATTTAATATATATTATTATTTTAGTTGCTTAAAAGATATTCCTGGCTCTGAATATGCTCATTGCTATTTTTTATTTTTTGTGCATTACTTGTTGCCGTCATCATTAAACAAACAGGTTACTCATCAGTTACTCTGTACTTGAGTATTTTTTTCACAACATACTTTTAACTTTTACTCAAGTAAATATTTGGGTGACTACTCCTTACTTTTATTTGAGTAATAAATCTCTAAAGTAACAGTACTGTTACTTGAGTACAATTTCTAGCTTCTCTACCCACCGTTGGTTAAATGTCAGATCTAAAAACTTAGACTTAGACTTCTTTTTTATTGTCATTCAAATTCAAACTTAACAGTACAGATAAAAACAAAATGTATTAAATAATTGGCGAAAAAGACTTAAATGGTGCCTTTTGGCGATAGTTAGCAGGTAGGTGGCTCGTAGCCGGCTAGCTAACGCTTGCTAGCGTGGAAGCATTGATTCATTTTTACACTTTTTTATACCTTGATTGATTGCCAAGTCCATGTTTATGTGAAACATGTTACGTTCCATGGAATGTGATACATGTCTAAGTCACGCATGCCTCTGTGTTACAAGTCCACGTCTATGTGATGGATGGAATGCGACGCATGTTCATGTTCACACGTCTATGTCACATGTTAGTAATTGTTTAGCCGTGGATCCAGAAGAAACAGACAGGTGAAATTGAGCAAACACAAATTTTAATGCTCAGAAAAAAAAATACATGAACTAAAAATTATGACACTGTCATGCCTGTAATTCAGTTTTAAGTTTGATCATGTTTGTTTTGTTTTTGGATTCTTGTTTCCCGTCTTACACTTCCTGGTTTTGTTTGTTTCCATAGTAACCCATTAGTTTCCACCTGGTCTCTCAGTCACGCCCTACTCTCAGTCCCGCACCTGTTCCTGATTATCACAGCCAGTATTTATACCATTCTGTTTCTGTCCTCGTCCTGGGAACTTTGCTATTTGTATTCTGCCTCATGCCTTCACGCACCCTCGATTCCCTTGCTATCCATGCCCCTTGTACCGGTCACAGTAAGTGTTTTTGTGTTAGTTATTCATAGTTCTGCCACAGTGCAAGTTTAAGTTTAGTTCATTGTCTTTCATGCCATCGAGCAGTTGTTTTGTTTTCCTGTTTGTATTTTTGTAGCCAAGTTTTGTACCTCTTTGTGAGCACCCTTAGTTTTTTTTGTGTATTTAGTATTCCAAATAAACCATGTACTCACAGTCTCGCCTGGCTCGTCCTGTAATCCCTCTGCATCGAAGGAGTAAACCAAATCCAAGTCCAAACCTGACGGACACAGTAGGAAGTAGTGTTGTACCGATACCAATATTTTGGTACAGGTACCGGTACCAAAATGTATTTCGATTCTTTTTGGTCCTTTTCTAAAAAAAGGGGACAGCAAAAAATTTAATTATCGGCTTTATTTTAATAAATAAATCTTAGGGTACATTAAACATATGTTTCTTAATGGAAGTTTGTCCTTAAATAAAATAGTGAACATAAAAGACAACTTGTCTTTTAGTAGTAAGTAAGCAAACAATAGCTCTTAATTAAACTGCTGACATATGCTGTCTCATATTGTGTCATTTAACATTCTATTGTTTTGTCTAAATAATTAAGGACAAGCGGTAGGACATGAATGATTAATCTACTTGTTCATTTACTGTTAATATCTGCTTACTTTCTCTTTTAACATGTTCTATCTACACTTCTGTTAAAATGTAATATTCACTTATTCTTCTGTTGTTTGGATGCTTTACATTAGTTTTGGATGGTATCACACATTTAGGTATCAATACGTTACAGGATCATACATTGGTCAAATTCAAAGTCCTCATGTATCCAGGGACGTATTTCCAGAGTTTATAAACATAATATACATTTAAAAAAACGAAAGAAGATTTTGTGATGCTAAAAAATATCGATAGTAATCATAGTAGTATCGACTAGATACGCTTTTGTACTTGGTATCATTACAGTGTTACGTGTAGATCCACCAGTGCCGTTTGTTTACATTTTGACACCGGTGAGCTACGGTGTGCAGTGAAGCATGTTTAGCTATACCTCCTCCTGCAGGGATGATACTTGTAAGAAACATACTTTATTTGTCGCCATGGAGGCCAGGATTATTGATTTAGAAGTAGCTAAAACGTGGCTAGCTGGCCATGTCTTAAAGCACCTCTTTTTGAGGATGGTTAATGTTATAACTTCACCTTTGTCGTTAGTTTTTAAGCCAATATGCGTGCGTTCTCCATTTTCAGACTACACACTGTGTCTGTTTGAAAGTACTCTGTGATTGTGCGCTGCCGAAAATGCTCCTCTGCTCGTAAACCAGCAATAACACTACGTGGGGTGGGGAACCGGTACTTTTCAGAGGCGGTATAGTACCGAATATGATTCAGTAGTATTGCAATAGTATACTAATACCGGTATACCGTACAACTCGAGTAGGAAGCTACAAGTGCCACGAAAAAAAAAAAAAAGATAAATTACAAAAGATAAATAACCAAAGTGAGTGCAGGGAGTAAAATTAGAAAGAAAAAAACAACTCAAAGTAAAAGGACATGCTCGAAGCAGATGAGGGAAAGATCCCTTGACCACAGGTGTGTGCCAACAGATGATAAAGACTGAGATAATGATGGCCAGGTGTGCTCAACTACTCCCGCCTTCACTCGGTTGTCATGGCAACCAAACGGCAGACACAAAGAGGAAAACGAGAACAGACCAGAACCAGACAACACAATGACAAAAATCACATCTACAACATCAGGTGTGTGTCAAGTGTCCACAGTCAGTGTACTTACCACACTTGGTGCACGCTTTCTTAAATAAGAGACTTTTTTTTTCTCCCTCCACAGGCCTCCAGTTGAAGTCTCCTTCCGTTTTTGCTGACAGGCAAAACTTCACCAGTCACTGGACAGTTTTTCCCTAATCCAAATCATTTTGGTCGTGGTTTTTCAATGTCAAGTGTCTTTAGGTTGTGTAGCTTTAACGTAACTCATTATTTATAAATATTAGGAATAAGGATGGTGGAGTATGGGCATATACAGTAGATGATATCAACAGATATGACATGCAGGTAGAAAAAAACGGCCGTCTTTTAAAGTTTTTGATTCTTTTTCCTACATAGTGTTTTAAAGGCCTACGAAAACACACTACTACCGACCACGCAGTCTGATAGTTTATATATCAATGATGAAATATCAACATTACAACCTATGCCAATACGGCCTTTTTAGTTTACTAAATTGCAATTTTAAATTTCCCGCGAAGTGTCCTGTTGAAAACGTCGCGTGACGTCACAGACTGTTAGGAAATATTAGCGCTGCGCACACACAGCTAAAAGTCGTCTGCTTTAACAGCATAATTACACAGTATTTTGGACATCTGTGTTGCTGAATATTTTGCAATTTGTTTAATTAATAATGGAGAAGTCAAAGTAGAAAGATGGAGTTGGGAAGCTTTTAGCCTTTAGCCACACAAACACACGGTGATTCCTTGTTAAAAATTCCCGGAGGTGAAACTTGTCTATGGTTCAGAGCGGTCAAGCGAACATGGATCCCGACCATTTGTCAACCAGCAGGTTTCGGTGAGAAAATTGTGGTAAAAAAATCGCCACTTACCGGAGATCAGCTGAGCTTGTGCCGTCCGTACAGCTTCCGTCGACTTCCATCAGACACTGGCGTCAACACACCTGTGGATACACCCTTCCGACTATCAGGTACTATTAAACTCACTAAAACACTAGAAAGATAAGGGATTTTCCAGAATTATCCTATTAAATGTGTCTAAAAATATCTGAATCCGTCCCAATGCAATCGCGTTTTTTTTTTCTAGTCCGTCGCTATCAATATCCTCAAACACAAATCTTTCATCCTCGCTCAAATTAATGGGGAAATTGTCGTTTTCTCGGTCCGAATAGCAATTTTTGTTGGAGGCTCCCATTAAAAACAATGTGAAGATGTGAGGAGCCATCAACATAAGACGTCATCGTCTGCGACTTCCGGTAAAGGCAGGGCATTTCTGTTAGCGACCAAAAGTTGCAAACTTTATCGTGGATGTTCTCTACTAAATCCTTTCAGCAAAAATATGGCAATATCGCGAAATGATCAAGTATGACACATAGAATGGACCTGCTATCTCCGTTCAAATAAGAAAATCTAATTTCAGTAGGCTTTTAATTGAATAAGTCAGTTCAGTGCTCCCCGTTTGCTGCACACCAGTCAAATCAAAAGTTGCATTGTTTTAAGCAATCAATCAATCAAAGTTGACTTACATAGCCCTTAATCACAAATGTCTCAAAGGGCTGCACAAGCCACGACGACATCCTCGTCTCAGATGCAACATCAGGGCAAGAAAAAAAAACAATGGGAACAATGAGAAACCCTGGAAGAGGCCGCAGATGTGGGCGCCGAGTGGATTCGGTTAATAATGAGAGGGTCCAGTCCATTGTGGGAGCCAACAGGGGATCTTCTTGCACAGGGGTGTCAATCTTATTTTTGGATCAGAGACTGCATGGAGGAAAATCTGTGCACACTCAGGCCGGACTATTAAAATCATGGCATTAAAAAAAATAAAAAAATAAAAACACCTTCAGATTGTTTTCTCTTTCAAAAAATAGAACAAACACATTCGGAAGTTATTACAATAAAAATATAGAAAAAAGTACTGGCAGTGGTAAATTTAAGATCCATGAAGGAAAGAAAAAAGTGAATGAATGTTTATAACTGAACGCATTTGCATAAACATTTTTTTTCTTTTGTATTTTTTTTTAATGAACTCAGTAACATTTATGACAACCTTTTTCCAATACACAATATAGAATGTGAGATATAACAGGATAATGCATACATTTATCATTTGTTTTCAAAACAGTTACGAAAAAGTGGGACCCCAAAAATTGACGGTGGCACCCCATTTTTATGACTTGATGGGGTCCCCCATTTTGAAAAATGTTTGGTTTGTTTTCAAAGACAAACCAAACAGTCCGGTCGCGATCGATTGAATGTCAAGAGAATAGGCTAAAGAAAAAGCTGGAATCTACGCGGCAAGCATTAATTATAGAATTTACTTATCCATTGCCAAACACAGTAACCCTGATCCAATTAAAAACAGTTTTTAGGAAGATTATTCTTTATTTGGCCGGAGAACAGGGATGCTATTAGTGATTCCTAGAGCTCAAAAAAAGTCTGCGGGCTATAGAGCGTTTTCCGTTCGGGCTCCAGTACTCTGGAATGCCCTCCCGGTAACAGTTCGAGATGCTACCTCAGTAGAAGCATTTAAGTCTCATCTTAAAACTCATCTGTATACTCTAGCCTTTAAATAGACCTCCTTTTTAGACCAGTTGATCTGCCGCTTCTTTTCTTTCTCCTATGTCCCCCCCTCCCTTGTGGAGGGGGTCCGGTCCGATGACCATGGATGAAGTACTGACTGTCCAGAGTCGAGACCCAGGATGGACCGCTCGTCGGGACCCAGGATGGACCGCTCGCCTGTATCGGTTGGGGACATCTCTACGCTGCTGATCCGCTTGAGATGGTTTCCTGTGGACGGGACTCTCACTGCTGTCTTGGAGCCACTATGGATTGAACTTTCACAGTATCATGTTAGACCCGCTCGACATCCATTGCTTTCGGTCCCCTAGAGGGGGGGGGTTGCCCACATCTGAGGTCCTCTCCAAGGTTTCTCATAGTCAGCATTGTCGCTGGCGTCCCACTGAATGTGAATTCTCCCTGCCCACTGGGTGTGAGTTTTCCTTGCCCTTTTGTGGGTTCTTCCGAGGATGTTGTAGTCGTAATGATTTGTGCAGTCCTTTGAGACATTTGTGATTTGGGGCTATATAAATAAACATTGATTGATGATTGATTGATATTGTCTTGCAGTAGAAGGCTAAACTGGCTACACAACAAATCGAGCTAACATTACTTAAGTAACATTCACAAATTTTTTAACTTACTGTTATTACTTACAGTTTAGTTGTCTTCTCCATTGCCATGAATAGAAGGTGCGATCGATTGAATGTCAAGAGAATAGGCTGAAGAAAAAGCTGGAATCCACACCACGAGCTATGTACATCGCAAATGCAAGAATAAATTATATAACTTACTCATCTATTGCCAAACACAGTAGCCCTGATCCAATTAAAAGCAGTTTTTAGGAAGATTATTCTTTATTTTGCCGAAGAACGGTGGTGCTATTGTCTTGCAGTAGGAGGCTAAGCTGGCTACACAACAAATCGAGCTAACATTACTTAAGTATCATTCACACATTTTTTTTCAACTTACTGTTATTACTTACCGTTTAGTTGTCTTCTCCATTGCCATTAAAAGCACTTTTTCGGAAAATCCATCTTCAGGTTTCTGAAGCAGGACTCTTCAAAGTGGTTTGCACACACGCAGAGTGACTTCTTCACAGTTGGAGGCACATTGCCACAAATCACAAAAGTTGAAAGGAGGGCATTTTTTTATTTTAGATGAGGCTGAAAGTTTGTGGAGTGACTCCATCAATCCATTTTCTACCGCTTATTCCCTTTGGGGTGGCAGGGGGCGCTGGTGCCTATCTCAGCTACAATCAGGCGGAAGGCCGTGTACACCCTAGACAAGTCGCCACCTCATCACAGGGCCATGTGGAGTGACTCGTGCTGGTTAAAGCAAAACATTTTCCTTCATTGGGTTCCATCGTGGAGACGTTGTGTCGCACAAACGCTCCTGCATGAATTAAATGTGGCGGACTCACGCGAATCTCTTGGGGTAAACCTTTACCATATATGGAGATATCCGCAAACGTCACACTTCGGAAAAACGTCAAAAACGGGGGAATTTTCAAACAGCATTGTGGAGGTCTCTTGCTTCCGGGTTCTCTGAACCACCCACCTTGGACATGACAGCTGCAATCAGGGTTTTGAACAGTGTTTTATTTTTCAATAAAATGTCCTTATTGTCCATTTCTGCCGTATCAATTTCTTCGCACGCTCACTCTTCCCCCACCTGAGCACACAAATGTTTTTTCTGTTGCTTTTCAGCAAACGTCTTTTGGGTCTGTCCGTCAATTTCGCTCTCTCTCTCGGCGTGCTCCGCCATCCACCAAGAACAAACCCTCTCCTTCCCGACTGCTGCCTTTAACAGAGCGACAGGTGATCAGACAAATACTCACAGCTGTGTCATCCACGCACCTGCCGCTAATCTCGAGGCTGGTTGACACGTCCCGCTTCTCCGGAGAACCACAGGCCACGCTCCCACCCCCCACCCCCATAGGCATGTTTCAAGGAAATACGAAGTACGACAAGATTGTTTTACTCTGCAATTCCTTTACGCTTTGATTTGAAATTTACAGGACTTATGCCGATCTCATATACACAGCAGCAGGTACCAGTAGGTAAGAGGCGTTGGTTTTGCGTAATTAGTCCCCATTAAAAGCTATAAAGGTTGTCGACACACACTCAGTTTGTAGCTGGGTGAGGACCCAGAAAGCAAGGAAGGTATGTGAATGTCATCTTGTCATAGGTAAGTGGGGGGACGACATGGTGCTGTTGGGAGAGTGGCCGTGTCAGCAAACTGAGGGTTCCTGGTCCGATTCCCCACTTTTTACCAACCTCGTGACGTCCGTTGTGTCTTTGAGCAAGACACTTTGTCAAGCCGTAACTGTGGGTGTTTGTGCTTCCTCGATGCAAGGATGATGTGGGACAATTCAGGCATGAATGTAAGTAATTTTTTATTTATTACTAAAGTAATACAAAAAGCACGCTCGAAGGCGGATAATAATCTATGCTAAAACCTTACCAAAAACAGCACAATGGCATGGCTATCTATAAATAAATAAAAGATGCTAACAAAGATGCTCAATAAACCAAAAAACAGCCCTTAGGTGAAAGAATACATGGATCTTATGTGGCGTGGTCCAAAGGTTTAGCAGCGTGGCAAGGCGTGGAGGTTTGTGATACAAATGACGGCATGAGGCAGAATGCAAAAATCCCAGACTGATGGACAGAAAGAAAATGATTTAAGTACTGGCTGTGATAATTACGAACAGGTGCGGGACTGAGGGCAGGGGCGTGACTAGGAGGGCAAGGTGAAAATCAATGAGTTGTCATGGTAACAAAACAAACCAGGAAGTGAAAAACCGGAACAAGAGTCCAGAAAACAAAACAAAACATGATCAAACATAAAACCAGATTTACAGGCGTGACACACTTCACCCTTGCTGCTGATGGGTGGTTAACGCTTTGCACTGCAGCCCATTCACACACACATTCACACACTGATGGAGGGAGCTGCCATGCAAGGCGCCAGCCAGCAACCATCAGGAGCAAGGGTGAAGTGTCTTGCTCAGGACACAACGGACGTGACGAGGTTGGTTCTAGGTGGGATTTGAACCAGTGACGCTCGGGTTGCGCACGGCCACTCTCCCACCGCGCCACGCCGTCCCTATTCACATTGTTTTTAATGGGAGCCTCCAACAAAAACAGCTATTCGGACCGAGAAAACGACAATTTCCCCATTAATTTGAGCGAGGATGAAAAATTTCTGTTTGAGGATATTGAAAGCGACGGACTAGAAAAAAAAACAAAAAAAAACGCGATTGCATTGGGACGGATTCTGATGTTTTAGTGAGTTTAATATTACCTGATAGTCAGAGGTGTACGTCCACGGGTGTGTTGACGTGCAGTGTCTCAGGGAAGTCGACGGCAGCTGTATGGGCGGCACAAGCTCAGCTGATATCCGGTAAGAAGCGACTTTTTACCACAATTTTCTCACCGAAACTTGCTGGTTGACATTCGGTCGGGATCCATGTTCGCTGTGATCCATAGTAAAGTTACACCTTTGTGAATTTTAAACAAGGAATCCCCATGTGTTTGAATGGCTAAAGGCTAAAGCTTCCCAACTCCATCTTTCTACTTTGACTTCTCCAATATTAATTGAACAAATTGCAAAGGATTCAGCAACACAGATGTCCAAAATACTGTGTAATTATGCTGTTAAAGCATACGAATTTTAGCTGTGTGTGTGCGCAGCGCTCATACTTCCTAAAAACCTGTGACGTCAAGCGTACACGTCATCATTACGCGACGTTTTCAAGAAAAAACTCCCAGGAAATTTTAAATTGCAATTTACTAAACTAAAAAGGCCGTATTGGCATGTGTTGCAATTTTAATATTTCATCATTGATATATAAACTATCAGACTGCATGGTGGGTAGTAGTGGGTTTCAGTAGGCCTTTAAAGTGCTTTGAGTACCTTGAAGGTAGAAAAGCGCTATACAAGTATAACCCATTTAACATTTATCATTTAAGTAAAAACTACTATTTTCCCAAACAATTCACTTAAAAGCAGGTGAAAATGTCAACGTAGGGCTGGGCGATATGGCCTTTTTTTAATATCTCGATATTTTTAGGCCATATCGCGATATACGATATAATTTACGATATTTTGCCTTAGCCTTGAATTAAAACTTGATGTATATAATCACAGCAGTATGATGATTCTATGTGTCTACATTAAAACATTCTTTTTCATACTGCATTCATATATGCTACTTTTAAACTTTCGTGCAGAGAGGGAAATCACATCTAAGTCAATTGACCAAAAGTGTATTTATTAAAGTTATTAAACAATGGCACAAACATTCACGTCATTTCCAAAACAGAAAGTGCAAGATTGTCAGAGACATTTTTAGTGTCAAATAAAAATGAGCTGCTTAATAGGAAATCAAATAGTATTCATCCTTCATTATGTGGCATGTTAGTAAGGTTATGAAATTCTCTTCATTCTCTAGCGAGGGACTTTACAAATAACGCTACATATTAGCAGTAATGCTACGTTTTATAGCAACGCTTCCCCCCCCCACACTTGACAAATTACGGTTGTCTGTTCGACATATTCCCACTTGAAGCCGAACCACCGCCAGACGATGGAAACCCTGCAGTTTTTATTGGGAATTAAGTCTTCCTTCATTTGTTGCCAGATCCGCATCTTCTTTCCCTCGTATTACCACTCGCACGGCTACGTTACCCAGTCTGCTACCTCTCAGCTGGGCAAGGGCATATACGTATGTGACGTATGACGTGACGTGTGTAAGTTTGTGTGCCTGCTTGTCTGTGAGAATGAGAGACAGAAAAGAGTGAGAAGAGCTCGTAGTGTACGCCCGCAGCTAAAAGCAACTGCGTGAGAACGTATACTCGAATATTACAATATAGTCATTTTGTATATCGCACAGAGACAAACCCGCGATATCCAGAAGCCAGTAAACACGCTAGCGGGTCTACCTGGTTGATCCTGCCAGTAGCATATGCTTGTCTCAAAGATTAAGCCATGCAAGTGCAAGTGCAAACGAGTTTGAGGATATTGAAAGCGACGGACTAGAGATTATTGAGATTGTTCTTTTTTATATCGCCCAACCCTACGTCAACGTGATACAAATTACTCCCTGCATTTGACCCATGCCCATGTTCACCTCCTGGGAGGTGAGGGGAACAGCGAGCAACAGCGGTGGCCACGCTCCGGAATCATTTTGGTGATTTAACCCCCCAATTCCAACCCTTGATGCTGAGTGCCAAGCATGATTGTTCCCATTTTTATAGTCTTTGGTATGACTCGACCGGGTTCGAACTCACAACCTTCCAGTCTCAGAGCGGACACTCTAACCACATTCTTCCAAATTCTATCTGAGGTTTGCGATCCATAATCGTCTTTTTTCTTTTTAGACAATTGTTCTGTCTGCGCGCCCTGATTTTCACAACTTCTTGCAAACAATAGTACTGTAGATGTTATGTTTTCCCTCAATACCGACAACCAATAACAGTGCAAAAATTAACCATTTAGTTTTTGGAGAAGTGCCGACAGTCTCGTTTCCAGACAATATTGTTGTACTCTCTGGTGGTGGTTGTGAGGGGAAAACACTGGTCAAGGAAACAGGAAGTCTTTGTAATTCAATAGCAAGTCAGAAAAATGGCTGATGTTTGGCAATACGTTTTACCAAACAAACAGTCGTTGTCAAAAGTTTACATACACTTGTAAAGAACGTAATGGCGACATCAGTGTGTAAAGGATATAACCACATGGGCTCAGGAAAACTTCAGAAAACCACTGTCAGTAAATACAGTCTGTCGCTACACCTGTAAGTGCAAGTTAAAACTCTACTATGTAAAGCGAAGGCCATTTATCAACAACACCCAGAAACGTAGCTGGCTTTGCTGGCCCTGAGTTTACATACATTTGTAAAGAGCATAATGTCATGGCTGTCTTGATTTTCCAATCATTTCTACAGCTATTTTTTTGGTGATTGGAGCACATACTTGTTGGTCAAGGTTTCTTCCATGAAATGCTCAGTCATTCACAAACAAGCATGGGGCGAGGGTCACCAAATTGTGAACAAATGCGTGAGAAAACTGTCGAAAAGTCTAGTAAAAACAATTCTCCATGAGCTATTACAAGGAATTTAGGGATTTCACCATCTACTGTGCGTAATATCATCAAAAGGTTCGAGAATCTGGAGAAATCACTGCATGTAAGCGATATTACGGATCTTCGACCCCTCCGGCGGTACTGCATCAAAAAAGCAACATCAGTGTGTAAAGGATATCACCACATGGGCTCAGGAACACTTCAGAAAACCACTGTCAGTAATTATAGTTGGTCGCTACATTTGTAAGTGCAAGTTAAAACACTTGTAAAGAACATAATGTCATGGCTGTTTTGAGTTTCCAATCATTTCTACAACTCTTTCTTTTTTTGTGATAGAGTTATTGGTGTTATGATCCGCCTCCCAGATCGTACATTGTTTTGGTTTTTGAGTCCTTTTGTGTTTTTTCGATCATTTTGGACTCTTCCTGTTCTTAGTTTTTGCACTTCCTGTTTTGTCTTGTTGCCATGGTTTCTGTTTTGTTCCACCTGCTCTTGTTTTCATGCGCACCGGTGTTTTGATTATTGCCTTAGTATTTAAGCCTGCCTTCGACATCAGTTCTGTCTTGATCCGTTGTTGGCTAATGGCGACACTCACGTTGGTATCTCTTCTATGTCTTTACTTGTGCTAAGTCTCGTCTTAGCTTCTCGTGCGCTCGGCCCGTCAATTTTTGGACTCTGGACTCCCTGCTAGTTAGCGTTATCTTCTCGTGCGTTCGGCACGCCTTTTCTTTTGTCTGTTTGTATCAGTGTTATTTTATTTTTGTATTAAACCAAGCTCCTACCTGCAATTCCTGCCTGTCTTGGTCCTCGTGCATCCTGGGGTGACACCACGCGCATCCTATATGCGTTTACAACGTGACAATTGGAACACATACTTGTTGGTCATGGTTGCTTCCATGAAATGCTCAGTCATTCACAAAAAAGGATGGGGCAAGGGTCACCACTTTGTGAACAATTGCGTGAGAAAATTGTCAAACAGTTTAGGAAAACCAATTTTCCACGAGCTATTGCAAGGAATTTAGGGATTTCACCATCTACGGTCTGTAATATCATCAAAAGGATCAGAGAATCTGGAGAAATCACTGCACGTAAGCGATGCTATGACAGATATTTGATCCCTCAGGCGGTACTGCATCAAAAAGCGACATCAGTGTGTAAAGGATATCACCACATGGGCTCAGGAACACTTCAGAATACCACTGTTAGTAACTGCAGTTGGTCGCTACATCTGTAAGTGCAATTTAAAACTATGTAAAGCAAAGGACATTTATCAACAACATCCAGAAACGCAGCTGGCTTTGGCTTACATACAAAGAGCTTACATACACTTGTAAAGAACATAATATCATGGCTGTCTTGAGTTTCCAATCATTTCTACAGCATTGTATTTTTTTGTGATAGAGTGATTGGAGCACATACTTGTTGGTCACAAAGAACATTAATGAAGTTTGGTTCTTATATGAATTTATTATGGGTCTACAGAAAGTGTGACCAAATAGATCGGTTTCTAGTGTTTTTAGTTATGTTAAACATTTAGTTTTTCCATCTGAAAAAGCTATGCAATCATTCTGGGCCTCCAATTTGTTATGGATGCTAAATTTCTTTCATTACAGTCTTAAAAAGTTTTGACATGTGACTTGCTGAAACCTGCAGAGACCCTGTGGAAATACAAAAATGAATAAAAAATACACTGATAGTGTTGTGCATTTCGCACAACACTATCAGTGTAAAAAAACAACAACACGTAATAGGTGTTACATTTGACTATTCTGTGTTGTTACTTCACCATTACGAGCTTTGACTCAAAACACTTTTAAAAGTGTGGTTTTAACACAAATTTGGAAAGTGTTAATCCCTGGGCTTGGATTTTTTATTTTATTTGCCTTGGCAAATTAAGACCCGGGGCCACATGCGGCCTGTTAAGCTTTTCAATCTGGCCCGCTGGACATTCCCAAATAATTTTTATAGATCTTTATGATGGAAAGTGTAGCTGCCATTATGATGTGCAGTCATGTTTTCAAATGACCGTAAGTCTTCAACTATATAAACTATTTCAATGGTTGGAATCTGCACTTTTGCATGATATACAAGTTACTATGGTAATTTAATTAGTTACTATGGTAATCTAATTAGTTACTATGGTAATCTAATTAGTTACTATGGTAATCTAATTAGTTACTATGGTAATCTAAATCACAGCAGCTCAGTCGAGGCACCAAGCAGGGTTGGTGGGGAGCGTTTCCACAGAGTTTTACCATAGTAAATGCGGGTGTCAGGGACAGACGCGTAGGGAGATCTTTACAACAAAGTTCTAAAGCTTAGTGATATATCACATATATCAGAATATTTGGTGTTTTTTTTTTTACTCTTCGCATTTGTATTTCACTGGGTTTGTTGCGTTTGGCTTGATTTTAAAATATGTGGATGGAGAGGGGGTGTGACGTTCATATGTTGTCAATATTCAGTGTTATATCCTTCATAGTTACACATTCTTTATTTTCATATACATTCTGGGTGTCTCATTCTGTAAAACAAATTAAAAATCCCATCCCGCTTTTTAAGGTCTGTCATAACGTTTTTAGCATTCAGACATTATTGTGAGGTTTTTCTATTAGTGCGCCTAAAAATCAGATATAGCGGCCCCCAGACACGTTTTTATCCTCAGAATTTGCCCCCTCGAGTCAAAATAATTGCCCAGGCCTGGTTTAGAAGCTGCATTGTACGATGTGTTGTGAAGACTTTTTTAAAATGTTTATAACAGTTAGAGATGCTACCTCAGTAGAAGCATTTAAGTCACATCTTAAAACTCATTTGTATACTCTAGCCCAGGGGTCGGGAACCTTTTTGGCTGAGAGAGCCATGGAAGCCAGATATTTCAAAATGTATTTCCGTGAGAGCCATGTAATATTTTTTAACACTGAACACAACTAAATGCGCGCATTTTTAAGTAAGACCAACATTTTTAGAGTAAAATAAGTCTCTTATTCTTTTTTAATAACATTGTTATTCTAAAGCTAACCAATAATAAATATAATACTTCTTATCATTAATGTGACTTCTTGAACAGGTGCGATAGAAAATGGATGGTTGGAGTAAAATGCACGAGAATGTTTTAGAATTTAAACACTGTGATTACCAGTGGAATTATTTATCACTTATCGTGTTAAGCAATGTCAGCTAAGATTTATCTGACAGCCAGATTCAGTCATCAAAAGAGCAACATCTTGCTCGAGAGCCATAGGTTCCCTACCCCTGCTCTAGCCTTTAAATAGACCCTCCTTTGTAGACCAGTTGATCTGCCGTTTCTTTTCTTTTCTTAAGTGCCATAAACAACAATCTGTCAATGTCGGAAACAAACATCTGAGTGTTTCAGAAGCAGAGCAAACATGTGTGGGAGATCATGAGATGAGAGATTGTTCTTTTCAGGCTCTCATTACTGTAAGAACATTATTACAAGTTTTGCAGAGTGAGGTTGACTTTTAAAAAGGGTTATTGGTGTTGATGATACGTATAAAATTACATTTTGCCATGCAATATAAACATCTAACCTTGTCATGATCCGTCATCCGGGTCTTGCCATGATTTAAATGGGTTAAAATGGGTTGTACTTGTATAGCGCTTTTCTACCTTCAGGGTACTCAAAGCGCTTTGACACTACTTCCACATTTACCCATTCACACACACATTCACACACTGATGGAGGGAGCTGCCATGCAAGGCGCCAACCAGCACCCATCAGGAGCAAGGGTGAAGTGTCTTGCTCAGGACACAACGGACGTGACAAGGTTGGTTCTAGGTGGGATTTGAACCAGTGACCCTCGGGTTGCGCACGGCCACTCTCCCACTGCGCCACGCCGTCCCTATATTTTGGGTTTGGTAGTTTCCTGGGTGCACCCTCTTTCCCTGTTTTCTGTTGGTTTCCATGGGCACTGATTCTCCTCACCTTTCTTAGTTTTGCAATTACTGTGCCTACCACTCCCCTTTATAGCTTCCTGTCACCCAGCAGTAGTTGCAGGGTCAATGTTGGCGATAGGCAACAGTTACGTTCTCCCGGTTTATCGCCTCGCTCCAGTGCAGGCCTGTGCAATTATTTTGACTCGAGGGCCACGTTTATAGAAAAAAAATGTATCTGGGGGCCGGTATATCTATTTTTAGAAACACTAATACAAAACCTCACAATAATGTCTGATTGAATGCTAAAAACGTTATGACAGACCGCCTAAAAAACATAATGGAATATTACTTTTTTTCTATGAACGATAAAACACTGAATATTGACAAAATATGAATGTCACACGCAGCAAAAATGCAACAAACAGTGAAATATGAACGCTAAGGGTACAAAATAAACCCACCTACAATCCGATATATCACTAAGCTTTAGAACTTTGTTGTGAAAATCTCCTTCTGCGTCTGTGGAAACGCCCCCCACCCACACTGCTTGGTGGCTCGTCTGAGTTGCTGTGACGTAGATTACCATTGTAACTAATTAGATTACTATAGTAACTGTGGAGAGGCGGGGCCGGCAGTCCGACAGCAAGGCAGGGCACACCAGAGCCCGCTCCAAGATGGCGGCGTGGAGGTGTGGACTGCGAGCAAGCAGCGAGGCGAGGCGCGCCGGAATCGGCCCCGCAAATATTGTCAGGTGCGTGGGTCGCCCAGCTGGGGACAATTTAAATATCTTCTCGCACTGTATAAAATGGCAGCAGCCGTTGACGCCGGGGCGAGAGAGGGAGAGAGAAGGAGCCAGAAGGAAGCCAATGCTGAGCGCCAGAGGAAAAGATCACAAGGAAGACGAAGCATGCAAACGAAAATCTGGAGCTGAAGAGCGAGCAGAAAACTGGCAAGACTGAAAAGAAAACCCGCAAGAGACTTAAATATTGCAAAATAAAAGAAGTCTACACCTGCTCGAGAGAATGTCAGAAATACTTTATTAATCCCAGAGGGGAAATTCCTTGGTGGTCCTGAGAACCCGCACGACGACGGCTCGAGACCGTCACAGTAACTAATTAGATCACCATAGTAACTAATTAGATTACCATAGTAACTGGTATATCATCCAAAAGTGCAGATTCCAACCAATGAAATACTTTGTACAGTTGAAGACTTACGGTCATTAGAAAATATGACTGCACATCATAATGGCAGATAAACTTTCCATCTTAAAGGTCTAAAACAAAATATTTAGGAATGTCCGGCGGGCCAGATTGAAAAGCTTAACGGGCCGCATGTGGCCCCCGGGCCTTAATTTGCCCAGGTCTGCTCTAGTGGTTTTGGTTTAGGCTAGCTTTCCTCGTTTTTTAGCTTTCCTCGTTTTTTCACCCTTAGTGATATTTTGGTTTTGTTTATGTTAGAATAATTATGTATAAATTATCATCATAACTTTATGCTTAAGGACCGTTACTATAAAGTATCGGCAATTTGTGCTGAAGTGGTATTTCTGTATTTGTGCAGAGCCAGCAGTCCAAGAGATTGCTATCCTTTTTTTATCAGTGTTTTGTTCAGACTCTGCCTGCTGACTGCCAAGGCCGAACATTTGGTACCGGTACCAGACAAAACAGAGATTGGATGATGGGACCAGTCCTTGGCCTGCTGACTACCAAGCCCGAACATTGGGTTCCGAAACCAGACAAAGCAGAGACTGGGCGATAGCAACAAGTGTCAACATTTTTCCATTTTTAAACAATCATACATTGTGTCTAAGTGGAGTTGTTGAGTCTTCCCTCCTCCTTCAGCGACAGTGATGTAATAGGAACTTTCCTAATAAATAGAGAAGGTGCGCGGGCTTGATTTTTTTAGAGCATAGGGCAAGACTGTGACTAAGTGTTCAGCGCCGTGCATTCTCCTCATGAGCTATATTGAACTCTGTCTCTGCTTGGTTCCTTGCTTCTTGTCTGATTAATAGATGTCATCAGTGTTTGAACCGGACAGTTTAGCTTCACGTTTGCAAGCGTCCTCATTTTTGTATTTTTTGTCCTGCATTTTTTCTATTAAAGACAGCTTAATCTTACCTGTACGCCGCTCCTGCTTGTTCCTGCCTTGGAAGGAACACTACCAGCGCAGCCGTGCAACCACGACGTAACAAAACCTGATGCGATTGTTTGGGCTGATGAAATGTAAATTGCAATGTGTCAACGACTCCAGCCAACAATAGTCAAGGTTGTAGAAGTCATCACTCACCGTCGTGCGACGCCTCCTCCATCACACCGGGAAGTTGTCGCCTCACACTTCCTCTTCAATCAACACGACGCGTGTTCTTCGTGACACGCCATCCCTAACTAAGCGTGTCAACAAGTGCCTGCCTGCCGCCGCATGGGAAAAAAAAAAAAAAACTTCATCAGGCCCGCTGCCGATCACTTCGTGGAGGCTGATCGATGGACCCAGTTGTGCGACAGGCGTGATTGATTCAGTGGGCTTCATCGGTGTCTAAGCTGATACCCCGCCAGGCTGTCAGGGCACATCATCATCCAGCCGTGCAGGAATGTCCTCGTGTGCACGCACGCGCACACTAAAACACACTCGGGGAGGGGAACAGAATGACTATTAAAAGCTGCAGTGGAACTTCAAATTGCATTGCGTGGACGCTGAACGATGCCCAAGGTAAAAAATGAATTGGGGACCAGGTTCACTTATAGGCCTACTGAAATGAGATTTTCTTATTCAAACGGGGATAGCAGGTCCATTCAATGTGTCATACTTGATCATTTCGCGATATTGTCGTATTTTTGCTGAAAGGATTTAGTAGAGAACATCCACGATAAAGTTTGCAACTTTTGCTTGCTAACAGAAAAGCCCTGCCTCTACCGGAAGTCGCAGACGATGACGTCACCCGTGTGGGGGCTCTTCACATATTCACATTTTTTATAATGGGAGCCTCCAACAAAAACAGTTATTCGGACCGAGAAAACGACCATTTCCCCATTAATTTGAGCGACGATGAAAGATTTGTGTTTGAGGATATTGATAGCGACGGACTAGAAACAAAAAAGATTAAAAAAAAAGTTTAAAAAAAAAAACGCGATTGCATTGGGACGGATTCCGATGTTTTTATACACATTTACTAGGATAATTCTGGGAAATCCCTTATCTTTCTATTGTGTTGCTAGTGTTTTAGTGAGTTTAATATTACCTGATAGTCGGAAGGGTGTATCCACGGGTGTCTTGACGCCAGTGCCTGATGGAAGTCGACGGCAGCTGTACGGACGTCACAAGCTCAGCTGATCTCCGGTAAATAGCGACTTTTTACCACAATTTTCTCACCGAAACCAGCTGGTTGACAAGTGGTCGAGATCCATGTTTGCTTGACCGCTCTGAGCCATAGTCAAGTTTCACCTTTCGGGAATTTTAAACAAGGAATCACCGTGTGTTTGTGTGGCTAAAGGCTAAAGCTTCCCAACTTCATCTTTCTACTGTGACTTCTCCAATATTAATTGAACAAATTGCAAAAAATTCAGCAACACAGATCTCCAAAATACTGTGTAATTATGCGGTTAAAGCAGACGACTTTTAGCTGTGTGTGTGTGCAGCGCTCGTATTTCCTTAAAACCCGTGACGTCATCATTACACGACGTTTTCAAGACGAAACTCCCAGCAAATTTAAAATTGTAATTTAGTAAACTAAAAAGGCCGTATTGGCATGTGTTGCAATGTTAATATGTCATCATTGATATATATACTATCAGACTGCGTGGTGGGTAGTAGTGGGTTTCAGTAGGCCTTTAAGTTTGATATAAAGTTATTCTGCAGAGGTTCTATGACACATCTTAGCACTTAAGTAGTGTTCAATCCCCGTGCTGGTAAGCGTCAGATAAGCATTCATTTGGACGGCGGTTTTAATCACAGGTTTAGTTAGGGTTTAGTAAACCTGCTCAGTGGCCTTCTGGTTAGAGTGTCCACCCTGAGATTGGTAGGTCATGAGTAGGGATGTCCGACATTATCGGTATTGGCCGATAAATGCTTTATAATGTAATATCGGAAATGATCGGTATCAAAAAGTAAAATATATGACTTTTTAAAACGGCGCTATGTACACGGACGTATGAAGAAGTACAGAGCGCCAATAAACCTTAAAGGCACTGCCTTTAGGTGTCGGCCCAATCACATAATATCTACGGCTTTGCTCACACACACAAGTGAATGCATGCATACTTGGTCAACAGCCATACAGGTCACACTGAGGGTGGCTGTATAAACAGCTTTAACACTCTTACAAATATGCGCCACGCTGTGAACCCACACCAAACAAGAATGACATTTTGGGAGAACATTCGCACCGTAACACAACATAAACACAACAGAACAAATACCCAGAAGCCCTTGCAGCACTAACTCTTCTGGGACACTACAATATACACCCCCCGATGCCCCCTACCCCCAACCCCACACATCTCAACCTCATCATAGTCGTTCTCAGGGAGAGCATTTCCCAAGTTCCAAGCTGCTGTTTTCAGGCAAGTAAAAAAAAAAATGTTGCACTTTGTGACTTCACTAATGAATATGGCAGTGCCATGTTGGCATTTTTTTCCATAACTTGAGTTGATTTATTTTGGAAAACCTTGTTACATTGTTTAATGCATCCAACGGGGCATCACAACAAAATTAGACGTCATAATGTGTTAATTCCACGACTGTATATATCGGTATCGGTTGATAACGGTATCGGTAATTAAGAGTTGGACAATATCGGTAAAAAAGCAATTATCGGACATCTGTAGTCGTGAGTTATAACCCCCAGACTACAAAAACATGGGACCCATTGCCTCCCTGCTTGGCACTCAGCACCAAGGGTTGGAATTGCTGCTCACTGCTCCCCTCACCTCCCAGGGGCTGAACAAGGGGATGGGTCAAATGCAGAGGTTGATTTCACCATACTTTGTGTGTGTGAGTGTGTGTGTGTGTGACAATCATTAGTACTTTAACTTAACTTTAGTTGTCGTCTAAAGTCCTCTTCTCTTTCTCACTGGTGTACACCTATTACGATGTGATACTTGTTAAATACACACATTATTGTTTAGATGGGGAAAAATCCAACTTCTCCATTTCGTTTTTTTTTTACTTGTACGGCTCGATACTGAAAGATCGATACCACTCTTTATGTTGCCGTATTTTCCAGACCATAGGGCGCACCGGATTATAAGGCACACTGCCAATGAATGCTTTATTTTTTAAATTCTTTTTTCATATATTGGCGCACCGGATTATAGGGCACATTTAAGGAGTTATATTATTATTATTATTTTCTTAATGTAAAATACTTCCTTGTGGTCTACATAACATGTAATGGTGGTTCTTTGGTCAAAATGTTGCATAGATTGTGTTCTACAGATCATCTTTCTGACAATTGCTTCTGGATGCGCCGTTTTCGGGCGGACTTATTTAAGTGGCTCACCTTCGACAGCGTCTTCTCCCCGTCATCTTGGTTGGAGCGGTGTAGCGTGCAAGGACGGGAGTGGAAGAAGTGTCAAAAGATGGAGCTAACTGTTTAAACGACATTCAGACTTTACTTCAATCGATAACGGAGCAGCATCTCCTCATCCGGAAACAACAACACAGGGAATGTGAAAAATATTCCGACCGGAAATCAAATAACTAAAGTCCCTTGGGTGAATAATGTGAACTCATTACACCGGTATGTTTTAGCGCTTTCATGGCGAGTTTACTGGCAGATATGAGTAAGAACTTTACTATACTTTATATTAGGAAATGGCAACAGCAGAGGATGAATAATACACACAATAATCACATAACAAGAAAAAGCTTATTAACTTGTGGACGTGCGCAGATCGATTTATGCAGATCCCAAGTACAGACCAGAAAGTAAGAAAATAGGCTTTTGCATAATATTGCGAAACAAAACGCCGGATAATAAGTCTTACCTTATACACACACCATAATAATACTGGTATGTTTAATGCACCGACAATCCATTAAGCGGTGCGGCTTCATAGCTTACCAAAGTCGTACTAAAACATTTTGATAGATTTTTGAGCACCTTCTGTAATGTTCTATATTTTCAATGGAACATTTAAAATTTTGGTATTGTTACTTGAGACATATTGCAATCATAGTGCTCTCTACACGTATTTCTTATGTTTGAAGGCCATCTGCTGGTCACACTAATCATTACACCATATCAATCAATCAATCAATGTTTACTTATATAGCCCTAAATCACTAGTGTCTCAAAGGGCTGCACAAACCACCACGACATCCTCGGTAGGCCCACATAAGGGCAAGGAAAACTCACACCCAGTGGGACATTGGTGACAATAATGACCCAGTGGGACGTCGGTGACAATGATGACTATGAGAACCTTAGAGAGGAGGAAAGCAATGGATGTCTAACATGATACTGTGAAAGTTCAATCCACAAATATACCAAAAAAAAAATTGCTTTGAAGTGAGTAAGCTCAACCAAACATATTTTTTACATTAGGCGCACCGTGTTATAAGGCACAGTTTTGAGAGAAAAAAAAAAAAGCATTTTAAGCGCGCCTTATAGTCCGGAAAATACGATATATGTTCTCTAAAATCAAAATAATACTTTTGATACTTTAGTCATTTGAGATTAAGTGTATCATTAACAGGAAGAGACTGGAAAGCCACATATATGAGATCTGGTCATATATAATATGACACTCCACTCATTTCTCACTGGCAAAATAGCCTGGATTTAATTGGGTAAGGTTTAAATAAGAAATAACGCTGTTTTATCATCTTCAAGTAATGAGCCGTGTTATTTGAAATCCACTACTTTGGAAAATGAACCAGCTCATTAGGTATAATTGCATAAAGTAACGGTATCAGATCGGTATTGTCGATACCAGACTGAATTTTGCTCAGTATTGGATTAGAGAGAAAATCAGTTCTGGCGGTGAGAAATCCAACTTCCTTATCCGACAAAGAAAAGCATCTGATTGGTTCTCCTATGTAACTGACATGCCTCCATGCTGTTTCAGAACTGTGATTAGATATACTTCAAACTTGACTAATTTAAATAGGATTGCATTTCTTTTACGTCACCATTTATGTTGGTTTTTCATTTGTTGACTAAAATGTCAGATACTTTCGTCATTGTCTGAGTCAACGTACATTTGCGTTGACTTGCTTTCTTCTCATTTCAGTCAGGGGACAATAGGTTAACGCTACCGACATCAACACTGCGGATTATTTAGTCTTTGTCATTCAGTCACCAGAACAACACAACCTGTAGAAGGCAATGTGTGTCAGGTGCCTAAAATTATTTCAAAGGCCTTAGCAGATATTAAATACCGTTGTATACATCATGAGAAGGCTTATTTCCATGGTATCAGAGAAGTTGTTGGGTCTGCTCCTATCTCTGGCCATGCTCCCTCCACCCCAGCGGACGATGGCGTGGAACACCGCAGAGGCCACCACAGTATACGTTTCTTTTAATTTTTATTCATAGCTGTATGTAGAAGTGTCTGGTTGTATCCGCGGCTTTAATATCTTTAATGTCCTTTGTCTTCTTTGATGTTTACCTCTTACACACATGTAAGAGGGATGTGTACTATGGCTATGAGTTGTTTTTTTTCCTTGGCCTCAGTCTGGACCCTCTCTCCAGGGCCCAGGCTTAGACTGATTTTTTATTTTGTATTTTAATCTTCTATTTTTTTCTCCCATCCCCCCATACTTGTTTACCTGTATCTCACCTTTTTTGTAAGGGGCGCTGGAAGCTGGCAGACCCGTCAGCGATCCTGTTCTGTGTCCCTGTAATGTTTGTCTAATCTTGAATGGGATTGTGCTGAAAATTTTAATTTTCCTGAAGGAATAAATAAAGTACTATCTAATCTAATCTAATCTAAGTACAGCAATCACTTGCATTATCGGTGTGACAACATTCTCTCAGCATTGAGACACTTTTATCAAGGATGTCTCAATTTACAAACCCAAAACCAGTGAAATTGGCACGTTGTGTAAATTGTAAATACAAATAAAATACAATTATTTGCAAATCCCTTTCAATTTATATTCAATAGCATGGACTGCAAAGACAAGATACTTCATGTTGGAACTGGTAAATTCTGTTATTTTTTTCTCAAATATTTGTCACGGTTTGGTATTACAAGTGTGGCGAGGAACCCAAGGATGCAGACACACGAAAGGTGAGTAAAACAGTCTTTACTCAGTAGAATGTACTTACAACTAAGGGTGCTCCAAAAAGGAGATAACTAAGGACGACGAAGCAAGAAGGTAAACTCAAAAAGGGCTTCGTGGCAAAAACAACAAAAGTTATCCAATCTAAACTAAAACTTGGGCTGGAGTTTGCAAGACGTGCAACTACAAACTAAGACACAGGCTGGATGGCACCAGGAGCAGTCAGGAACAAGCGTAGCAAAATGCAGGAGAGATCTCGGAGTGAAGCCACAGGGTTGAATCGCCAAGTGCCATCCAGCTGCCAAATTGCAGGTTAAATATCCTCAATCAAAATTAGAAACAGCTGTGCACGTCTCGCAGCTCCACCCACGAGAGAGGGAAGGAGAACTGGAGTGAGGTCACAAGGTCAACTGCACCAACAAAGGAAACTGAATACAAACCACTAGGTGGCAGCAGGTGGTGACAGTATCCCCCCCCTTAATCAACGGACGCCACCTGGCGGACCTCCTGGCTTCTCAGGAAATCTACGATAAAAATCAGTGATTAAGGATTTATCAAGTATAAGAGAACGAGATATCCACGAGCGATCCTCTGGCGAGTAACCCTTCCAGTCGATCAGAAACTGCACCCCCTTGCCTCGCCTCCTGGCGTCCAGAATGGTGTTGACAATGTAGGCCGGATGACCCTTCACCTGCAGAGGAGCTGGGGGGGACACTGAAGGGGGACTAAGGTCGCTTGACTCAACGGGCTTCAGGCGGGAGACATGGTAGACAGGGTATGACTTGAACGACTTAGGTACCTTGAGTCGAGCTGTGACAGGGGTGATCATCCGTTCCACCTCATATGGTCCTATGAATCTGGGTGCCAGTTTCCTTGACTCCCCTGGCAGCGTAACGTCTCTGGATGAGAGCCAAACCTTTTGGCCGGGTTTGTAGTCAGGGGCTGGTCTTCGGTGACGATTAGCCACGGTCTGGTTTCGTCTGGCAGTTTGAGACAAGGCGGCACGGGTATCACGCCAAACACGGTGCGCCCGGCGCAGGAAGGCATTCACGGAAGGAACTGCGGACTCAACCTCCTGAGAGGGAAATATAGGAGGTTGAAAACCATGCACAACATGAAAAGGAGACCGGCCAGTAGATGAACAAATGAGGGTGTTACGGGCATACTCCACCCAAGGGAGATAGGTGGACCACAATGCTGGATGTTGGTGACAGACACATCTCAAGGCCGCTCCTAAGTCCTGGTTGGCTCTGATTGATTGTCCATTAGATTGCGGGTGGTATCCTGATGACATACTGACGGTCGCCCCCAACAGGTTGCAGAATGCTCTCCATGTAGCCGAAGAAAACTGAGGTCCTCTGTCAGATACCACATCCATTGGGATTCCGTGAAGACGAACCACGTGGGTGACCAGCAATTTTGCCGTTTCCAGGGAGGAGGGAAGTCTACGAAGGGGGATAAAATATGTAAACTTAGAAAACCTATCAACAATGGTGAGGATAACAGAAAACCCCCTGGAGATGGGTAGACCTGTGACGAAGTCCAGAGCAATGTGCGACCATGGACGAGAGGGGATGGGAAGGGGCTGCAGCAACCCCGCCGGAGCCATATGGGATGGTTTGCTCCTGGCGCAGACCTGGCATGCGGCCACAAATCTCCTAGTGTCCTTTTGAACGGTTGGCCACCAAAATCGCTGAGTCAGTAGGAACTCAGTGCGTTTGGCCCCAGGGTGGCAGGCGATCTTGGAGGAGTGAGCCCAAGACAAGACTTCTGGACGGAGAGTCTCTGGTACAAAAAGGCGACCAGGGGGGCAACCAGCCGGAGTAGGAGAGTCCCTGGTAGCCTCCGACACCCGCTTCTCAATTTTCCACTGTACTGCACCAATGATCCGGGACTGGGGAATGATGGTCTCTGGGGGGGTGTCTTCTGTAGAGGGAGAGAACATCCTCGACAAGGCATCAGGTTTAACGTTGTGTGACCCTGGGCGAAAAGTGATGCAATAATCAAACCTTGTGAGGAATAGTGACCAACGGGCCTGGTGGGGATTGAGGCGTTGAGCAGAGCGAAGGTAGGCTAGGTTACGATGATCAGTGTATATGATGACAGGATGTTTGGCCCCCTCCAGCCAGTGCCTCCATTCTTGAAGAGCCAGGATGACTGCCAGCAGCTCTCGGTTCCCAATGTCATAGTTCCTTTCCGCTGGTGACAGGCGTTTGGAGAAGAAAGCGCAGGGGTGCAGCCTCTGATCGACAGTGGAACGCTGGGACAAAACAGCCCCTACACCGGTGTCAGAAGCATCTACCTCAACAAATAATTGGAGATCAAGATTACAGTGAACTAATACAGGAGCAGAGGTGAAAAGGGATTTAAGGTGCCGAAAGGCTTGATCCGCCTCAGAGGACCACTCAAAAGGAACCTTGGAGGAAGTTAGTCTATTAAGCGGCTGCGCAATCTTACTAAAATTCCTAATAAAACGTCTGTAAAAGTTAGCGAACCCGAGGAACTGTTGCAACAGTTTTCTGGAAGTCGGAATTGGCCAGTCTACCACTGCTTGGACCTTAGCTGGGTCTGGTTTAACCTGCCCCTTTTCTACAATCAGCCCCAAAAATGACAGTGGGAGAATGAAACATGCACTTTTGGGGCTTAACATACAATCGGTTCTCTAACAGTCTCTGCAAAACCAGATGAACATGTTGGCGGTGTGTTTCGATGGAGCGTGAAAAGATAAGTATGTCATCTAAATAAACTACTACAAATCGACCTATCATGTCGCGGAGAACGTCGATCAAACACTGAAAAACACCGGGAGCATTAGTGAGCCCAAACGGCATGACGCAATATTCAAAGTGGCCTAATGGGGTGTTAAAAGCAGTCTTCCATTCGTCGCCCTGACGAATGCGCACAAGGTGATACGCGTTGCGTAGGTCCAGCTTGGTAAAAACTACCGCCCCATGCAGAGGTGTGAAAGAAGATTCTAGCAGTGGAAGAGGGTATTTGTTCTTTATAGTAATCTTATTTAGCGCTCGATAGTCAATACATGGTCGCAGCCCTCCATCCTTCTTTTTGACAAAAAAGAACCCCGCCGCTACGGGAGCGGAAGGAGGACGAATGTGTCCGGCAGCAAGTGACGAGGAGATATATTCCTCCATAGCAAGCTGTTCGGGACGTGAAATATTGAACAACCTTGACGAAGGTAGCGTAGACCCTGGAAGGAGGTCAATGGCACAATCATATGGGCGGTGGGGAGGTAGGGCTGTCGCCCGGTCTTTACAAAACACCTCCCTAAGTGAATGATACTCCTCAGGGATTAGTGATAAATCAGGGGGTTGCGGACTGGACGGAATGACTGGCTTAATAGGAGACGCAGCGGAACGCAGACAGTGACTATGACAAAATATACTCCAGTTCATAATCTTGAGTGTAGTCCAATCTATGCTCGGACTGTGACGTTGCAACCAAGGAAGACCAAGAACTACAGGAGCCGAGCGAGACGGCATAATAAAAAAACTAACCTTCTCACGGTGGTTTCCCGAAATAAGGAGAGATGTGTCGAGTGTTTGATGCGTAATATTAGCCAGGTGACGCCAGTCAAGTGAGCTAACCGTCTTTACACGTTCGATACCCACAGCAGGAATTTTTAATGACTTAACAAGATCACAGTCAATAATGTTCTCATCTGCCCCTGAGTCAATAAGTGCCTTGATAGGGCATGATCCCCCCACCCAAAACAGAGTACCTTCTACTTGAAGTCTTCCCATCTGCTGAGGAGGTGCAGACGTAGCTGCCGGGGCAGGCGGCGAAGATGGTAATCTTGGCAGCGGAAGATCTCTGGTGGAAGCAGGACGGTCTTTGATAGGGCGCGCAGGGCAGTGAATGCGGAAGTGGTCCGCAGCTCCGCAATACAAGCATAGCCTCAGTTTTATCCTTCGACTCCTCTCCTCTGATGACAGGCGGTTGCCACCCAACTGCATGGGTATTGCGCCCTCTGGCCCCTCCTCCGGGGAACTGTAATCAGGAGGCGGAAGCGATCCCCCCTGAGGTTTGGACTGAGGTAGTAGAGGGCTGGTCGGTGACTGCCACCTGGTGGACGGATGATCCCTCTCCTTTTGGGCTTGACGTTCTCGTAGGCGGTTGTCCAAGCGGATGGAAAGCGAGATGAGCTCTTCAAGGGTCTGGGTCTCGTCACGGGCCGCCAGCTCGTCTTGGATGCGGGGGCTGAGACTACCCAGGAAAATTCCCCGCAATGCTCTCTCCTCCCAGCCGCTCTCTGCTGCCAGGATTCGGAAGGAGATAGAGTGGTCGGCTACGGAGGAAGTCCCCTGTCGAAGCGCGAGGAGGCGGCTGCCTGCCTCTCGTTCCCTCACAGGATGGTCAAACACACTGCACAGCTCAGCAGAGAACAGGGAGATAACTAAGGACGACGAAGCAAGAAGGTAAACTCAAAAAGGGCTTCGTGGCAAAAACAACAAAAGTTATCCAATCTAAACTAAAACTTGGGCTGGAGTTTGCAAGACGTGCAACTACAAACTAAGACACAGGCTGGATGGCACCAGGAGCAGTCAGGAACAAGCATAGCAAAATGCAGGAGAGATCTCGGAGTGAAGCCACAGGGTTGAATCGCCAAGTGCCATCCAGCTGCCAAATTGCAGGTTAAATATCCTCAATCAAAATTAGAAACAGCTGTGCACGTCTCGCAGCTCCACCCACGAGAGAGACGGGAACTGCAGGGGAAAGAGAACTGGAGTGAGGTCACAAGGTCAACTGCACCAACAAAGGAAACTGAATACAAACCACTAGGTGGCAGCAGGTGGTGACAATATTAGCTCATTTGGAATTTAAGGCCTGCAACCTGTTTAAAAAAAGCTGGCACAAGTGGCAAAAAAGACTGAAAAAGTTGAGGAATGCTCATCAAAAACTTATTTGGAACATCTCACAGGTCAACAGGCTAATTGGGAACAGGTAAGTGCCATAATTGGGTATGAAAGCAGCTTCCATGAAATGCTCAGTCATTCACAAACAAGGAGGGGGCGAGGGTCACCACTTTATGAACAAATACAGGAGCAAATTGTAGAACCGTTTAAGAACATGTCTCCACTAGCTATTGCAAGGAATTTAGGGATTTCACCATCTACGGTCCGTGATATCATCAAAAGGTTCAGAGATTCTGGAGAAATTAGTGCACGTAAGCGATGATATTACAGATCTATTACAGATCTAGGGACGGCGTGGCGCAGTGGGGAGAGTGGCCGTGCGCAACCCGAGCGTCCCTGGTTCAATTCCCACCTAGTACCAACCTCGTCACGTCCGTTGTGTCCTGAGCAAGACACTTCACCCTTGCTCCTGATGGGTGCTGGTTGGCGCCTTGCATGGCAGCTCCCTCCATCAGTGTGTGAATGTGTGTGTGAATGGGTAAATGTGGAAGTAGTGTCAAAGCGCTTTGAGTACCTTGAAGGTAGAAAAGCGCTACACAAGTACAACTCATTTATCATTTATTTATTTATTATCTACGATCTCTCAGGGGGTACTGCATTAAAAAGCGACATCAGTTAATCAATTTTTAATACTGGTTTTAACTAGCTTTTTTATCTCATGTTGTATTTTTCCATTGTCTAAATGTTTGGTAATGCATATATTCTTTGTATTTTAATTTTGTCTGCTCCTATATGGACCCCAGGAAGACTAGCAGTCGCCTTGGCGTCAGCTAATGGGGATCCTTTCAATAAACAATAAACAACCAGCGTGTAAAGGATATCACCACATGGGCTCGGGAACACTTCAGAAAATCACTGTCAGTAACTACAGTTGGTCGCTACATCTGTAAGTGTAGGTTAAAACTCTATTACGTAAAGCGAAGGCCATTTATCAACAATACCTAGAAATGCAGCCGACTTCGCTGGGCCCGAGCTCATCTACGATGGACTGATGTAAAGTGCAAAAGTGTTTTGTGGTCTGACGAGTCTACATTTCAAATTGTTTTTGGAAACTGTGGACTTTGTGTCCTCCGGAAGTTCAAAAGCCAGCATCTGTGATGGTATAGGGGTGTATTAGTGCCCAAGGCATGGGTAACTTACACATCTGTGAAGGCACCATTAATGCTGAAAGGTCCATACAGGTTTTGGAGCAACGTATGTTGTAATCCAAGCAACATTATCATGGACGCCCCTGCTTATTTTAGCAAGACAATGCCAAGCCACATGTTACAACAGCGTGGCTTCATAGTAAAAGAGTGTGGGTACTTTCCTGGCCCGCCTGCAGTCCAGACTTGTCTCCCATCGAAAATATGTGGTGCATTATGAAGCATTAAACACGACAGCGGAGACCCCGGACTGTTGAACGACTGATGACAATGCCAAGCCACATGTTACAACAGTCTGGCTTCATTATAAAAGAGAGCGGGTACTAGACTGGCTTGCCTGTAGTCCAGACCTGTCTCCCATTGAAAATGTGTGGCGCATTATAAAGCGTAAAATACCACAACGGAGACCCTGAACGTTGAACAACTTAAGCTGTACAGCAAGCAAGAATGTAAAATAATTTCACCTGAAAAGCTTAAAAAATTGGTCTCAGTTCCCAAACGTTTATGCACATGGACATTTTTACTGTGGTAAAGACAAAACACTTCTCTCTTTTCTATCATTTTGATGGGATTTTTAGTTCAATGTGCGCTCCTCATCCAGCATGGTCCTCCCACCATCATGCAAATGTAAACTACAGCAATCAACTTTATTGGAACATCATCAGTGCCCGAAAAGTTTGGATATGAAAGCGTAAAACATGTTGCCTGCTTGCAGATATATGAACATTGTACATAAAAATAAAAACAAAATGTATGACTGTAACTGCGCAATGGAGACATGATGTGTAGCATTTTGCTCATCTAACAAAACATTCATTCATTTGCATTCCTTATCATTATTGGCGACGTGTGTGGAGGCAGGGGGAGGGGCTCGAGAGGGGGCGTGGCTATCAGTGCTTTTGCCTACTTCACATTGCTGGCTCAGTTGGTGCATGCGAATGTATGATTTCATTTAGGAGCAGTTTTTTTTTTAAACCTCTGGAGGTGGAGCATTGTGGGAACTGCTTATACATTTGCTAGTGCACACTCAATTAGACTAATGTCAGCACGCACGCACGCACGCACGCACGCACGCACGCACGCACGCACGCACGCACGCACACACACACACACACACACACACACACACACACACACACACACACACACACACACACACACACACACACACATATTCTTTATTTCTTACATTCTTGAGACTTCCAATAAATACCTACCTCTTTAGGACCACTCTTTCTAGACATATAAATATTTGCATTTACAATGTTAATAATGTATACATACCATGCATGTATAAAAAAGGCAAGTTTTCAGTAAAAAAAATGTTTCTTAATTTTTTGCTTGTAATTGGTTCCTAATCTTCATTATTTACTCCAAGTTATTACAGTATGTCTCTTTATGCATATTCATTTTATGTTTTTTTAAATACATTTTGGCCAAAGGGGGTGCATTTTAATTTCTTACACACACTTGTTATTACATATGTTGGCCAGAAGGGGGAGCACTTTTAACTTCAACGCACAGTCAATTTGAAAAATCCCTCCTTTTTGGGACCACCCTAATTTTGATAAATTTCACCAACCAGGGGTGCAAATGAGACATTCTCTATTAAATGCAATGGTTTTCCGTATTGGGACTATGATTTATGTCCTAACTTGTTCACTGGTCTTCATATGGACTGTACTTTTCCTTGTTGATGTCTCAAGAAGGACAGAAATACAAGAACAAACACACACACACGCGCACGCACACGCACACACACACACTTGTATTTGTTACCTTCTTGAGACCTCCGATTAATGCCTACCTCTTTGGGACCACCCTTTCGAGACACAAAGATTTGCATTTACAACATTAATAATATATACATACTCTGCAAATATAAAAAAGATAAGCTTTTTGTTCCTAAATTTTTTTTCCAGAATTTTTGGTTTGTAATTGGTTTTTAATCTTCATTATTTACTTCAAGTTATTACAGTATGTCTCTTTATGCATATTCATTTTATGTTTTTTTAAATACATTTTGGCCAAAGGGGGTGAATTTCAATTTTGTACACACACTTGTTATTACATATGTTGGCCAGAAGAGGGAGCACTTTTAACACCAACGCACCGTCAATTTGAAAAATCCCTCATTTTTTGAACCACCCTAATTTTGATAGATTTCACCAACCAGGGGTGCAAATGAGACATTCTCTATTAGATGCAACGGTTTTCTGTATTGGGACCATGATTTATGTCCTAACTTATTCACTGGTCTTCATATGGACCGTACTTTTCCTTGTTGATGTCTCAAGAAGGACAGAAATACAAGAACACACACACACACACACACACTTGTATTTGTTACCTTTTTGAGACCTCCGATTAATGGCTACCTCTTTGGAACCACCCTTTCTAGATATATAAAGATTTGCATTTACAACATTAATAATATTTACATACTCTGCAAATATAAAAAAGATAAGTTTTTGTTCATATTTTTTTTTCCAGAATTTTTTGTTTGTAATTGGTTTTTAATCTTCATTATTTACTTCAAGTTATTACAGTATGTCTCTTTATGCATATTAATTTAGTTTTTTTTTAAAATACATTTTGGCCAAAGGGGGTGCATTTCAATTTCTTACACACACTTGTTATTACATATGTTGACCAGAGGGGGAGCACTTTTAACTTCGACGCACAGTCAATTTGAAAAATCCCTCATTTTTGGGACCACCCTAATTTTGATTGATTTCACCACCAGGGGTGCAAATGAGACATTCTCTATTAGATGCAATGGTTTTTCCGTATTGGGACTATGATTTATGTCCTAACTTGTTCACCGGTCCTCATATGGACGGTAGTTTTCCTTGTTGATGTCTCAAGAAGGACAGAAATACAAGAACACACACACACACACACACACACACGCGCACGAACGCACACACACACACACACACACACACACACATACAAACAGTGGGGATGCTAGACCAAATCCTGCTGCTTCTTGGGGTTCTCCAGAGTCTCTTATTAGTCCGGCTAATTTCACATAACTTGACAGAGGATTCATTAAACAAAGAATCAGCAGCTGCACGCGACGTCGCTATACTTTAGAAGCATGTGCAGCTCACAGTTGCTGACCAGGCGTGTTTCCCCTCGCCGCAGTTACTGATGCAGTAACACGTTTCCTCCTGGCTCCCGTCGTAGCGCTTTGTGCTTTACCAAAACATGGTGCGCGAGATGATCTGTTGTGCTTTATCCTACGCGCCAAAGAAATCGTCCTCACCTTCCCGATGGATGACACGTTCCCAGAATGCACTAGGACTTGCAAAACGGAACACAAATGGCTTGAGAAAAAAGGGAATATTGGATATAAAAGTGCTACGTTTATAACATGAAGTCGTAACAATATTGCAAGTTAGTGATTTAAGACTATCGATGGAATGTAGTTCAGTCTGACTGGGATCATTAGAATGAGCTAATAAGAATTATTTCACACTGACTACTCTAACACAGCCGTATTTGGAAGTAAAGGCGCCTCCACCTTCTCAGGCTCCACAACCACATGGCCCCCCCCTACCCTCCACGTCCTCCGCTACTCCTCGATCTCCAGGATCAGGTCGTCTCCCTCCAGCGAGGAGTCGATGGCGGCGTGCACCGCCTTGACCGTGCCGGACACCGGGGAGTTGACCACCATCTCCATCTTCATGGCGGAGAGGACACACAGGGGCTGACCCTTTTCCACCTGCGGGGGTGACGACACAACAGCGTGAGGTGGGAATATCCAGCAGATTGTCTTCAACTGACTGGCATGAATAAAAACCAGCAAGTCTTTTTAACGCTCACTCGAAGTCTCCATCTCACACGTGCTAATAAAACAGAGCAGCGAGTTTGGTTTTTTATTTCCACAGGAGGCAAATAAGCTTTGATGGGCAATAGAAAATCACAGCTTCTCTGTTGCCGTCCCAAGCCTACAGTGTGGAATCAAACCACTTGCTGGAAATACACAGAGGACTACTTTAAACCTGTCTCGGGTGGGACTCTCTAACCCAGACCTAGGCAAAATGAGGCCCGTTAAGATTTTCAATCTGGCCGGCCGGACGTTCTGCATCATTTTTTTTAGACTTTTAGCATCAAAACTGTCATCGCCATTATGATGTGCGGTGCTGCTTTTAAATGGCCGTAAGTCTTGAACTATACAAAGTATCTCAAAGGTCGAAATCTGCACATTTGGGTGTTTTACGAGTTATTACGGTAATCTATGTCATAACAAAACAAACCAGAGTGGGCGGGGTTTGTTTTCAGAGCACAGCCAGCCCCAAACGCGTGTGTCAGAAACAGATGCGGAATCAGATTTTTACCGGATAATATATATATTTTTGTTGTGTTTTACTTTGTGCCTCAGACTGGAAGTCTCTGCAGAGAGTGGTGAGGACGGTGGAAAAAATCATCAGGGCTCCTCTTTCTCCTAACCGGGAACTAACAAAAAGCCGCTGCCTGACCAGCGCTCAGAAAATCCGCAGTCTCCTCCCACCCCCACCAAGGACTGTTTTAACTGCTGGACTCTAGAAGGAGGTTCCGCAGCCTTTGTAGCAGAACCTCCAGGTTTTGTAACAGCTTCTTCCCTCAGGCCATAAGTTTCTTGAACGCATCATAATAATCCTCTCAATTTCCCCCCAGAACGGATTAACTCGCTGGAATATAAAGACAATATTTCATACATCCATAAAAGTGGATGCATATGCAAAAGTGCAATATAGTTATCTTTACAGTAATCTATTTATATCTGCACATTATTGCTCTTTACTCCTGCACTACCACGAGCTAACGCAACGAAATGTTGTTCTTTTCTGTACTGTAAGGTTCAAATTTGAATGACAATAAAAGGAAGTCTACTCCTCTCTGAGCTGCAACCTTATCGTGGTAGAGGAGTTTGCGTGTCCCAATGATCCTAGGAGCTATGTTGTCCGGGGGCATAAAGCCCCCTGGTAGGGTCTCCCAAGGCAAACAGGTTCTAGGTGAGGGATCAGACAAAGAGCAGCTCGAAGACCTTTATGAAGATGAAAAACCATGGACCCAGATTTCCCTCGCCCGGACGCGGGTCACCGGGGCCCCCCTCTGGAGCCAGGCCCGGAGGTGGGGCACGATGGCGAGCGCCTGGTGGCCGGGCCTGTTCCCATGGGGCCCGGCCGGGCACAGCCCGAAGAGGCAACGTGGGTCACCCCTCCAATGGGCTCACCACCCATAGCAGGGGCCATAGAGGTCGGGTGCATTGTGAGCTGGGCGACAGCCGAAGGCAGGACACTTGGCGGTCCGATCCTCGGCTACAGAAGCTAGCTCTTGGGACGTGGAACGTCACGTCACTGGGGGGTAAAGAGCCTGAGCTAGTGCGCGAAGTCGAGAAATTCCGGCTGGATATAGTCGGACTCACATCGACGCACAGCAAGGGCTCTGGAACCACTTCTCTCGAGAGGGATAGGACCCTCTTCCACTCTGGCGTTGCCGGCAGTGAGAGGCGACGGGCTGGGGTGGCAATTCTTGTTTCCCCCCGGCTCAAAGCCTGTACGTTGGAGTTCAACCCGGTGGACGAAAGGGTAGCCTCCCTCCGCCTTCGGGTGGGGGGACGGGTCCTGACTGTTGTTTGTGCTTATGCACCAAACAGCAGTTCAGAGTACCCACCCTTTTTGGGAACACTCGAGGGAGTACTGGAAAGTGCTCCCCCGGATGATTCCCTTGTCCTACTGGGAGACTTCAACGCTCACGTTGGCAACGACAGTGAAACCTGGAGAGGCGTGATTGGGAAAAATGGCCGCCCGGATCTGAACCCGAGTGGTGTTTTGTTATTGGACTTTTGTGCTCGTCACAGTTTGTCGATAACAAACACCATGTTCAAACATAAGGGTGTCCATATGTGCACATGGCACCCGGACACCCTAGGCCGCAGTTCCATGATCGACTTTGTAGTTGTGTCATCGGATTTGCGGCCTCATGTTTTGGACACTCGGGTGAAGAGAGGGGCGGAGCTTTCTACCGATCACCACCTGGTGGTGAGTTGGCTGCGATGGTGGGGGAGGATGCCGGACAGACCTGGGAGGCCCAAACGCATTGTGAGGGTCTGCTGGGAACGTCTGGCAGAGTCTCCTGTCAGAGAAAGTTTCAATTCCCATCTCCGGAAGAACTTTGAACATGTCACGAGGGAGGTGCTGGACATTGAGTCCGAGTGGACCATGTTCCGCACCTCTATTGTCGAGGCGGCAGATCGGAGCTGTGGCCGCAAGTTAGTTGGTGCCTGTCGGGGCGGCAATCCTAAAACCCCTTGGTGGACACCAGCGGTGAGGGATGCCGTCAAGCTGAAGAAGGAGTCCTATCGGGTCCTTTTGGCTCATAGGACTCCGGAGGCAGTGGACAGGTACCGACAGGCCAAGCGGTGTGCAGCTTCAGCGGTCGCGGAGGCAAAAACTCGGACATGGGAAGAGTTCGGGGAAGCCATGGAAAACGACTTCCGGACGGCTTCGAAGCGATTCTGGACCACCGTCCGCCGCCTCAGGAAGGGGAAGCAGTGCACTATCAACACCGTGTATGGTGCGGATGGTGTTCTGCTGACCTCGACTGCGGATGTTGTGGATAGGTGGAAGGAATACTTCGAAGACCTCCTCAATCCCACCAACACGTCTTCCTATGAGGAAGCAGTGCCTGGGGAATCTGTGGTGGACTCTCCTATTTCTGGGGCTGAGGTCGCTGAGGTAGTTAAAAAGCTCCTCGGTGGCAAGGCCCCAGGGGTGGACGAGATCCGCCCGGAGTTCCTTAAGGCTCTGGAAGCTGTGGGGCTGTCTTGGTTGACAAGACTTTGCAGCATCGCGTGGACATCGGCGGCGGTACGTCTGGATTGGCAGACCGGGGTGGTGGTTCCTCTCTTTAAGAAGGGGGACCGGAGGGTGTGTTCCAACTATCGTGGGATCACACTCCTCAGCCTTCCCGGTAAGGTTTATTCAGGTGTACTGGAGAGGAGGCTACGTCGGATAGTCGAACCTCGGATTCAGGAGGAACAGTGTGGTTTTCGTCCTGGTCGTGGAACTGTGGACCAGCTCTATACTCTCGGCAGGGTTCTTGAGGGTGCATGGGAGTTTGCCCAACCAGTCTACATGTGCTTTGTGGACTTGGAGAAGGCATTCGACCGTGTCCCTCGGGAAGTCCTGTGGGGAGTGCTCAGAGAGTATGGGGTATCGGACTGTCTTATTGTGGCGGTCCGTTCCCTGTACGATCAGTGCCAGAGCTTGGTTCGCATTGCCGGCAGTAAGTCGAACACATTTCCAGTGAGGGTTGGACTCTGCCAAGGCTGTCCTTTGTCACCGATTCTGTTCATAACTTTTATGGACAGAATTTCTAGGCGCAGTCAAGGCGTTGAGGGGTTCCGGTTTGGTAACCGCAGGATTAGGTCTCTGCTTTTTGCAGATGATGTGGTCCTGATGGCTTCATCTGACCGGGATCTTCAGCTCTCGCTGGATCGGTTCGCAGCCGAGTGTGAAGCGACCGGAATGAGAATCAGCACCTCCAAGTCCGAGTCCATGGTTCTCGCCCGGAAAAGGGTGGAGTGCCATCTCCGGGTTGGGGAGGAGACCCTGCCCCAAGTGGAGGAGTTCAAGTACCTAGGAGTCTTGTTCACGAGTGAGGGAAGAGTGGATCGTGAGATCGACAGGCGGATCGGTGCGGCGTCTTCAGTAATGCGGACGTTGTACCGATCCGTTGTGGTGAAGAAGGAGCTGAGCCGGAAGGCAAAGCTCTCAATTTACCGGTCGATCTACGTTCCCATCCTCACCTATGGTCATGAGCTTTGGGTCATGACCGAAAGGATAAGATCACGGGTACAAGCGGCCGAAATGAGTTTCCTCCGCCGTGTGGCGGGGCTCTCCCTTAGAGATAGGGTGAGAAGCTCTGCCATCCGGGAGGGACTCAAAGTAAAGCCGCTGCTCCTCCACATCGAGAGGAGCCAGATGAGGTGGTTCGGGCATCTGGTCAGGATGCCACCCGAACGCCTCCCTAGGGAGGTGTTTAGGGCACGTCCAACCGGTAGGAGGCCACAGGGAAGACCCAGGACACGTTGGGAAGACTATGTCTCCCGGCTGGCCTGGGATCCCCCGGGAAGAGCTAGACGAAGTGGCTGGGGAGAGGGAAGTCTGGGTTTCCCTGCTTAGGCTGTTGCCCCCGCGACCCGACCTCGGATAAGCGGAAGATGATGGATGGATGGATGGATGGAAAAGGAAGTCCAAGTCTAAAAGAGGAGAGACGTTTACATGTTGTTAATATTCAGTGTTTTATTGTTCATAGTTAATATTGTAAATCCCACTTTCTTTATTCTAATGTACATTTCAGGTGTCCCATTCAGTAAAAAACAGTACAATTCTATTATGTTTTTTTGAGGTGGTCTGTCATAACGTTTTTAAGAACTGTATTGGACATTGTGACTTTTGGTATTAGTGTTTCTGTAAAAAAAGGGACCCAAACACACATACTGTACAGCAGATTTTTACAGCTAAATGTGTATATATAATTTACACACACATACACGTTGACCTCCCAGACATGTTTTTTTCTCTCAATGTGGCCCCCGAGTCAAAGTATTTGCCTAGCTCTGCTCTAACATACACTGTATAGGCTACCTCAACAACTGTTGCCAAGTGGCTTGTAAGATGGTTCTAAATATACAAGCCCCGTTTCCACATGAGTTGGGAAATTGTATTAAATGTAAATATAAACGGAATACAATGATTTACAAATCATTTTCAATCCATATTCAGTTGAATATGCTACAAAGACAACATATTTGATGTTCAAACTGATAAACATTTTTTTGTTGCAAATAATCATTAACTTTAGAATTTGATGCCAGCAACACGTGACAAAGAAGTTGGGAAAGGTGGCCATAAATACTGATAAAGTTGAGGAATGCTCATCAAACACTTATATGGAACATCCCACATGTGTGCAGGCTAATTGGGAACAGTTGGGTGCCATGATTGGGTATAAAAGCAGCTTCCATGAAATGCTAAGTAATTCATAAACAAGGATGGGGCGAGGGTCACCACTTTGTAAGCAAACCGTCAAACAGTTTTAGAACAACATTTCTCAACGAGCTATTGCAAGGAATGTAGGAATTTTACCATCTACGGTCCGTAAAATCATCAAAAATTTCAGAGAATCTGGAGAAATCACTGCACGTAAGCGATGATATTACGAACTTTTGATCCCTCAGGCGGTACTGCATAAAAAAAAAAAACATCAGTGTGTAAAGGATATCACCACGTGGGCTCAGGAACACTTCATAAAACCACTGTCAGTAACTACAGTTGGTCGCTACATCTGTAATTGCAAGTTGAAACTCTACTATACAAAGCCAAACCCATTTATCAACAATATCCTGAAACGCCACCATTTATCAACAATATCCTGAAACGCCACCGGCTTGGCTGGGCCCGAGCTCACCTAAGATGGACTAATGCAAATTGGAAAGGTGTTCTGTGGTCTGACGAGTCCGCATTTCCAATTATATTTGGAAACAGAGGTCTGTGGTGTCCTCCAGAAAAAAGAGGAAAATAACCATTCGGATTGTTATAGGCACAAAGTTCAATAGCCAGCATCTGTGATGGTATGGGGGTGTATTAGTGCCCAAGGCATGGCTAACTTACACATCTGTGAAGGCACCATTAATGCTGAAAGGTCCATACAGGTTTTGGAGCAACATATGTTGTCATCCACGCAACGTTATCATGGACGCCCCTGCTTATTTCAGCAAGGCAAGTGTTACAGCAGCGTGGTTTCGTAAAAAAAAGAGTGTGGGTACTTTCCTGGCCCGCCTGCAGTCCAGACCTGTCTCCCATCGAAAATTTGTGGCGCATTATGAAGCGTAAAATACGACAGCGGAGTGTTGAACGACTGAAGATCTACATAAAACAAGAATGGGAAAGAATTCCACTTTCAAAGATTAGTTTCCTCAGTTCCCAAACGTTTATTGAGTGTTGTTAAAAGAAAAGGTGATGTAACACAGTGGTGAACATGCCATTTCCCAACTACGTTGGCAGGTGTTGCAGCCATGAAATTCTAATTATTATTTGCAAAAAAAAATAAAGTTTATGAGTTTGAACATCAAATATCTTGTCTTTGTAGTGCATTCAATTGAATATGGGTTGAAAAGGATTCGCAAATCATTGTATTCCGTTTATATTTACATTTAACAAAATTTCCCAACTCATATGGAAACGGGCTTTGTATATAAACTGATACATTTGACCAAAAAAAAGCAGCACATAAGCACTGAAACAATGAAGGCCTGATTTAGTAAAGGTCTGCGTGTACTAAAACATGTGCAAACCTGATAGTACACGCAAAGCTCATCTACTTTACACGTGCAGTGGATTGCGTCTGTTAAGTGAGCAGAATAAGGCGTGCAATTCACTCTGCGTCTCTTATCTTTATTAATATGCAAAATATATGCTGAACATCAAACGTCAACAATATTTGGAGGAGAAGATACAAATAGAATTATTTGTGTTTTATCATCACACCGTTTTGTGTTTTGTTTTTTTGCAGGTGTGGAAAGCACGGCTACAGGATCAGTGCTGACATACGATGCACGGTCAAAAAGAAAAAAATATCAGCCATATTGTCTATTCAGCAACATCATTTTATAACTTTAAACCTGCTAGAGCAGTGTTTTTCAAAATTTTTTGAGGCAAGGCGCATTTTTTTAATTTAAAATTACGGAGGCACACCACCAGCAGAAAACGTTAAAAAATGATACTCCACCAGGTTGTCGTGCCTTATTTTGAGGTTGTTGGTGTTTTCCTGTGCTTTAGTTCTTGTCTTGCGTGGTTATTTTGGTGGCCCTTCCTGTTTTGTTGGTGTTTTCCTGCAGCAGTTTCATGTTTTCATTCGAGCGCTATTCCCCGCACCTGCTTTGTTTTAGCAAGCAAGACTATTTAAGTTGTTGCTATCCTTGGTGTGGACAATGTTGATTGTCATGTCATAACGTTTTTGTCGACGCCGTAAGTTTTTGCTGTCGTCCAGCATTCTGTTTCTGTTTACTTTGTAGCCAGTTCAGTTTTACTTTTGTCTTGCATAGCCATTGCCTTTTCCTTTCCCGTTTGTTCATTTTTGGTTTAAGCATTACATACCTTTTTACCTGCACAATGCCTCCCGCTGTAGTCTGCGCATTAAGTACCTGCTGCCACCTACTGACCTGGAGTATTACGTGGTTACCCTGCCAAGTTTTTACACAGAAGATACATTATTTGCAGATTATAATTATTGATTTGCAAAAAAAAAATGTTTTGGACCAATTAGGTGAAGTTGCATTATTTCCCACGGCACACCCGACAATATGAAAATCACTGTGCTAGAGGACTTAAAGGGGAACATTATCACCAAACCTATGCAAGCGTCAATATATACCTTGATGTTGCAGAAAAAAAGACCATGTATTTTTTTAACCGATTTCCGAACTCTAAATGGGTGAATTTTGGCAAATTAAACGCCTTTCTGTTTATCGGTCTTTTAGCGATGACGTCAGAACGTGACGTCACTGAGGTAACACACCCGCCATATTCATTTTCACATTACAAACACCGGGTCTCAGCTCTGTTATTTTCTGTTTTTTCGACTATTTTTTGGAACCTTGGAGACATCATGCCTCGTCGGTGTGTTGTCGGAGGGTGTAACAACACTAACAGGGAGGGATTCAAGTTGCACCACTGGCAAGAAATCTGCCGCCAGACCCCCATTGAATTTGCCATAGTGTCTGCACATTTGACCGGCGATGCTAAGACAGACATGGCACAGAGATGTTTGGATAACCTGCAGATATACATTTGCAACGATTAAGTCAACAAAATCACAAAGGTGAGTTTTGTTGATGTTGTTGACTTATGTGCTAATTAGACATATTTGGTCACGGCATGACTGCCAGCTAATCGATGCTAACATGCTATGCTAATCGATGCTAACATGCTATTTACGCTAGCTGTATGTACATTTGAAACTAGATACCCACATTTAATGCAAAACAAACACTTACCAATCGACGGATTTAATTGCTCCAGTGTCACAAGATGCGAAAGTCCTGATCGTTTGGTCCGCACATTTCACCGGCGATGCTAATAAGCTAGGGGTCACTTCATTAGGTACACCCACGCTATGGCCGAATAGCGTCAATAGCTATTCGCTCAATAGCTTCAATTTCTTCTTCAATTTCGTTTTCGCTATCCGCCTCCATACTCCGACCATCTGTTTCAATACATGCGTAATCTGTTGAATCGCTTAAGCCGCTGAAATCCGAGTCTGAATCCGAGCTAATGTCGCTATATCTTGCTGTGGTAACCGCCATGTTGTTTGTATTGGCAGCCCTGTATGACGTCACAGGGAAATGGATAGTGGTTTCGAAAATAGCGAAAATAATCGACTTTAAAGCTTTATTTAGGGATATTCCGGGACCGGTAAAATGTTGAAAAAAACTTCAAAAAATACAACAAGCCACTGGGAACTAATTTTTATTGTTTTTAACCCTTTTGAAATTGTGATAATGTTCCCCTTTATAGGGCTGATTAATATGACTTTGATTGATTCTTTTTAGGGTCATTTAGTGTTTTGTTTTTTTAATGCCATCCATCCATTCTTTCATTTTCTACCGCTTGTCCCTTTTGGGTTCGCTGGTGCCTATCTCAGCTACAATCGGGCGGAAGGCGTGTACACCCTGGACAAGTAACCACCTCATCGCAGGGATTTTTTTTATGACGGTGATTTATTATTTATTAATATATATATTATTTCCTAAATAAAAAAAGCTTATTTAAGTATGCATTTTTTTCCAACCTCAGCAGAGTAAGTGCAGCCTCTCTTCAATGAGTGCACCTTCAGGGGGAAAAAAAAAAGGTTTCAATGTAGATGCACAGGTGGACTGCTTTTAAATGCCCATAAAAAGTGGTACATGCCTCTTGCATGTTAGAAAACACGAATGTGCAGTAAATGAGTGTCACCGTGGTGATACTCCTTATAGTACACGCAAAATCCTCATTTAAATAAGCCGGTCTGCACCACTTTACAATTGCACACGCAGTCTTAGTAAATCACCAGCAACACGCCCACTAATAGTACGCACTTTTTAATAGATTCCTCACGCCGCATAGCAAGTGGTATTTGGATCTTAGTAAATCAGGCCCCAAGTCATGTCAGATCTGGTCAGAGACACAGCATGCTTGAAGAACTTGCAAGCACCTTTCCATTTAGTGCCTCGACAACACAGCTCACACAAACAGGTGCTCATTAATCGGAACATCTACCTTACGAGCGCCACGGCATAATAAATTAAAGCAAAGGACTATGCACTCACAAGCATGTAACCGGGATAGTATTACACAAAGTGCAATTCATGCTGGGAAGGCTGGCGTCAACTTGTGTATTGTTGTCTAATTTAAGTGTGATTGTTAGCATAAATTGTTTATTACTGTTCCCGCAGTTCAGGTACATTCAACCAACTTGTTTTAGGGCCCACATTTCCACATTTCTCTCTTCACTATTATTTTCAGTCTGAGTGCTTCTGAGAATCTGCTGTTTTTAATGACCGACTGCGAAACAGCTATTCAAATGTATTTTTAGCAATTTTTCTTGGAATCTGCTGAAAAGCCCCGCCATCTATCTGCTGTGTGTTAAATGTGTGATGTTTTTTTTTCATTTTATGTCACCGTTGTTGAACTGAGTCATCATTTCCTCCAGAAGCTCTTATCTTTGTTCATGGGATTTCGGATTAAACAGAAATTGAGCTGTTTGGCCACAATACCCAGCAATATGTTTGGAGGAAGGGCTTCACGGTGGCAGAGGGGTTAGTGCGTCTGCCTCACAATACAAGGGTCCTGCCGTCCTGGGTTTAATCCCAGGCTCGGCTCTTTCTGTGTGGAGTTTGCATGTTCTCCCCGTGAATGCGTGGGTTCCCTCCGGGTTCTCTGGCTTCCTCCCACTTCCAATGACATGCACCTGGGGATTGGCAACACTAAATTGGCCCTAGTGTGTGAATGTGAGTGTGAATGTTGTCTGTCTATCTGTGTTGGCCCTGCAATGAGGTGGTGACTTGTCCAGGGTACACCACCTTCCGCCCGAGTGTAGCTGAGATAGGCGCCAGCGCCCCCCGCGTCCCCAAAAGGGAATAAGCGGTAGAACATGGATGGATGGATGTTTGGAGGAGAAAAGGTGAGGCCTTTAATCCGAGGAACACCACGCCTACCTTCAAGCATGGTGGTGGTAGTATTATGCTCTGGGCCTGTTTTGCTGGTGCTTTACAGAGAGTAAATGGGACAAGGAAAAAGGAGGATTGCCTCCAAATTATTCAGGACAACCTAAAATCATCAGCCTGGAGGTTGGGTTTTAGGGCGCAGTTGGGTGTTCCAACAGGACAATGACCCCAAACACATGTCAAAAGTGGTAAAGGAATGGCTAAATCAGGTTAGAATTAAGGTTTTAGAATGCCCTTCCCAAAGTCCTGACTTAAATGTGTGGACAATGCTGAAGAAACAAGTCCATGTCAGAAAACCAACACATTTAGCTGAACTGCACCGATTTTGTCAAGAGGAGTGGTTAAAAATTCAACCAGAAGCTTGTGGATGGCAACCAAAAGCACCTTATTGCAGGGAAACTTGCCAAAGGACATGTAACCCAATGTTAACATTGCTGTACGTATACATTTGACCTAGCAGATTTGCTCACATTTTCAGATGACCCATAAAACAATTCATAAAAGAACCAAACTTCATGAATGTTTTTGTGACCAACAAGTATGTGCTCATATCACTCTATCACGAAAAAAATAAAAGTTGTGGAAATGATTGGAAACTCAAGACAGCCATGACATTATGTTCTTTACTAGTTTATGTCAACTTTTGACAATGACTGTATATTTACGAACCCCTATTTTGGCGAACTTTTCTGTTTGCAAACTTTTAGGCTGAGCCAAATGTGCTTCCGTGTGCGAACAATGTCTGTGCACGAACGCCTCATTCCTTCGTTGTGTGTCCCCGCCGGCAGCCATTTTGTGCTTGCTCGGATTGACAAGGCGAGGAAGGCAGGCTCCCGCAGCAGCGAGTCTCTAATTGGACAAGAGCGTTTTTTTTTCCACATTAGGAGGATAAAACTTCCTCATTTCAGTGTCTCTGTCCAGTGCACACACTTCTCTCATTTCCCCTCCTCTCACTCAGCACACCATGAGGAACAACTGTGAATTGATTTTTACTTTTTAAATATTTTTTTATTCTAGCAATATGGTTGTTCAAGTTAAGGATTTCTGTGAGACCACCAGAGAGACTTGTGTGTCCGTGTCCTTTGTACGCCCCGACACAGTTATGTTTGTTACACAAGTGTACAAACTAGTGTTGTCCCGATACCAATATTTTGGTACCGGTACCAAAATTATTTCGATACTTTTCGGTACTTTTTGTTACTTTCCTAAATAAAGGGGGCCACAAAAAAATGCCATTACTGGCTTTATTTTTAAGGAGAACATTATCACAATTTAAGAAGGGTTAAAACCAATAAAAATCAGTTCCCAGTGGCTTATTTTATTTTTCGAAGTTTTTTTCAAAATTTTACCCATCATGGAATATCCCCAAAAAAGGCTTTAAAGTGCCTGATTTTTGCTATCTTTAAATCCATCGTCCATTTTCCTGTGACGTCATTTAGTGATGCCAACATGGCGGATAGCACAGCAAGATATAGCGACATTAGCTCGGATTCAGACTCGGATTTCAGCGGCTTAAGCGATTCAACAGATTACGCATGTATTGAAACGGATGGGTGGAGTGTGGAGGCAGATAGCGAAAACGAAATTGAAGAAAAACCGAAGCTATTGAGCGAATAGCTATTGAAGCTATTCGACGATCGCCTTCTAACCAACGATTGAGTGTCGCAGGGTATCCATACGTCTCTGTGCCCTGTCTGTCTTAGCATCGCCGGTAAAATGTGCAGGAGCAACTGAAATCTGTTGATTGGTAAGTTTTTGTTTGGCATTAAATGTAGGTGGAGGGAAAGGCTGGATGCAAATATAGCTACAAATGTACATACAGCTAGCCTAAATAGCATGTTAGCATCGATTAGCTGGCAGTCATGCCGCGACCAAATATGTCTGATCAGCACATAAGTCAATAACATCAACAAAACTCACCTTTGTGATTTCGTTGACTTTATCGTTGGAAATGCATCTGCTTTGAGTGTCGCAGGGTATCCATACATCTCTGTGCCATGTCTGTTGTAGCATCGCCAATAAAATGGGCAGACGAGGGACTTTCGGAGCTTTTGACACTGGAGCAACTTAAATCCGTCGATTTGTAAGTGTTTGTTTGGCATTAAATGTGAGTGGAGGGAAAGGCTGGATGCAAATATAGCTACAAATGAGGCATGACGATGCAATATGTACATACAGCTAGCCTAAATAGTATGTCAGCATCGATTAGCATGCCGTGTTAATCGATGCACACTCCACGTGAATCAACTTGAATCCGTCCCTGATCGTGTTGTTACACCCTCCGACAATACACCGACGGGGCATGATGTCTCCAAGGTACGGAAAACAGTTGAAAAAACGGAAAAAACAGAGCTGATTTGATCGATGTTTGTAATGTGTTTGAGAAAATGGCGGATTGACTAATAGAAAAGTGTTTATTTCGCCAAAATTCACCCATTTAGAGTTCGGAAATCGGTTAAAAAAAATATATGGTCCTTTTTCTGCAACATCAAGGTATATATTGACTGTTACATAGGTCTGGTGATAATGTTACCCTTTAATAAAAAATCTCACGGTACTTTAAACATGTTTCTTATTGCAAGTTTGTCCTTATGTAAAATAGTGAACATACAAGACAACTTGTCTTTTATCAGTTATCAAGCAAACAAAGGCTCCTAATTTAGCTGCTGACATATGCAGTAACATATTAAGAACAAGTGGTAGAAAATTAATTATTAATCTACTTGTTCATTTACTGTTACTATCTGTTTACTTTCTCTTTTAACATGTTCTATCTACACTTCTGTTGAAAATGTAATACTCACTTATTCTTCTGTTGTTTGGATACTTTACATTAGTTTTGGAGGATACCACAAATTTGGGTATCAATCCGATACCAAGTCGTTACAGGATCATTCATTGCTTATATTCAAGGTCTTCATGTATCCAGGAACATATTTCCTGAGTTTATAGACACGATATACATTTAAAAAAGATTTTGTGATGCTAAAAAATATCGATGCAATCATTACTATCGAGGAACTATACCAGGGGTTGGCAACCCAAAATGTTGAAAGTGCCATGTTGGGCCAAAAATACAAAAACAACTCTGCCTTGAGCCGCAAAAATTTAAAAGCCATATTACATACAGATAGTGTGTCAAGAGATATAAATTTAATTAAGAGGACTTAAAGGAGACTAAATGAGCTCAAAAATAGCAACAAATGAGGCATAGTGATGCAATGTGTACACACAGCTGGCCTAAATAGCATGTTAGCATCGATTAGCTTGCAGTCATGCAGTGACCAAATATGTCTGATTAGCACTCCACACAAGACGATAACAGCAACGAAACTCACCTTTGTGCATTCATGCAAAATGTTAAAAGTTCGGTGGACAAAATGAGACAGAAAAAGAAGTGGCATAAAACATGTTCTAGAAAGTCGCAGACAGTTATACATGGAAACAAACCACGGTGAGTTCAATGACCGCCAAAATTAGTAGGACAAAACGGCGCTCGCCAAATACTTGAACCAGTGAAGCATGCTTAATATAAACAATGTGCTTTATAACAATTAGGGAGGTTTGTGTCATGTTTGTCCCCCTGCAGAAACCGTATTAAAACAATAAATTTATTTTTTTCCCCTCATTTTTTTCCATTTTTCATACGTTTTTGAAAAAGCTCCAGAGAGCCACTAGGGCGGTGATAAAGAAAGCCGCAGGTTGCCGACCCCCGTACTATACTAATACCGGTATACCGTACAACCCTAGTACAAACCTTCACTAAAATAGGCTGGAACCCATTATTCATATTTAAATAGTTTCTTGTGGAAAAACGATGTGATTCCTGTTCAACAACCGTTCTTGAGGTTCCACTGTGTCGCGAAGAAGAGTAACTCTCTGCCTTTTTCATTTTGTAAAAGTAGCGCTCGGCTTCAAAAAGGTTGGAGACTTTCTGGTCTAAGGTAATGTAAAAAGACCTGCTCAGGAAGAAAAGTACAAGAACTGACCTTGGATCCAACCTCCACTTTGACCTCCAGGACCTTTCCGGGCATGGGTGCGCCCACCTGACCTTTGATGGACTTCTGGGCCTTAGGATGGAACTTCATCTCCTACACAGAAAGTTGAGGATTCCGTCACTAATCAGGGACAAGGGCAATGCTTCAATTCGCCACTTCCACAGTGCAAATGTGGGGCCCAAGGACACGTGTGTGCAGCGATAGCGCACCAACCGCCCTCAATCATCGCCATTTGGCTTTTTGTTGACGGACTAACATGAGTGGTTGAAATTCATAACTAAATAGGAGAGAAGAAGAGGATAAATGCTGTTATTTCTGTATGTGCACATCCACGTTTGGGAAGCGCACGACAATACCAACATTCACGCCCTCAGCACCTAAATTGAGCACACCTTATACCTTTTGAAGTGTTCATAATTAATTGAAACAGTCGATCAGTTTAATTGACACAGTCCAGCCGTCACGGCGTACCTTCATGGCGAGCGTGTCCTTGACCAGCACGGATCTCAGCTGTCCGTTTAGCTCAAAGAAGACTTCCCGTTGACCAGCCTTGTTCAGGTCGCCCAGAGCCAGCGCCTTGATGTGCAAGATCTTCCCTCTCTCCAGCTCCACCTGCAGGCCCACAAATGATCAACTTATACCCTCATTGTTGTAAAGATTCCATCTTGCGTGTGTCAGTTTGAGTTATCGATAAACAAATATATTCAGATCTTATTTTGGTTATGTCCCAGTTTGTCCACATCCTCATCGTTATCCAATCCTCTCCCACTGTTTTTAAAGTGCTTCCGACGACACAGACTATCACCAACTATCTAACTCCACCTACAGTGGGGCAAAAAAGTATTTAGTCAGCCACCGATTGTGCAAGTTCTCCCACTTAAAATGATGACAGAGGTCTGTAATTTCCATCATAGGTACACTTCAACTGTGAGAGACAGAATGTGAACAAAAAATCCAGGAATTCACATTGTAGGAATTTTAAAGAATTTATTTGTAAATTATGGTGGAAAATAAGTATTTGATCAACCATTCAAAGCTCTCACTGATGAAAGGAGGTTTTGGCTCAAAATCTCACGATACATGGCCCCATTCATTCTTTCCTTAAAACGGATCAATCGTCTTGTTCCCTTAGCAGAAAAAAAGCCCCAAAGCATGATGTTTCCACCCCCATGCTTCACAGTAGGTATGGTGCTCTTGGGATGCAACTCATAACACATCGGGAGCCGTCACTTTTTTGCCCTTGCTATCCCGGTACTTTCCCGGCTATTATACGCCGACCGCCGTGTTGCTGTAGGGAGGAAAAGCGGAACGACACATTGCGGAAATAACATTCTCCGTGCATCGGCTAAATACAAATATATTGCACAACCCCAAACATGTCTTTTTCAAATCTTGCAGTGAAGAGAAAGGTTAGTGATGAGCAAACACAATTCCGGGAAAAGTGGGAGATACAATATTTCTCTGTTGAGAATAGGGGCAAGTGTCTTATTTGCACAGAAAGAAAAACACATTTTTAAGAAATCTTTTCTTGCGGCCCAGCCTCACCCAGACTCTTCATCCAGTGTGGCCCTCAGGTAAATTAAGTTTGAGACCCCTGCTGTAAAGTCATGTCCTTACCAGCAACGGATGCTGAGCTGTATGGGTCTGTGAAGGCTGAAGAGAAAATAAAATAACAACTTCTCCTCAAGAGTTTTCAAATGTGTGCCAATGACTTTACACATTGCAGCAGTGTTGCCATCATGCAGTTTCTCGGTGAGTGGGAACATCTCAAGGTTGCCACGCTGCACATGTTGTTACCAGAGCTGCACCTTTAAAGGGAATCCATTCTTTTTTCTTTAGCAGTGCTTGTAAGCAGGTTTTCATTTTGGCCTTGCGTCCGTGTGTTTCAGTGCATTCAGATGATGAAATATATCAGCCAGGTATGCCGGTTTTGCACGCCACTCGTTACTTGCAAGCAGCTTTGAGTAATCGGACCTCTGGTTTGTCAGAAATACTTTAAGTTCCTCCTGAGCTCATACACACGGGCAAGCAGTTTGCTGCGCGACAGCCACCGGACCTCCGTGTGGAGCAATGAGATTTTATGTCCCGTTCCCACTTCCTCACACAAAGACTGCAAATAAGCGACATTTCAAAGGTTGCGTCTTCACAAAGTTTACTATGCGCATCCAACACAGGAGCTAGATCTGCTGGTAAGGTCTTTGCAACGAGTGCCTCACGGTGCAAAAAAAAACAGTGCGGTACAATAACAACCGGGTTTCTTTCTTTGCCCCTACTTACTGCCCCTTTGAAGCGCCCGACCATCAGTGCAGACACATGTGCAGTTTTCCCCACATAAGCCCGCATTTGTCAAAAACGCTCCGACGTGACCCGAAATATTTCCTCTCCGTTTGATAATGTACTATTTTAAGACTTTATCTTTAATGGCTTCTCCATTCACAAAACACACATTGGCCGAGAGCTGACAATGTTCACTCGTACAGTTGGGCAAAAAAGTATTTAGTCAGCCACCGATTGTGCAAGTTCTCCCACTTAAAATGATGACAGAGGTCTGTAATTTTCATCATAGGTACACTTCAACTGTGAGAGACAGAATGTGAATAAAAAATCCAGGAATTCACATTGTAGGAATTTTTTAAGAATTTATTTGTAAATTATGGTGGGAAATAAGTATTTGGTCAACCATTCAAAGTCCTAACTGATCGAAGGAGGTTTTGGTTAAAAATCTCACGATACAAGGCCCCCATTCATTCTTTCCTTAACACGGATCAATCGTCCTGTCCCCTTAGCAGAAAAAACACCCCAAAGCATGATGTTTCCACCCCCATGCTTCACAGTAGGTATGGTGTTCTTGGGATGCAACTCAGTATTCTTCTTCCTCCAAACATGACGAGTTGAGTTTATACCAAAAATGGATACATGGATGAAACAGCAGAGGATTGGGAGAATGTCATGTGGTCAGATGAAACCAAAATAGAACTTTTTGGTATAAACTCAACTTGTCGTGTTTGGAGGAAGAAGAATAACCCTAACCCTAACCCTTTGGATCATGACCGACAGGATAAGATCACGGGTACAAGCGGCCGAAATTAGTTTCCTCCGCCGGGTGGCGGGGCTCTCCCTTCGATATAGGCTGAGAAGCTCTGCCATCCGGGAGGGAACTCAAAGTAAAGCCGCTGCTCCTTCATATCGAGAGGAGCCAGATGAGGTGGTTCGGGCATCTGGTCAGGGATGCCACCCGAACGCCTCCCTACGGAGGTGTTTAGGGCACATCCAACCGGTAGGAGGCCACGGGGAAGGACCCAGGACACGTTGGGAAGACTATGTCTCCCGGCTGGGCCTGGGAACGCCTCGGGATCCCCCAGGAAGAGCTGGACGAAGTGGCTGGGGAGAGAAAAAGTCTGGGTTTCCCTGCTTAGGCTGTAGCCCCCCGCGACCCGACCTCGGATAAGCAGAAGAAGATGGATGGATGGATGGATGGATGGATTGATAAAAAAAAAATAAAAATAAAAAAATAAAAAAATCGATGTTTTTAAAAATGAGAATCGATTCTGAATCGCAATGTGAGAATCGCGATTTGTATTCGAATAGATTTTTTCCCACACCTGTACTAACTAAAGTATTCAAAGCGCTTTGACACTATTTTCACATTCACACACATTCAAACACTGATGGTGGGGAGCTGCCATGCAAAACCCTAACCACGACCCATCAGGAGCAAGGGTGACATGTCTTGCTCAAGGACACAACGAATATGACAAGGTTGGCAGAAGGTGGGGATCGAACCAGGAACCCTCAGGTTGCCAACCGCGATCAGCAACATGCATGCATGTTGGACATAAACAAACTCACACTGTTAGCTACATTGTCCGCAGTTTGGTGGGCAGCGTCCTCCGACCCCTTTCAGCGTGACACTCGTTGACATTCTGAAGACCGAAGCACAAGCGGCAGCTGGAGCAGCGCCAACAATCTTCTCACTTCTCCGTCTCCCCGCCCCTCGCGTCTCATCCCCGGCCGTCCCCGAGCACCTCGGTGATGACTCGCAAAATAATGCGATCCGTGTTTTTTCGAGATGATTTCGCCCGCCAGCCTCATCAAGCCGGCGGAGCAATTAAGCCCATTGTGTCACCGGGCATAAAAAAATAAAAAAAAAACCTCACTGGCATTCGCCTCGTAAGTCATGTGAGAGCCTCTTGCGACGCCTCATTGCTGTTCTCCAAATGAAATCTCATATTTGATTGCTTCTCTTTCACCGCAGTCAAGTGCAACACACAAAATGGCCAGCCTGTCGTTTCCCTTTCTTGCTGGCAGTCAAGTGGCACATAATGATGCTCCGAGGATGCAGTCAGTGTTGCACTAATGGCGGCTCTAAAAACACAATGCTAACAACACTTTCACAGGGACTTAAACACGATGCTTAACAAGCACCTTATTAATAACCTGCCTTTGCTGACACAATGTGTGTGTGTGTGTGCGTGCATGTGTGTGTGTGTTGGCATCTGAGGAGATCACATGTGACAGGGAGCTATGTTGGTCCAAATCTAAGTTTACATTTCTGTCAAACATGATTACTATGACGGTGAGTCACCAGCAGAAGCTTTTTAGTAGCCACACCAGTGACTGACTGACAGCGTGAGAGAGTGTGTGTGTGTGTGTGTGTGTGTGTGTGTGTGTGCGTGTGTGTGTGTGTGTGTGTGTGTGTGTGTGTGTGTGTGTGCGAGGCTATGTTTAACAAGATTTGCAACAGACTCCAAATGAAGTGTGAGACTGTGCCAGATGCTCCTCGCCGTCTCCTTCCCCCCAAAATGTCAACAACTTGAGGCTTCCGATGTTGCGCTCCGACACGCAGTGATGGAGCCTGGCCTAAACGTGCCAACGTCACAAACTATTTGCCGAGCGGCGTGGGGGACGAGCCAGACCCTAACCGGACCTTTCGGACGATCGTGCGCTTGCTTCAAGGCGGCTGCAAAGAGGACGACGTACGAATTGGAAGCACGTGAGAATTGGAGAGAGGCTGTCGTTTAAAAAAATTCATCCGGGCATCTATTTTCTTCCGCTTATCCAAGGTCGGGTCGCAGGGGCAGCAGCCTAACCCTTGTGTGGTGTTCGGGTCTGTGGGACCCGTTTTCGTTTTTCATTAAAAAGAAAAATGACACATTTAATTATTTTTTCAAACTGAGACTCCCTGACTTTGCCTCATTTTCTTTGAATCAGAATACATATCTAATGACCACACACCATACCCCCCCCCCCCTTGTTACCACACACACATTATGTATGTGTTACCTTCTTGAGACCTCCGATAAATGCCTACCTCTTTAGGACCACCCTTTCGAGACATATAAAAATGTGTATTTCCAACATTAATAATATATACATACTATGCAAATATAAAAAAGGTAACCTTTTAGTTAATTTTTTTTTTTCTGAATTTTTTGTTTGTAATTGGTTTCTTATCTTCATTATTTACTTCAAGTTATTACAATATGTCTCTATATGCATATTCTTTTTTAATTTTTTTTATTAATTTTGGCAATAGGGGGTGCATTTCAATTTCTTACACACACTTGTTATTTCGTATGTTGACCAGAGGGGGAGCACTTTTAACACCGACGCACAGTCAATTTGAAAAATTCCTTCTTTTTGGGACCACCCTAATTTTGATGTAGTTCACCACCAGGGGTGCAAATGAGACATTGTCTATTAGATGCAATGGTTTTTCCGTATTGGGACTATGGTTTATGTCCTAACTTGTTCACCGGTCCTCGTATGGACGATACTTTTCCTTGTTTATGTCTCAAGAAGGGTTGAAATACAAGAACACAAACACAAACATACACACACACAAACACACGCGCAGACACACATTCTTGTATTTGTTATTTCTTGAGACCTCCGATAAATGCCTACCTCTTTAAGACCACCCTTTCTAGACATATAAAGATTTGTATTTCCAACATTAATAATATATACATACTATGCAAATATAAAAAAGGTAACCTTTTAGTTAATTATTTTTTTTCTGAATTTTTGTTTGTAATTGGTTTCTAATCTTCATTATTTACTTCATTATTACAGTATGTCTCTAGATGTATATTAATTCTTTTTATTTTTATTAATTTTGGCCAAAGGGGGCGCATTTCAATTTCTTACACACACTTGTTATTTCATATGTTGACCAGAGGAGGGACGCACAGTCAATATGAAAAATCCCTCCTTTTTAGGACCACCTTAATTTTGATGGATTCCACCAGCAGGGGTGCAAATGACGCATTCTTTATTAGATGCAATTGTTTTTCCGTATTATTGGGACCATGATCTGAGTCCTAACTTGTTCACCAGTCCTCATATGGACTGTACTTTTCCTTGTTGATGTCTCAAGAAGTGTAGAAATAAGAAATACAACACACACACACACACACACACACACACACACACACACACACACACACACACACACACACACACACACACACACACACACACACACACAGACAGGGGGGATGTTAGGTCAAATGCTGCTGCTCCTTGGGGTTCTCCAGAGTCTCTTATTAGTTTGGCTAATTTCACATAACCTGACAGAGGATTCATTAAACAAGGAATGAGCAGCTGCATGGGACATCGAGATACCTTAGAAGCACGTGCGGCTCACAAGTGCTGACCCGGCAGAAGGAGAGACAGAGTGTCGGTAAACACAACATCAGAGGGTCAAATGTGCGAGAAAATGAGAGCAGACAGTGTTGACAAACAATGTTGCAACCTTGTGTGGGAACCGCGGGTGCAGAAACACAAAAGAAAAATCCCTGTGGGACGCAGAAACCGTCAGGGAAATTTTCCGTGCAACTTTTATATTGTTGTTTCTCAGCCAGCGTTTGTGGGTCTGAAGGACCCGTTGCATTTTGTGGCTTTTAATGCCTCGCAATCAAACAATTTTGTTATAAAATACTGAACAGTTGTTTACCTTATCCCAATAAACATCTGTTCAGTATTTTATCAGACCCACAAACACTGGCTGAGTAACAACAATATGAACGTTACACAAGGGTTAAGCAGGGATGTCCAGACTTCCCTCTCCCCAGCAACTTCGGCCAGCTCCTCCTGGGGGATCAGAATCCAAATCAGAATCAGAATAGTTTTTAATAGTTTGAGAACGGGTTCACAAACTAGGATTTTTTCTTGGTACAATCGTGCAACATAGAAGACATATAACACAGAATAGGTAATAAGATGAGCTGTAAGTGAGCTATCAGATCTTGTTCTTGTTCATGTGTCTGATGGCCGAGGGGAAAACCTGTTCAGGTGGCGGGAGGTGGGGTTCTGGATGGACCGTAGTCTCTTCCCTGAGAGGAGAGGGGAGAATAGTTTGTGTCCAGGGTGAGAAGAGTCAGCTGTGATCCGTTCCACACGCCTCCTGGTCCTGGAGGAGAACATGTCCTGGAGGGATGGGAGCTTGCAGCCAATCACCTTCTCAGCAGCACGTACGATGCGCTGCAGTCGATGCTTATCCTGGACTGTAGCGCCGGGGGACCACACGGTGATGGAGAAGGTGAGGATGGACTCGATGATGGCTGAATAAAACTGCACCAGCATATTGGTCGGCACCCTAAGTCTCCTCAGCTGCCGCAGGGAGTACAACCATATGCTTCAGGATGAAGTGGAAGGCCAGGTTCACTGCATCATCCACGGACCTGTTGGCTCTGTAGACGAACTGCAGTGGGTCCAGTAAGGGGGCGGTGATGTCCTTGAGGTGGGGCAGTGCCAAGCGCTCAAAGGATTTCATGACCAACCGGCCTGTAGTCATTGAGTCTTGTGATCCATGCTTTCTTGGGGACAGGGACAATGGTGGATGTCTTAAAGCAGGACGGCACGCGGCATAACTCCAGAAGTGTTAAAAATGTCAGTGAAGACAGGAGCCAGCTGATCTGCGCAGTGTCTGAGGGTGAATGGGGAGACACTATCCGGCACGGGGGCCTTCCATGTGTTCAGCTTCAAGAACTGCCGGCGTATATCCTTCTCTTGGATGGAGAGCGCCTTTAAAGTCCTGTAATGTTCTTGGAGTCCTGTGATGTCCTTGTAGTCCTTTAAATATTTTAATGGAGTTCAGGCGTTGGTGGGGAGGCTGATGGTGATGGGAGCAGAGCTTTGATGAGCTGAAGGCCGTTCATGACGACAGTAATGTATGTTGAGGCCCTGAGCGAGAGTCCGGTCATTCAGGGCCTGTGGGGCTTAGAGCTTATAGTTCGTAAGGGCCCTTAGCCCTCTCCAAACGGCCGTAGAATCACTGGAGCGGAACTGTTCCTGTAGACGGTTAGAGTACACAGATTTAGCTTTCTCCACTTCCCTATTGCAGTTGTACTTCGCTTCTCTGTAGGTACTCCGGTCCCCACTTTTCCACGCAGCCTCCTTCTTCCTGCGCAGCTGTTGGAACTTGGGTGTGAACCAGGGCTTGTTGTTGTTATAACAAGACCTGGTGCGCGTTGAAATGATGCGTGCATCATTGAATTGAATGTATGAGGTCACAGTGTCCGTATACTCGTCCAGATTGGCCGTGGCGGCTCCAATTGCCTCCCAGTCTGTCGTCTCTAAACATGCACGCAGCTCCTCTACAGCTTCAGCGGTGAAACAGTTAATGGTTCTCATAATAGGTTTGGCCAGTTTCAGTCTATGTCTGTATGAAGGGATTAAGTGCACCAACACGTGATCTGATAGTCCAAGAGCCTTACTTATTGTGGTGTAACAGTGATCCAAAGTGTTCTCCTCTTTGGTCGGGCATTTAATAAACTGCCTATACTTGGGTAATTCCTGGCTCAAATTTCCCTTGTTGAAGTCACCAAACACGATAACAAAAGGGTCCGGAAAAGACCGTTCCACATGTAAGATCTGGCCTGCAAGCATGCGCTGAGCGTCACGCACCTCCGCGCTGGGCGTTATGTAGGCAGCCACCAGAATGAATGAAACAATCTCACGCGGTGAGTAAAAGGGCTTACAGTGAATATTCCAGAGCAGGAGAGCAGTGTTGGGATATCACTGTCATGTCTGTACACCAGTTGTTGTTGACGAAGAGGCAGACTCCACCGCCTCTTGTTTTGCCGAAGAACCCCAGGTCCTGCTCCGCGCAGAGAAGATGAAAGCCCTCCAGTTGGACCGCGCTGTCCGGGACACTCACGCTCAGCCACGTCTCCGTGAAGCTCAAAACACAAGATGAGGAAAAGTCCTTGTTTCTTCTGATCAGCAAGGCTAGCTTGTCCATCTTGTTGGCAAGTGAGCGGATGTTAGAGAGAAAGATGCCAGGTGAGGGCGTGCGTAATCCTCGTCTGCGTAGACGGACAAGGGCGCCCGCTCTTTTTCCTCTTTGGTGTGGTTTCGCTGTTTTTAACAGTGGACCAAATCCGCAGCTGACGCTAAGATGACCGGTAATAAGTCCGTTGGGGTGATTGATCCGATATTCAGTAGCTTTTCTTGGGTGTAGGAACACGTGGACACACAATTTACGCAGAAAAACAAACAAATCAGAGCGCACGAGAGCACCGAGGCAGCCGTGATCGGCGCCATGATGATCAAAGTCCTGAGGCGTTCCCAGGCCAGCCGGGAGACATAGTCTTCCAAACGTGTCCTGGGTCTTCCCCGTGGACTCCTGCTGGTCGGACGTGCCCTAAACACCGCCTTCGGGGGCGTTCAGGTGCCATCCTGACCAAATGCCCGAACCACTTCATCTGGCTCCTCTCGAGCTCCCCCCGGATGACAGAGCTTCTCACCCTATCTCTAAGGGAGATAGGGTAAGCTTGTACTCATGATCTCGTTTTTTGGTCATAACCCAAAGCTCAAGACCATAAGTGAGGATGGGAACGTGGATCAACCGGTAAATTGAGAGCTTTGCCTTCCGGCTCAGCTCATTCTTTACCACAACGGATCGATACAGTGTCCGCATTACTGAAGACGCTGCACCGATCCGCCTGTCGATCTCAGGATCCACTTTTCCCTCACCCGTGAACAAGACTCCGAGGCACTTGAACTCAAAAATGTGAACTCTTCATAAACAATGCAAGTTTTATTTTCCGTACTTTGGAATTTATTGGAAAAGGCAACGCTTTGACCACGTTGTCAAGTGGAAGCTTTATTTACAAACCCCTCGTTGCACAAACGTTCAGATTTACGAACCACAGACCAAATAAACAGATGCTTTGCTGTACGGACCTTGTCTTTTTTGTTAAAATAAAGCCAATATTGCAATTTTTTCTGGTTCCCTTTATTAAGAAAAGTATTGAAATAATTTGAGTACCGGTATACATTACAACAACAGCGTAATGTTACAGTGGCCAAGATATGAAATATGCCTTGTTTTTAATGAATACTTCAGCCTACTGTGCTACTGTATTGTAATTAAAGTTAAAGTACCAATGATTGTCACACACACACTAGGTGTGGTGAAATTGGTCCTCTGCATTTGACCCATCCCCTTGTTCACCCCCTGGGGAGGTGAGAGGAGCAGTGAGCAGCAGGATGGCCGCGCCCAGGAATCATTTTTGGTGATTCAACCCCCAATTCCAACCCTAGATGCTGAGTGCCAAGCAGGGAGGTAATGGGTCCCACTTTTATAGTCTTTGGTATGACTCAGCTGGGGTTTCAACTCACGACCTACCGATCTCAGGGCGAACACTCTAACCACAAGGCCACTGAGCCGACTGATGTAGGTCAATATGTTGGTACTTTGAGAGCTAAGCCTTTTCTGAAGTGGTCCATGGTGGAATTTTTTTTAAAACCTACTGGTGTAAACCATTTTTGTTGTACCACAGAAAACGACCAGTGATTGACAACCGACGAGAAGACATTCCGGAGAAGCAGCACAAACAACATGAAAAGTTTTTTTTTCCCCCTCACATCCTTCCACCGGCCAATAAAGCGCCGCCGCTACAAAGCAAAAACAAGCTGTCACTTTTCTGACGCACTTTTAGTCCGTCTATCGCTGCTCGCTCGTGTTAATAGGACCCGATCTAGCGGGAATACCCATTGCCAGTACAACAAAAGGAAAGTACGGTTTTTTTTTGCTGGAGAAGAATGACAAGCAAGAAGATGAAGAAAAAAAGGGCCAGTCATGGGGAAAGGTGTGGAAAAGGAACCTGCAAAGGTTGGACAGACAACGTCTGATAATGAAGTGTTGTTTTTTCATTAGAGTCTTTTTAGGATAAACACACACTTGTATGTACAAATATTGTGACTTTTCGTTCAATATACAGCTTGCTGTGATGGACAAGAGACAGCAAAGGAGGGCTTGTGTTGGAGTGTTGGTCAATAGCATATGTGAGCGATCAATGCAGCTGCTAAATCTTTGATAACACAGCAGCAATGTAGTGCTGCTCCTCGGGTCCCGAGCAATATAAAAATCAATTAACACCAACCTGCAGCCGTTCTGCTGCCGTGAAATGAAACACGTTCACCTTTGGCCGCTCTCTATAACTGTGTGTGTGTGTGCGTAATGAGTGTATGAAATGAGAATATTGATTAGCATCAAACAGAGAAATTATTCATCAAGACGGATGTGCATGTGTTCACTTCACAAATGAGGCCTAAATATTGCAGCAGTAGCATGAAAGCAATGAAAGATTGATGGCTGGCAGACGTGAGCAAATTCTACATCTCTTTCAAAAACACAAAAGTAAACTTCCTCTATTTTTGCAGTGCATTAAGTGCTGCAATATACAGCGTACTTGCCAACCTGAAGACCTCCGAATTCGGGAGATTGGGAGGGTGAGGGTCTATGGGAGTATATTTATAGCGAGAATTCACTGAAGTATTTATTATATATATATATATATATATATATATATATATATATATATATATATATATATATATATATACATGTATATATATATATATATATGTATATACGGCGTGGCGCAGTGGGAGAGTGGCCGTGCGCAACCCGAGGGGCCCTGGTTCAAATCCCACCTAGTACCAACCTCGTCACGTCCGTTGTGTCCTGAGCAAGACACTTAACCCTTGCTCCTGATGGGTGCTGATTAGCGCCTTGCATGGCAGCTCCTTCCATCAGTGTGTGAATGTGTGTGTGAATGGGTAAATGTGGAAGTAGTGTCAAAGCGCTTTGAGTACCTTGAAGGTAGAAAAGCGCTATACAAGTACAACCCATTTATTTATTTATTTAGTTATATATATATATATATATATATATATATATATATATATATATATATATATATATATATATATATATATATATATATATATATATATACATATATAAATAAAATAAATACTTGAATGGGGGCAGGGCGGGCTAAAGGGGGAAGGAGTGTATTTATAGCTAGAATTCATTGAAATTCAACCCCGTTTCCATATGAGTTGGGAAATGGTGTTAGATGTAAATATAAACGGAATACAATGATTTGCAAATCCTTTTCAACCCATATTCAATTGAATGCACTACAAAGACAAGATATTTGATGTTAAAAACTCATAAACTTTATTTGTTTTTGCAAATATTAATTAACTTAGAATTTCATGGCTGCAACGCGTGCCAAAGTAGTTGGGAAAGGGCATGTTCACCACTGTGATACATCACCTTTTCTTTTAACAACACTCAATAAACGTTTGGGGACTGAAGAAAGTAATTGTTGAAACTCTGAAGGTGGAATTCTTTCCCATTCTTGTTTTATGTAGAGCTTCAGTCGTTCAACAGTCCGGGGTCTTCGCTGTCGCATTTTACGCTTCATAATGCACCACACATTTTCGATGGGAGACAGGTCTGGTCTGCAGACAGGCCAGGAAAGTACCCGCACTCTTTTACTACGAAGCCACGCTGTTTTAACACGTGGCTTGTCATTGTCTTGCTGAAATAAGCAGGGGCGTCCATGATAACGTTGCTTGGATGACAACACATGTTGCTCCAAAATGTGTATGGACCTTTCAGCATTAATGGTGCCTTCACAGATGTGTAAGTTAACCATGCCTTGGGCACTAATGCACCCCCATAACATCACAGATGCTGGCTTTTGAACTTTGCGGCTATAACAATCCAAATTGTTATTTTCCTCTTTGTTCTGGAGGACACCACGTCCTCTGTTTCCAAATATAATTGGAAATGTGGACTCGTCAGACCACAGAACACCTTTCCACTTTGCATCAGTCCATCTTAGATGATCTCAGGCCCAGCCAAGCCGGCGGTGTTTCAGGGTATTGTTGATAAATGGGTTTGGCTTTGCACAGTAGAGTTTTAACTTGCAATTACAGATGTAGTGACCAACTGTAGTTACTGACAGAGGTTTTATTAAGTGTTCCTGAGGCCATGTGGTGATATCCTTTACACACTGATGACGGTTTTTGATGCAGTACCGCCTGAGGGCTCAAAGATCCATAATATCATCGCTCACGTGCAGTGATTTCTCCAGAATCAATGGACTTTTTAATGATTTTATGGACCATAGATGGTAAAATCCTGAAATTTCTTGCAATAGCTCGTTGAGAAATGTTGTTCTAAAACTGTTCGTCAATTTGCATACAAAGTGGTGACCCTCACCCCATCCTTGTTTGTGAATTACTTAGCATTTCATGGAAGCTGCTTTTATACCCAATCATGGCACCCAACTGTTCCCAATTAGCCTGCACACCTGTGGGATTTTCCATATAAGTGTTTGATGAGCATTCCTCAACTTTATCAGTATTTATTGCCACCTTTCCCAAATTCTTTGTCACGTGTTGCTCGCATCAAATTCTAAAGTTAATGATTATTTGCAAACAAAAAAATGTTTTTCAGTTTGAACATCAAATATGTTGTCTTTATAGCATATTCAACTGAATATGGGTTGAAAAGGATTTGTAAATAATTGTATTCCGTTTGTATTTACATCTAACACAATTTCCCAACTCTTATGGAAACAGGGTTTGTAAATAAAGTTGTTGTGTTTTAGTGTTTTTCTGTCTTCTCCTATGTCTGCACCTGTGTATTTAGTGATTCGTCCTCAGCGAGGGGCGGACCTTGAGGCACACCTGCTCGCCATTAGCCCGCCAGTAGGCTCGTCAGTTTGGCCTTGCTGGCTATTGTACCCTGAACTCCTCTCGTGCGTGCGCGTACTCCACCTCACCAGACCTGGTACATTGTTGCTACTTTGTCCTGAATTCCCTAACCTCTTCTGTGTTTATTCCCTCGCCCTTCAGGTAAAAGGGATTATTTTGTTGGACTCTTGCCCTGCTCAGTGCGGCCAGGCCTTTCCTCCTGCCGAGCTCTGAGGAACCTATTTTGTCCTGGTTAAATGGTGTGCGTTTCTGCCCCATCGCCATTAGTTGTCCCCTTTCTGTCTAACTAAATGTTTTAATTTTTGTAATTCCACCTTGTCTCCCATCTCTGCATCCTGGGTTCACCCCCCCTTGACCAAGACCTTAACAAAAGTAATGCAAACAGTCCTAAAATTTGTCTGACTGCAGCGTAGCACTCCTCTCTGAGCTGCCACCTTATCGTGGTAGAGGAGTTTGCGTGTTCCAATGATCCTAGGAGCTATGTTGTCCGGGGGCTTTATGCCCCCTGGTAGGGTCTCCCAAGGCAAACAGGTTCTAGGTGAGGGATCAGACAAAGAGCAGCTCGAAGACCTCTATGAAGAAGAGAAAACATGAACCCAGATTTCCCTCGCCCGGACGCGGGTCACCGGGGCCCCCCTCTGGAGCCAGGCCCGGAGGTGGGGCACGATGGCGAGCGCCTGGTGGCCAGTCCTGTCCCCATGGGGCACAGCCCGAAGAGGCAACGTGGGTCACCCCTCCAATGGGCTCACCACCCATAGCGGGGGCCATAGAGGTCGGGTGCAATGTGAGCTGGGCGACAGCCGAAGGCAGGGCACTTGGCGGTCCGATCCTCGGCTACAGAAGCTAGCTCTTGGGACGTGGAACGTCACCTCATTGGGGGGAGGAGCCTGAGCTAGTCCGCGAGGTAGAGAAGTTCCGTCTGGATATAGTCGGACTCACTTCGACGCACAGCAAGGGCTCTGGAACCACTTCTCTCGAGAGGGACTGGACCCTCTTTCACTCTGGCGTTGCCGACAGTGAGAGGCGACGGGCTGGGGTGGCAATTCCGGTTGCCCCCCCGGCTTAAAGCCTGCACTTTGGAGTTCGACCCAGTGGACGAAAGGGTAGCCTCCCTCCGCCTTCGGGTGGGGGGAAGGGTCCTGACTGTTGTTTGTGCTTACGCACCAAACAGCAGTTCAGAGTACGCACCCTTTTTGGGTACACTCGAGGGAGTACTGGAAAGTGCTCCCCCGGGTGATTCCCTTGTCCTACTGGGGGACTTCAACGCTCATGTTGGCAACGGCAGTGAAACCTGGAGAGGCGTGATTGGGAAGAATGGCTACCCGGATCTGAACCCGAGTGATGTTTTGTTATTGGACTTTTGTGCTCGTCACGGATTGTCCATAACAAACACCATGTTCAAACATAAGGGTGTCCATATGTGCACTTGGCACCAGGACACCCTAGGCCGCAGTTCCATGATCGACTTTGTAGTTGTGTCATCGGATTTGCGGCCTTATGTTTTGGACACTCGGGTGAAGAGAGGGGCGGAACTTTCTACCGATCACCACCTGGTGGTGAGTTGGCTGTGATGGTGGGGGAGGATGCCGGACCGGCCTGGCAGGCCCAAACGCATTGTGAGGGTCTGCTGGGAACGTCTGGCAGAGTCTCCTGTCAGAGAAAGTTTCAATTCCCATCTCCGGAAGAACTTCGAACATGTCACAAGGGAGGTGCTGGACATTGAGTCCGAGTGGACCATGTTCCGCACCTCTATTGTCGAGGCGGCTGATCAGAGCTGTGGCCGCAAGGTAGTTGGTGCCTGTCGGGGCGGCAATCCTAAAACCCCTTGGTGGACACCAGCGGTGAGGGATGCCGTCAAGCTGAAGAAGGAGTCCTATCGGGTCCTTTTGGCTCATAGGACTCCGGAGGCAGTGGACAGTTACCGACAGGCCAAGCGGTAGGCGGCTTCAGCGGTCGCTGAGGCAAAAACTCGGACATGGGAGGAGTTCGGGGAAGCCATGGAAAATGACTTCCGGACGGCTTCGAAGCGATTCTGGACCACCGTCCGCCGCCTCAGGAAGGGGAAGCAGTGCACTATCAACACCGTGTATGGTGCGGATGGTGTTCTGCTGACCTCAACTGCGGATGTTGTGGATAGGTGGAAGGAATACTTCGAAGACCTCCTCAATCCCACCAACACGTCTTCCTATGAGGAAGCAGTGCCTGGGGAATCTGTGGTGGACTCTCCTATTTCTGGGGCTGAGGTCGCTGAGGTAGTTAAAAAGCTCCTCGGTGGCAAGGCCCTGGGGATGGACGAGATCCGCCCGGAGTTCCTTAAGGCTCTGGAAGCTGTGGGGCTGTCTTGGTTGACGAGACTCTGCAGCATCGCGTGGACCTCGGGGGCGGTACCTCTGGATTGGCAGACCGGGGTGGTGGTTCCTCTCTTTAAGAAAGGGGACCGGAGGGTGTGTTCCAACTATCGTGGGATCCCACTCCTCAGCCTTCCAGGTAAGGTTTATTCAGGTGTACTGGAGAGGAGGCTACGCCGGATAGTCGAACCTCGGATTCAGGAGGAACAGTGTGGTTTTCGTCCTGGTCGTGGAACTGTGGACCAGCTCTATACTCTCGGCAGGGTTCTTGAGGGTGCATGGGAGTTTGCCCAACCAGTCTACATGTGCTTTGTGGACTTGGAGAAGACATTCGACCGTGTCCCTCGGGAAGTCCTGTTGGGTGTGCTCAGAGAGTATGGGGTATCGGACTGTCTTATTGTGGCAGTCCGCTCCCTGTACGATCAGTGCCAGAGCTTGGTCCGCATTGCCGGCAGTAAGTCGAACACATTTCCAGTGAGGGTTGGACTCCGCTAAGGCTGTCCTTTGTCACTGATTCTGTTCATAACTTTTATGGACAGAATTTCTAGTCACAGTCAAGGCGTGAGGGGTTCCGGTTTGGTGACCGCAGGATTAGGTCTCTGCTTTTTGCAGATGATGTGGTCCTGATGGCTTCATCTAACCGGGATCTTCAGCTCTCACTGGATCAGTTTGCAGCCGAGTGTGAAGCGACCGGAATGAGAATCAGCACCTCCAAGTCCGAGTCCATGGTTCTCGCCCGGAAAAGGGTGGAGTGCCATCTCCGGGTTGGGGAGGGGACCCTTCCCCAAGTGGAGGAGTTCAAGTACCTAGGAGTCTTGTTCATGAGTGAGGGAAGAGTGGATCGTGAGATCGACAGGCGGATCGGTGCGGCGTCTTCAGTAATGCGGACGTTGTACCGATCCGTTGAGGTGAAGAATGAGCTGAGCCGGAAGGCAAAGCTCTCAATTTACCGGTCGATCTACGTTCCCATCCTCACCTATGGTCATGAGCTTTGGGTCATGACCGAAAGGATAAGATCACGGGTACAAGCGGCCGAAATGAGTTTGTTTCCTCCGCCGTGTGGCGGGTCTCTCCCTTAGAGATAGGGTGAGAAGCTCTGCCATCCGGGAGGAACTCAAAGTAAAGCTGCTGCTCTTCCCCATCGAGAGGAGCCAGATGAGGTGGTTCGGGCATTTGGTCAGGATTCCACCCGAACGCCTCCCTAGGGAGGTGTTTAGGGCACGTCCAACCGGTAGGAGGCCACGAAGAAGACCCAGGACACGTTGGGAAGACTATGTCTCCCGGCTGGCCTGGGAACGCCTCGGGATCTCCCCGGAAGAGCTAGACGAAGTGGCTGGGGAAAGGGAAGTCTGGGTTTCCCTGCTTAGGCTGTTGCCCCCGCGAACTGACCTCGGATAAGCGGAAGAAGATGGATGGATGGATGGATGGATGGATGCAGCGTAGCACCTCACTGAGACGGTCTACACCAGGGGCGCTCACACTTTTTCTGCAGGCGAGCTACTTTTCAATTGACCAAGTCGAGGAGATATACCTCATTCCTATTTATAATTTATATTTATTTATTTATGAAAGAGACATTTTTGTTAACAAGTTAATGGTGTTTAATGATAATACAAGCATGTTTAACACACATAGATTCCTTTCTTTCATGAAGACAAGAATATAAGTTGGTGTATTTGATTCTGATGACTTGCATTGATTGGAATTAGACAGTGGTGCTGATAACGTCCGCATTTTCAAATGGAGGAAAAAAAAAGGTCCTCCTTTCTGTCCAATACCACATGAAAGTGGTTGGATTTGGCATCCCATTTGTCCAACTTGCATAATCGTTTTAAACACTTTGTTATGAGAGTAGCATATGTGTGTGGCCCTTTAATGTCTGGCAGCAGGTGAGTGACGTCAGTGAGAGTGCGTGTGGGCAAGCAAGTGAGAAAGCGGTCGCTGAGGGCGGGGGAGAAATACATTGGCATCAAACTCCGTAGCTTGCTAGCTTGTGCACGCTAGCTTTCTGAGACTCTTATTTTGTTAGCACAGGCAGGATGAAACAGGTCTTTTATGGTGAAGACAGGAACTGTGCAGTCGGTCTTTAGAGTTTTGACAGTAGATACGGAGTCTCTAGAAATAAAATGTGTTTCTCTGCGTCCGCCCTGTTAGTAATTTTTATCTTAAATATGAGCTTGCAGCAGCCAGCGTCATCTCACAAGATCCTCGGGTGCCGAGAATGTCAAACAACTGACGAAAGTGAAGTCTTGGTATGATTGATGATTGCTCATTTTTATGTATATTTTTTAATGCCTGGCTTGAGATCGACTGACACACCCTCCGAGATCGACCAGTCGATCGCGATCGACGTAATGGGCACCCCTGGTCTACACTAAGCCAGATAACTCCTTAAATAAATAATTATTTCGCCTGAGCCCCATTTCGGCCACAATAATTCAACGTTTAATAATGCCCAAGCTGTTTGTTTACATTCTTTTTTTCTTTTTTCTTTTTGCTGTTTGGGCTTATTGGACCATAATTAGAATAAAAACTAAGAATCATCTTTTGATATGATGTACTTAGTCCATAAGTCCACAAACATGTACTTCTTGTTTAGTGACATGCTAATTCTTGTTTTTACACTTTTTTTTTCCAAATTCCATTGTATGTTACACTCTTCTGACACCACCAGATGGCAGTATGAATGTCCACATAAGCGGCTATAAGACACAAATTCAGTAGTGTACACAATTTTGGAAATAAAAGCTAAAAGGTGCTGTCCACGCATGTGGCCACTAAGGCCTTCAGAGGTGTTAAGGTTCCCCTCCTTGGATAAATTTTTACACGGGTGAGTGCGCCGTTTATTTCTTGAATCTCCGACTCTTAGCTTTGTATGGACTCACTGGACGTTTACAAACTGAGTTCGGAGAGGAAGTGACGCCAGACAGACCGCGCCTCACACAGGAAGTGACGTCAGAAAGAACACGCCATAACCAGCTTCATAATAAAGCAGTTTTGTAACTCGGAGCTAACCAGTGGAAATATGGAGCCGAGTCATCCAGACCTGCCCGTGTTTTTCATTGTTCTAAGTGTACAGACACTTGTGGAAATCACACATGAATACCTTAAGAAAAAGTGATTGCAGCTATTTGGGATACAACACTTCTCAGACCGCAAGAGAACTTTCCAATGTCCAGGTCAGCTGTGATTCTCCTTACCGGAAAACTTTGTCCATTTGTCGAAGGAGAGACAACGAGAATGCACGCTCCCGTGAATGTAATAAAAAAGGCAGCGTGTCCAAAAGCGAAAGATTGGCTAAGCAGACTATATCTGTTATTGTCCACCAGACTCAACGTATAGGTCCAGAGTATATAAAGTCACCAAAAAGGAAAGAACAATGAAGGTGAAGGCAAAAGAGTGAGGAGTGTCCTGACCAGATATCTAGATCCCTAGATTGATCGATGTAAAATGTTCTTTATCACATTGTTTACTTTCACATGTCCATTAAACAAAACAAGAATGCGACTTTTTATGTCATCTTTGGGCGAGCTCCATCATCCGATCACTTTCCTTTTTGCAATTCTCTCCTTCCTTGTTTTCCATCACCTGCCGACTTCCTCTACACAAAACCCACTAACACGCTGTTCTGCGGCGTCCATGTTTCCGGATGTAGTGGTGACTTCCTTGTTCTTTTACGGAATCCGGTTTCCTGTCAAAATGAGCCGCTTTGTCAAAAACAAAAAAGCAGTGTGAATAGATTTAGACTGCTGCCGCATCAAAAAAATTATGCCTTAAGTTTTGAAACACCGACTTAGATGTCAAATAAAATATACAAAAAAAGAACTTACTTGTAGTGCCAGTGACAAGTCAACTCTTCATCTACGAGAGAAAGCTCCTTTGGAGCGGTCAACTTCCTTTGTTTACACTTTATCAAAGCAAGTGATGTCGGGGTCATATTGGGGCCACGTTGGAATGTGCACGTTTGTATTGGAGTCTGTTTAAGATCACATTTTACTTGCAGTGTAAAAAAAAAATCAGATTTAGGCAACTTTGGCCTGCAGCGTAAAAAGTCTGAGATACGAGTGTTCTGACATAGGAACTGAATTGATTTACCATGAATTGATTAACGTGGACCCCGACTTAAAAAAGTTGAAAAACTTATTCGGGTGTTACCATTTAGTGGTCAATTTTACGGAATATGTACTGAACTGTGCAATCTACTAATAAAAGTATCAATCAATCGAAAAAAAAACTAGGTCGAGGAACGCATTGTGATTGTAAAGTGAGGTACCAATGTACCTTATTTGAAATCGCACTTAAAATATTTTTTTTTTCCCCTCGAAACTCGACAGTGCGCTTTATAACCCAGTGCGCCTGATGTCAGGAAAACATTTGGTCGGGCTTAAAGGCCTACTGAAATGAGATTTTCTTATTTAAATGGGGATAGCAGGTCCATTTTATGTGTCATACTTGATCATTTCGCGATATTGCCATATTTTTGCTGAAAGGATTTAGTAGAGAACATCCACGATAAAGTTCGCAACTTTTGGTTGCTGATAAAAGAGCCTTGCCTTTACCGGAAGTCGAAGACAATGACGTCACAAGGGTGAGGGCACCTCACATCCTCACATTGTTTTTAATGGGAGCCTCCAGCAGCAAGAGCTATTTGGACCGAGAAAACGGCAATTTCCACATTAATTTGAGAGAGGTTGAAAGATTCGTGGATGATGATATTGATAGCGAAGGACTAGAAAAAAAAAAGTTTAAAAAAAAAAGGCGATTGCATTGGGACGGATTCAGATGTTTTTAGACACATTTCCTAGGATAATTCTGGGAAATCCCTTATCTTTCTTTTGTGTTGCTAGTGTTTTAGTGAGATTAAATAGTACCTGATAGTCGGAGGGGTGTGTCCACGGGTGTCTTGACGCCAGTCCATGGCTGGCTCTACGCAGGGGCAAGAGGGGGCACAGCCCCCTTAAATAAATGTCTTGCCCCCTCAAATCAAAATTTGAGAAAGCAAATGTTAATAAACTCACAAAATTACTACATTACAAGTTGACAAAATTATCTGCACTAGCGGAAAAATCCGCCGAAAAAGGGACACACACGATATAGTAGTGTCGGCTTCCCTCTCATCCCTCCCTTCGCTGTGCCTGTATTCACCATTCCACAGGCTGCGCAGCAGACACACACTCGCACACACCCCTCAGCCCACAGTAAACATCCAATAACTGTTGCAGTATGAAAGTAAAAGAAAAGGAAAAGTTGTCTACATTTATCATATACTTGTTAGGATGGGTGTATTTGTGTAGTCTTATCTGTCATAAACACGTTTATCGCCGCGGACTTTCGGTGCTACGGAGTTACTTTTTTTTTTTTTTTTACAACTTGACGAGAGCAGTGACAGCGGAGGCTCTGAGCAGCAGTGGTTTGGAAGGCAGAGAGCCTCCACTGTCCCTGTAACAAGCTACACGTCATTTATGATGCTGTTAATGACGGTAAGAATGAAACATAAGGTATGTATCCTGCTTAGCAGTCCTCCTCTGGTGTCGTCTGTTCAGAGCGGAGTCCCTAGCAACGGCCCGTTTTACTTAGCAACGGTCTGGCAATCAACTGCTGGAATTCTTTTTCTGTTGTTTTTCTTGTAATTCTACATAGTCAACCTTTGATGTTTCAATCTACATTTTGTAATAAACTAATTATAAGTTTCATTTGATATGACCAAGACACCCTAAAAACAAAAAAACAGCCATTTTCATCAATTTACAAGCAAGTGGGCAACACACATACATTGGAGTGAATGAATTTTGTGCCCAGATGAGTGCCCACGTCCACTGCATGTGACAAACTGAAGACAAGTGACCTGTGTCTGACGGACCCCTACGTAAAGCCCCACCCCAGGCTGTAGTCCTGTACTGTTGTTGTTTTTCTTCATGTAATCACAGCAGGTTTTTTCTGTTGTTGTTCAAGCTTACTTATTTTCTGCTCCAGCTTCCAGCAGCTCACAAAGAGAAAGTTAATGCTCTGTAATGCATCCATTTTTCAGAGCATTTAAAAAGTTTAGTCCTGCTCCTGCATGTAGTAGTAGCAATGATGCTACTGCTAGTACATCAGGGACAGATACTAGCAATACTGCACCTTTAGCACCAGCAAGCACTGTTTCTCCCGCACCAGCTCCTTCCGTCCCCCAACAAGTGCTCCCCCAAAGCAGCCTGCTCAACTACCCAGTGACTTAAATGGCAACGCACCAGCTCAGCCAATACTGGGTGGCTACCCAAAGCGTGCATTTGGTTCAACATTAAGATCATTCAATCCTGCCAGGTACCGCACACGACCATGGCTAGAGTATTCTGTGGTGTGAGACGCCTGCTTCTGTTTCCCCTGTCGGAAATATACCAGCGCTGTTAATGTTTCCCCCCCTGAGGGATTGCCACCTTATTGTGGTCAGGGGGTTTGCGTGCCTCAGTGACCGTAAGAGCTACACCAGCAGGAGCTTAGTCTTCAGGTGGGACACCCAAGTTGGACAGGTCTGAAGGTAGAGGCCTGACAAAGTCTAATCCACTACTCCAGGTTGGGGTTGGACACATAGCTAAAGACCCATTTCAATGAAGAAAGCATCGTTACTATAAGCACAGAAAAAAAAGTGCTGGAGCATGATGTGTACACGTGATGCCCCCTTCCCATTTCTGACTGCCCCCTCATATAAGCATGCCTAGAACCACCCCTGCGCCAGTCTCTGAGGGAAATCGACGTCAGCTGTATGGACGGCGCAAGCTCAGCTGATCTCCGGTAAGAGGTGACTTTTTACCACAAATTTCTCACCGAAACCTGCCGGTTGACAAGTGGTCGGGAACCATGTTCGCTTGACCGCTCTGATCCATAGTAAAGCTTCACCTCCGGGAATTTAAAACAAGGAAACACCATATGTTTGTGTGGCTAAAGGCTAAAGCTTCCCAACTCCATCTTTCTACTTTGACTTCTCCATTATTAATTGTACAAATTGCAAAAGATTTAGCAACACAGATGTCCAGAATACTGTTTAACTGCGCGATGAAAAGAGACGACTTTAGCCGCAAAAGGTGCTGCGCTAATATGTCCTCTGCAACCCGGGACGTCACGAGCACGTGTCATCATTCCACGACATTTTTAACAAGAAACTCTGCGGTAAATTTAAAATTGTAATTTAGAAAACTAAACCGGCCGTATTGGCATGTGTTGCAATGTTAATATTTCATCATTGATGTATAAACTATCAGACTGCGTGGTCGGTAGTAGTGGGTTTCGGCAGGCCTTTAACCGCCTGGAAGCTATTTTATTTGGTACATGGTGTAATGATAAGTGTGACCAGTAGATGGCAGTCAAACATAAGAGATAAGCGTAGGCTGCACTATGATGGCAGTCTCACACACAAGAGATATGTGTGGACTGCAGTATGTCTCAAGTAAACAACACCAACATTTTAAATGTTCCATTGAAAATATACAACATTACACAAGGCGCTAAAAAAATCTGTCAAAATGTTTTAGTACGACTTTGGTAAGCTATGAAGCCGCACCGCTTAATTGATTGTACTATGCTTCAACATGCGAGTATTATTATGGTGTGTGTACAAAGTAAGACATATTATCTGCCGTTTTATTTTGCAATATTATACAAAAGCAACTTTTATTACCTTCTGATACCCGCTGATTTGTATTTGGGATCTGCATGAAACCTAAAAAATTGCGCGCCTCCGCCTTTGTAGTCTGTGGGGACACCATAGTCAATAAGCTTCTTCTTTTTCTCTACCTTCTTGTTGTGGGACATTCATTCTCTGCTGTTGCCATTTCTAATATAAAGTAATGTAAAGTTCTTACTTTGATGTGCCAGTAAACTCACCATGAAAGCACTAAAACATACCAGTGTAGCGAGTTGACATTATTCACCCAAGTAACTTAAGTTATTACAGAGTTACGGTCGGACGGATTTTCATGGGACACATTTCTGGTGTTGTTGTGTCCGGCTGAGGAAATGCTGCTCTATTATTGATTTACATGTAAGTAAAGTCTGAATGTCATTAAAACAGTGAGCTCCATCTTTTGACAATTCTTCCCCACCCGTCCTTGCACGCTACACTGCTACAACAAAGATGACGGGGAAAAAAAGTTGCCGAAGGTGAGCCACTTAAATAAGACCGCCCACAAAACGGAGCATTCTGAAGCGACTGTCAGAAAGCGGAGGTGAGGGGACCAGTGAGCAGCAGCGGTGGCCGCGCCCGGGAATCATTTTTGGTGATTTAACCCCCAATTCCAACCCTTAATGCTGAGTGCCAAGCATGGAGGTAATGGGTCCCATTTTTATAGTCTTTGGTCTGACTCGGCCGGGGTTTGAACTCACAACCTACTGATCTCAGGGCAGACACTAACCACTAGGCCACTGAGTTGGCAAAGTTAAGATTTCCCTTTTATTCAGATATCTTAGGATATATTGATCAACATTTTTCGACAAGTGTATCAAAGCGACCCCTCGCATCCTTCAATTGTCTCGTAGGCGGGCCCTCAGTTTGGAACCTTTGTTCTGCATGAGCCGCCAGTTTATTACCATCATTTTACCACTTCCTGCCCCCGGTCTAATGTGAAATAGAAACACATGCTCCAAAACAAAAAACATTTTCATTTACCTCAAATTCCTCGGCAATCTTTGGTCCATCCAGGAAGAGTCTGGTGTTGAGACAGTCCACTGGGCCAAAGTTAGCTGAGAATAAAGAAGAAGTATTGTCAAATCTGGAGTATGATGTCGTCAAGTGAAAGCTGAACCCTTGCACACATTTCTATGCCAGCATGAAGTTTTCAATTTCAGGGCGCAGTAACGATGCAATCAAAAACAACAGAGCTGCAGAATCTCTGGCAGAATCGAGATGCCGCTCTCTATTGGACATTTTAACTCACAGGTGAACTCTTTGAATTCCTGGAACACTTTCGGGTACATGGCAGCCGACATCACGTCCTCGGGGGTGATTTCTTCGCCGTGCGCCGCCCGCAGCCCCTCCTCCAAAGACTCAAAGTCCATCGGCGGCAGCGAGGCACCCGGGCGGCCCTCAATGCGAGGGAGGCTCTTCAGCACCTGGACAAAAGACAGAGACGAGTGGGAATGAAAACTAGAAGTGATAAAAAAACAAAAACAAAAGAACAACAAGAAGTGTTTTTATTGTTAGGGTTCATGTAGTGGTGAGACAAGCTTTGTCACTCTGAATATTCTCAAAGGATTTGGAAGACTTCCTGATGTGTTAAGTGCTGGTAAAACCTTCACACTCTACTTCACATGTCCGCATGGGAGCTTCAACCTGTTGTTTGACTTTGGCTGACGGAGAAAGCTCAACATCTGCAATATTTTAGTCACAATTGTCAACAAAAAACCTAAATATGCACGCGCACCACAATAACAATACTGTATGATGTCGTCTCAACCCAGCCGCACAGCTCCTCTTACCAAGTGGTTTTGTTCAGCACCACACACACGACGAGGTACATTCGACATTTGGGGCTTGATTCACTAAGATCCAAACACCACACGGTAAACAGCGTGTGCAATCTATAAAATAGCATTTACTATTAGTGGCTGTGTTTTGTGCAATTTATCAAGACCGTGTGTTAGAGATGCGTGGATAGGTAATTATATAATCCGCAACCACATCACCAAAGTCGTCATCCACCCGCCGTCTACCCGAACCATCATTTTATCAGAACCGGATCCGCCCGCCAGCCGCCCGCTGAAATACATCAGAGGTCGGCCACCTTTACCACTTACAGGGCTATTTAAACTCGTTTGACAGAGTAATGAAGACCATTGGAGCCGCTACCGTTCTCGCGAATATCCAATTGGCGTTCGTACTGATGACAAGATTATGGACGTGCTGCGAAGCAATTGCCTCCGACACCTTCAACAACATGTACAAACCGATTGTTAATCCGCCAACATGTTGTGTGCAGCTTCTGCGATCACGCGTAGAAGATTGAAAGGCATACTGGGTGATACAGAGTACACTGATGGTTGTGATATAAACAACTTTAACACTTACTAATATACGCCACGCTGTAAAGCCACACCAAGGAAGATTGACAAACACATTTCGGGAGAACATCCTCACAGTAACACAACATAAACGCAACACAACAGATACCCATAATCCTTTGCATCCGTGACAGGACTGAATACATTTTACACCCCGCGCCCCCAACCCCGCCCACCTTACCGACGCATGGGGTAATGGGCATCACTCATTTACTGCACATTCATGTTTTCATGCTCCTACCAGTGGTGTTTTGCTATGTTTTCAAACATGACCACTTTTTATGGGCGTTTTAGAAGCACTGCTGCAATCATACTTGCCAACCTTGAGACCTCCGAATTCGGGAGATTTTGGGGGTTGATGCAGGGTTGGCAAGGGGTTAGGGTTAAGGGGAGAGGAGTATATTTATAGCTAGAATTCACCGATAATCAAGTTTTTCTGATATATATATATATATATACACTATATATATATATATATGTATATATATATATATATGTGTCGTTATGGCTTGTGCAGCCCTTTGAGACACTTGTGATTTAGAGCTATGTAAATAAACATTGATTGATAAATCACATTGCACGTGCTAAATAGTTACATTTTTATACTTTACTTCAAGTACTGTGGGCGTTTTGATGATCAGCATATATTTCGCACATTAAAGAAGACAGATGGAGAATGAATTGCACGCCTTATTCTGTAATCCACTTTGCACACGTTTAGTAGATCTGCTTTGCGTGTGCTGTCAAATTGGACGTGTTTTAGTACATGCAAACCTATAAGAAAACAGATTAAAACACAGAAAAGGCTATGGTGCAATGACCTGTGTGCACGTTTGACATGGTAAAGTAGATGGCACACTCATATAGGAGGTTCTCAGCAGGTTTTTTAAACAATTCAAGATGGACCCGTGTTCTACTTGCTCTTCTGCTAACAATTACAGTACGTGTTGCTGTGATGCTGAAAGCCAACACTGCAGCAAGACGAGCGCACCAGCCAAAAGTGCACGTGACCGTGGAATGATGGCGTGTGATCCAATGAATGGAAAATAACTATTTTAGGCTTCATTAAAAAAACATGACATGTTCCGTGCTTTGCGTGCACAAACGGGCCGCAGCTCGGGTGCACAGGGGAGGCTGATACTGCCCTGTCGTGCTGCGCCTGCGACAGCAAACTGTGATATGCAAATTTGAAAAGCGCACAACGTTGTTGGAATGATGACGCTGCGAGGTAACAGCAGCGTGACTCGGACACTGACCGAGACTGAAGCTTGGAGGGTGTGAGGTCAAGGCCCAAACAGCAACAATTGACAGAAAGCTGACTAAGAATTGAGGAGATTTTTCCTTCTTTCTTGTAATTTGTACCTGCAAAGTGAGTTGTGGTTTTTGTTTCAGACATGTCAACAAGTCAACATTAATACATTGTGTCTAAAACAGTGATTCTCAACCTTTTTTCAGTGACGTACCCCCTGTGAACATTTTTTTTTAATTCAAGTACCCCCTAATCAGCGCATAGCATTTTTGGTTGAAAAAAAGAGATAAAGAAGTAAAATACAGCACTATGTCATCAGTTTCTGATTCATTTAATTGTATAACAGTGCAAAATATTGCTCATTTATAGTGGTCTTTCTTGAACTATTTGGAAAAAAGGTTATAAAAATAACTAAAAACTTGTAGAAAAATAAACAAGTGATACAAATATAAATAAGATTTCTACACATAGAAGTTATCATCAACTTAAAGTGCCCTCTTTGGGGATTGTAATAGAGATCCATCTGGATTCATGAACTTAATTCTAAACATTTATTCACAAAAAAAGAAATCTTTAGCATCAATATTTATGGAACATGTCCACAAAAAAATCTAGCTGTCAACACTGAATATTGCATTAATGCATTTCTTTTCACAGTTTATGAACTTACATTCATATTTTGTTGAAGTATTATTCAATAAATATATTTATAAAGGATTTTTGAATTGTTGCTATTTTTAGAATATTTAAAAAAAAAAACGTACCCCTTGGCATACTTTCAAGTACCCCCAGGGGTACGCGTACCCCCAATTGAGAACCACTGGTCTAGAAGATAGAAATTTCACAAACAAGTCCTCTTTTTGTATTTCTTGCCCTTAAAATGAATGTGGAAGTCATTTCCCATAATATCTATTACTGCATTTTCTGGACCATAGGGCACACCGGATCATAAGGCGCACTGCCGATGAATGGTCTATTTTAAAAAAATATATTTTTTTCATATACAAGCCGCACCGGATTATAAGGCGCATTAAAGGAGTCATATTATTATTTTATTTTTATTTTTTCTAAAAAAGGAAACACTTCTTTGTGGTCTACATCAGTGGTCCCCAACCACCGGGCCGATTGGTACCGGGCCGTAGAATCATTTTTTATTAATTTTAAAAAAAAATAATAAATGATTAATTAAATCAACATAAAAAACACAAAATACACTTACAATTAGTGCACCAACCCAAAAAAACCTCCCTTTTTCATGACGGGCCGCGGGACAAATTATCTATAAAAGGTTGGGGACCACTGGTCTACATAACATGTAATGGGGGTTCTTTGGTCTCAATGTTGCATAAGTTTAATTATTTTCAGATCATCTTTAAGTTGCTTTCTGACAGTCGCTTAATGATGCGCCGTTTTGTGGGTGGTCTTGTTTACGTGGCTCACCTTCGGCAGCGTCTTCTCCCCGTCATTTTTTGGGGGACGGTGTACATGACCACCATTACATGTTATGTAGACCACAAGAAAGTGTTTTACATGTAGAAAAAAAAGATATAATATGCCTCTTTAATGTGCCCTATAATCCGGTGCACCTTATGTATGAAAAAAGATTAAAAAAAATAGACCATTCATTAGTAGTACGCCTTGTAATCCGGTGTGCCCTATGGTCCGGAAAATACAGTATGTATTGTGTTTTTCTGCACTGTTTTATTCTTTGCCCAATTAGGGACTAAGTGGCACGGTTGGAAGAGTGGCTGTGCCAGCAACCTGAGGGTTCCTGGTTCAATCCCCAGCTTCAACCAACCTAGTCACGTTCGTTGTGTCCTTGAGCAAGATACTTCAAGTTTTCTCCTGATGGGTCGTGGTTAGCGCCTTGCTTGGCAGCTCCCGCCATCAGTGTGTGAATGTGTGTGAGAATGGGTGAATGTGGAAATAGTATAAGCCATTTACCATTTACCATTTACATTGAGAATTAGCCTTGGCTAAAATGTTGTCGTGATCACGAAACATACTTGTCCTTATCAAATGAAGCCAATTACAATTTCAAAACACAGGGGTGTCAAACTCATTTTAGATGGGGGGCCACATGGAGAAAAATTTACTCCCAAGTGGGCCGGACTGGTAAAATCACGGCACAATAACTTAAAAATAAAGACAACTTTAGATTGTTTTCTTTGTTTAAAAATAGAACAAGCACATTCTAAAAATGTACAAATAATGACGTTGTTGTTGTATTTTACACTTACTGTACATGTTGCAGTTAATAGTATTCGCTCTTTATTTGTCGTTATTTATACTTTATGAACATATTATGTGATAATGTTCATCAGTCAACTCATTGGTGTTCATTTTCAATCCATCAAGATAAAAAAATAATATCAGAATCAAATTACAGGATGTTATTTATGTAATTTGCTCATTTTCTTCGACTGGTGCATTAACATCATGTGGTTTATTTTTTTTAATTACATATGTAGCATCATCTATAAAGATACAAATAATTGCTATTGCGACATCTAGCGGACACATTTAGAACAGTGGTTTCTTTCATTCAATAATTTCAGCTTATTTTTATACTTAGAAAAATCATCCCGCGGGCCAGATAAAACCTGTTTGCCCGTGGGCCGTACGTTTGACACCCCTGTACTACACAAGACGAAATGAACATGCTGATTAGAGATGTCCGATAATGGCTTTTTTGCCGGTATCCGATATTGTCCAACTCTTTAATTACCTATTTTGATATCAACCGATACCGATATATACAGTCGTGGAATTAACACATTATTGTGCCTAATTTTGTTGTGATACCCCTCTGGATGCATTAAACAATGTAACAAGGTTTTCCACAATAAATCAACTCAAGTTATGGAAAAAAGTGCCAACATGACACTGCCATATTTATTATTGAAGTCACAAAATACATTATTTCTTTTAACATGCCTCAAAACAGAAGCTTGGAATTTGGGACATACTCTCCCTGAGAGAGCATGAAGAGGTTGAGGTGGGCGGGGTTGGGTGGGGTGGGTATAGTGTATATTGCAGTGTTCCAGAAGAGATAGTGCTGCAAGGGGTTCTGGGTATTTGTTCTGTTGTGTTGATGTTGTGTTACGGTGCAGATGTTCTCCCGAAATGTGTTTGTCATTCTTGTTTGGTGTGGGTTCACAGTGTGTCGCATATTTGTAACAGTGTTAAAGTTGTTTATACTGCCACCCTCAGTGTGACCTGTATGGCTGTTGACCAATTATGCGTGGCATTCACTTGTGTGTGTAAAAAGCCGTAGACATTATGTGATTAAAGCAAAGACAGTGCCACTTCATACAGCGGCGTTTTTGAAACAGATACCGATAATTTCCGATATTACATTTTAAAGCATTTATCGGCCAATAATATCGGCAGTCCAATATTATCGGACATCTCTAATGCTGATGCAAGCCCGTCCACATTTTGGTGATGCAATTGGGAAAAACTTGTTAAAAGGTAAACATTTTTTCAAAAACAAGGTGAAAAATACTACCATATCTAATTAGGAGGGGCTTTTAGCTGCAGGCATCATTTTTAGGTCCAGAACTATGATTTAAGTGTTGTCAGCATTGGACGGGCCCTTTAAGGAACATCACATGATTAAATTTGTACGAGTCAACATGCAAGAAAAGGAATAGGGAGAAGCGTATTTAATCCATATGTACTAGTGACAGAGATGTCAGATAATATCGGACTGCCTGTATTATCTGCCAATAAATGATCAGGATCGGTTTAAAAATATCGGTATCAGTTTCAAAAAGTAAAATTTATGACTTTTTAAAACGCCGCTGTGTACACAGACGTAGGGAAAAGTACAGAGCGCCAATAAACTTTAAAGGCACTGCTTTTGCATGGCGGCCCAATAACATAATATCTACGGCTTTGCACACACACAAGTGAATGCAAGGCAAACTTGGTCAACAGCCTTACAGGTCACACAGAGGGTGGTCGTATAAACAACTTTAACACTATTACAAATATGCGCCACACTGTGGAGAGCATGTCCCAAATTACAAGCTGCTGTTTTGAGGCATGTTAAAAAAATAATGCACTTTGTGACTTCAATAATAAATATGGCAGTGCCATATTTATGGCTTTTTTTCGTATTACTTGAGTTGCTTTATTTTGGAAAACCTTGTTACATTGTTTAATGCATTCAACGGGGCATCACAACAAAATTAGGTATAATAATGTGTTAATTCCATGACTGTATATATCGGTATCGGTTGATATCGGTATCGGTAATTAAGAGTTGGACAATATCGGAATATCGAATATCGGCAAAAAAGCCATTATAGGACATCTCTAATTACTGATAATTCAATCACACTATATCTATTACATGTTGACAATGTTCTTTTTTTTCTATTTCAAGTTTGTTTACTTCCAGTATGAAGAACAGAGAGTAATAGCAATGGCGATCACATGCTGTGTGTTTGTGCTACCTTGGATCTGAAAGGTTCTGGGAATCCTCCATGCGGTATCCCGACGTAGCCCTGCAGGAACTCCACAACCGACAGCGGGAAGGACAGCTCGTCGGCCCTCTCCTCCACCTCGGCCCGGCTCAGGTTGTTCTGGACCATGAACTGGGCCAAGTCCCCCACGATCTTGGAGGAGGGTGTCACCTGAGGGGGAACACATTCGTTCTTTACTCCCACATGTACATGCAGAGCTCCTTCAGCAAAACAAAACAGGCATTAAACATCCCGTGGCTGTTCATTGTTCATCGTGGCAGACCATTACGCTAATGGTATCGTATTTGCATAATGACAAAGAGCGCAGTCTTTGTGGACTGAGTGGGACACTGACACGAGTGTCAATGACATAAAATAATGAAGGGACACTTATTTCTCCTGCTGCTAAGTGGGCCATTTTAGAGGGGGCGCGGTCAAGTCGGTTGACCTGGCAACAACGTCATCATCATAAAGCTCTCCTCGGAAAATGACAAAGAAGACTGAGGAAGTATGAGAGGAATATTTTGGGGTCTTACCAGCAGATGAATGAATAAAGACGCACTTAAAATACTTTTTTTAATTCAAAATTGGACAGCCCGCCTTATAAACCGGTGCGCCTAATATAAGGAACAAGTTTGGTTGAGCTTACCAACCTCGAAGCAATTTTTTTGGTACATGGTGTAAAGATAAGTGTGACCAGTAGATGGCAGTCAAACATAAGAGATAAGTGTAGACTGCACGATGATGGCAATAAGACTCAAGTAAACAACACCAGCATGTTATATGTTCCGTTGAAAATATAAAATATTACACATGGCGCTCAAAAACCTATCAAAATGTTTTAGTACGACTTTAATAAGCTATGAAGCCACACCGCTTGATGGATTTTACTGTGGTTCAACGCACGAGTATTATTATGGTGTGTGTATAAGGTAAGACATATTATCCGCCGTTTTGTTTTGCAATATTATGCAAAAGCAACTTTTCTTACCTTCTGGTACCTGCTGAACTGTGTTTGGGATCTGCATAAATCCTGAAAAATTGTGCGCGTCCACCTTTGTGGGGACAACGTTGTCGATAAGCTTTTTCTTATGTGATTATTGTGTGTATTATTCATCCTCCGCTGTTGCCATTTCTAATATAAAGTAGTGTAAAGTTCTTACTTATATCTGTCAGTAAACTCGCCATGAAATTGCTAAAACATACCGGTGTAGTGAGTTCACATTATTTACCCAAGTGACTTTAGTTGTTAGAGTTCCGGTCGGACGGTTTTACACAGGACACATTTCTGGCGTTTGGCAACAACGTCATCATCATAAAGCTCTCCTCGGAAAATGACAAAGAAGACTGAGGAAGTATGAGAGGAATATTTTGAGGCCTTACCAGCAGACGAATGAATAAAGACGCACTTAAAATACTTTTTTAAATTCAAAATTGGACAGTCCGCCTTATAAACCGGTGCGCCTAATATAAGGAACAAGTTCGGTTGAGCTTACCAACCTCAAAACTATTTTATTTGGTACATGGTGTAATGATAAGTGTGACCAGTAGATGGCAGTCAAACATAAGAGATAAGTGTAGACTGCACGATGATGGCAGTATGACTCAAGTAAACAACACCAGCATGTTATATGTTCCATTGAAAATATACAATATTACACACGGCGCTCAAAAATCCATCAAAATGTTTTAGTACGACTTTGGTAAGCTATGAAGCTACACCGTTTGATGGATTTTACTGTGGTTTAACGCACGGGTATTATTATGGTGTGTGTATAAGGTAAGACACATTATCCGCCGTTTTGTTTTGGAATATTATGCAAAAGCAACTTTTATTACATTCTGGTACCTGCTGATCTGTGTTTGGGATCTGCATAAATCCTGAAAAATTGCGCGGGTCCACCTCTGTGGGGACAACGTCGTCAATAAGCTTTTTCTTATGTGATTATTGTGTGTATTATTCATCCTCCGCTGTTGCCATTTCTAATATAAAGTAGTGTAAAGTTCTTACTTATATCTGTCAGTAAACTCGCCATGAAATTGCTAAAACATACCGGTGTAGTGAGTTCACATTATTTACCCAAGTGACTTTAGTTGTTAGAGAGTTCCGGTCGGACGGTCTTTCACGGGACACATTTCTGGCGTTTGGCAACAATGTCATCATCATAAAGCTCTCCTCGGAAAATGACAAAGAAGACTGAGAAAGTATGAGAGGAATTATTTTGGGGCCTTACCAGCAGACGAATGAATAAAGACGCACTTAAAATTATTTTTTTATTCAAAATTGGACAGTGCGTCTAATGTAAGGAATAAGTTTGGTTGAGCTTACCCACCTTGAAGCTATTTTGTTTGGTACGTGGTGTAATGATAAGTGTGACCACGAGATGGCAGGCAAACATAAGAGATACGTGTAAGTTGCACGATGATGGTAATATGACTCAAGTAAATAACACCAACATTTTCAATGTTCCATTGAAAATATATAGTACATTACACACGACGTTCAAAAATCTATCAAAATGTTTTAGTACGACTTTGGTAAGCTATGAAGCCACACCGCTTGATGGATTGTCGCCGCATTAAACATATGAGTATTATTATGGTGTGTGTGTAAGGTAAGATATATTATCTGGCGTTTTGTTTCGCAATATTATGCAAAAGCAACTTTTCTTACCTTTTAGTACATGCTGATCTGTATTTGGGATCTGCATAAATCCTGAAAATGTGCGCGCATCTGCGAGTCGATAAGCTTTTTCTTTTTACACACCATGAAAGCGCTAAAACATACCGGTGTAATGAGTTTACATTATTCACCCAAGGGACTTCAGTCATCAGAGAATTCCAGTCGGACGTTTTTTCACAGGACACATTTCTGGCGTTTGGCAACAACGTCAACATCATAAAACTCTCCTCGGAAAATGACAAAGAAGGCCGAGGAAGAATGAGAGGAATATTTTGGGCCCTAACAAACAGATGAATGAATAAAGGGAGCGGGAACTTACCTTTACGTCACACAGAGACACAATTAAAATAAACTGTCAGCACAATTGGATGTGGCAGACACTTGAAAAAGCTCACTTTGATTGGTTTTTGCAATAAACCAGATAATGCCGCGCTTTCATCCCTTTTTTTTTTTTTAAGAGAGCGGTTGTTTACAGGAATGCTCGAGGGATTGGAAGCAGTGGCAGAAATCTCCAGAGAGGCTATTAAACAGGACCTGTAGAAACTTGGAACACAATCTCGCTATCGGGTCAAGCTAAATATATATATATATATATATATATATATATATATATATATATATATATATATATATATATCTTATATAAAAAAAATGGAAAAAGAGTAGACGGCAACGTGATTGCGCATCCCAAGTCTCCGTTGTCCGTTGTTAGCGGCCCCTCCTGAGGACATTCTCTGCTGCTTTATTGCCGAGTTAAAGGGTCGCTCGCTCCTTGTTTTCTTCTGTGTTTGCAGGAGTGATCATGCTCGCTGCTAACCAGCAACCTTTGTCTTCACGCCGAATCATCACTCTTCTTCTCTTTCACAACCTTTGTCCACATTTGGCCGTTGTCATTTATTATAATAATAAATAAATAAAAAAGCACAAAAATAACAGCTTAGAATACCCGTGCAACCTTTCTTGGGTTTGTATTCGTATTTTTCTGGCATCAACACGGCAGTATGAATAATTGAAAGGAAACATGGAATGCATCGCTTCACTGAGGAGTTCTCTTCACACGGTGCACTTCTCTCTCTCATCTGTCTCTTCATGTCCGTCCTCATTCACCCCGTCATCCTCCATCTTCTCACTCACGCCCGTTTTTCCATGTACTGTGCCTTCATGCTCCTCTTTGTCATGTCCAAAGTCTAGCCTGTGGGCCCCCCGATTTTGACGGCGGAGTGTAATGATCGGTGTTCATAGCTGTCAACCATAAACAGCTCAGCTTGGTCGAGCCATTGTGGGCCCTTTCTCTCGGCTGCATTGTGTTTTTCTTACTGATCTGAGCGGGGCTTGAACCCACTATTTTGGAACCACTATTGAGCTAAAACACACAGGAAACCTCCTAAAACTCGAAAACTTTAACTATAGTTTACTGGCTTCCACAAAACCCAAAACCAGTGAAGTCGGCCCGTTGTGTAATTTGTAAATAAAAACAGAATACAATGATTTGATAATCCTTGTCAACTTATATTCTATTGAATAGACTGCAAAGACAGACTATCTAATGTTTGAACTTAGAAACTTTTTTTTTTCTTGCAAATAATCATTAACTTAGAATTTAATGGCAGCAACACATTGCCAAAAAGTTGGCACAGTGGCCTTTTTACCACAATGTTACATGGCCTTTCCTTTTAACAACACTCAGTAAACGTTTAGGAACCAATTTTTTTTTTCAGGTAGAATTCTTTCCCAATTTTGCTTGATGTACAACTTTGTTGTTCAACAGTCCGTGGTCTCCATTGTCGTATTTTAGGCTTCATAATGCGCCACACATTTTCAATGGGAGACCGGTCTGGACTACAGGCAGACTAGTCTAGTACCCGCACACGTCTACTATGAAGCCACGCTGTTGTAACATGTGCAGAATGTAGTTTTGACATTGTCTTGCTTAAATAAGCAGGGGCGTCCATAATGTTGCTTGGACAGCAACATATGTTGCTCCAAAACCTGTATGTACCTTTCAGCATTAATGGTGCCTTCACTGATATGTAAGTTACCCATGCCTTGGGCACTAATACACCCCCATACCATCACAGATGCTGGCTTTTCAACTCTGCGCCTATAACGATCCAGATGGTACTTTTCTTCTTTGGTCCGGAGGACACAACGTCCACAATTTCCAAAACAATTTGAAATGTGGACACATCAGACCACAGAACACTTTCCCACTCAGTCCATCTTAGATGAGCTCGGGCCCAGCGAAGCCGGCTGCGTTTTTGGGTGTTGTTGAAAAATGGCTTTGGCTTTGCAAAGTAGAGTTTTAACTTGCACTTTCATATATAGCGACAAACTGTAGTTACTAACAGTGGTTTTCTGAAGTGTTCCTGAGCCCATGTGGTGATATTCTTGAAACACTGATGTCGGATTTTGATACAGTACCGCCTGAGGGATTGAAGGTCATGGGCATTCAATGTTGGTTTTCAGCCTTGCTGCTTACGTGCTGTGATTTCTCCTGATCCTATGAACCTTTTGATGATATTACGGACCGTAGATGGTG